>NC_090924.1:810728846-811044680 GCF_040938575.1 Ambystoma mexicanum | reverse complement strand
GATTGTAAATAGAAACAGTTTAAAGCGCAGACCATTGCAATTGTTTGCTGCTTCATGTGAGCAAGTGATGAATGGTGTAATGCATGGCATTTGCTAGAGTGGTTAAAAAGAGAATATGCTTATTGAGGCGCTTATTACAGGGTAGGTAGCAGGAACCATATATATTTATATATTTTTGAAAGCGTTGAAGATTTTTTTTTTTTTTAAATATAAGCATACCTGTACTATGTTTTGTTAGCTGCAGATCTTGTTGAATCTGGAAACAGAAATCTTGGAAAATTGCACAGTATTTTTTGATGCCAATGTCTTTTTGTTTTATTAACAGGAGATATGACTGCTGAGAGTTCAAGTGTACATCTGAAGTGTTGAAGTGAGAGGGCAGGGTTAGGTGTAGAGGTTTTGGATGTGATTGGTGGATGGATGTGTAACTCTTTGAAAGCAGCCAATGAGAGAGATTTGAGAACATGAAAGTAGAAAGGGTAGAAGGGCTGTCCCTGTTAAGGTGTCTGCGGACACCACGGTAGTACTCGGACGGCATGTGCCACATCTGAGTTTTTTGAGGATGCCTGGCATGGAAAGGGGACTCTGGGGATTAGCCAATCAGGTTTGCTGGGTGTGGTTTACTGGAAGAGAGGGTAGTAGGAGTTTTGTTTGCAGGGGTTGCAAGAGTATTTTAAATGCCCCTGGCAATATCTTTCACAAGACAGTGTGTTTGGATTTTGGGGGACTCTTCGGTCCACTGGTTGAAGATGTATTGTGGAATAGCCAGAAACCCTGGATTCCCTGAATTGGAAGTGTTCTGGTATGGAGTGAGAGGCATGACGTGGGTGTGTAAATATGATTCAATTGAAACATCCAGACATTATTATCATTCATTCTGTTGGGAACAGTTTGGGGAACATGACTGGAATTTCATTGCAGTTTGCAATGAAGGACACATTGGGAAAGTTGAAGGAAATGTTCCCTAATTCAAAAATAATTTGATCATGCATTGCGCTGAGACAGATGTGGATGCGTTCCAGGTCATTTGGTCCACAAATGGAAAAAGCAAGGCACAATGTCAATAAAGCGGTGTGTGCTTTTGTTTGCAATGTTGGCATAATATAAGAACATAACATTTTATAGGGCAAACATTTTTCACGAGATGGAGTTCATCTAACTGAAGTGAGTTATCAGATCTTTGTGGAAATCATTCAAAATGCTTTGAAGCGATCGGCCACCATGGGGTACAGAGATGTGGTAGCCTCTCTGTGTTGCTCCATCGCAACTTGGAGAGACAGGGACCTGAGCCCACCCTTCAATCCCTCCATCTTCCCTGGGCATGGAGAGGGTGTATAATTTGATCCTCGGGTACTTATTCTGCCAGAAAAACATCTGTGGTGGAGGTCTTTGAAGAAGGTCTCTGGGATTTTTGTGGGTAGGGCTGTAAACAGGTATAGAAGTCAAGGGAGGATATTCATTTTTATTGCTGTCATGCGTCCATACCAGGATAGCATCATAGTGCCCCACCACTTTAAGCTTTTATGGCCACAATAAGCGGTTCAAAGTTAACTGCTGCAAGTGTTGATAGGTTTCAAGCAAGCTGTACCCCTAGATAGGTGATTGCTAATTTTTCCACTCTTACACCTAACATTCGGCTCGTTTGGTCTAGGCCTGGGTCGCTACGTGGACTGGCATCAGTACTGATTATTTTTTATGTGTAGGCACTAGAAGGACCCAACCTATGGATAGTCTGAGGAGACTGGTGAATTCCCCCACTGGAAGAGCAAAATAGACTTGAGCCTGACCCACTCGAATAGGATCACTGTTCACAACTGGGAAATAGAGACACTCGGCCCACATGGAAGTGATGCACAAAAGCACGTTTTTTGTTTGGTTGGGGAGGGAGACATTGGGGGGCGGAGGTGGTGTTTGCCTTGAAAACCTATACTGCTACACTGTGGCATGTAAAACTGGTTTTCTTTAATACAAAATTTTAAGTTTAAAAAAATGCTTTGAAGCTTTTTTTGTGAAAGTGGGAAGAAATAATGAAATTCAGTGAAATGATTCCTTTGTTCAGTTTGTAAAACAAAAACATAGAAAAAAATGTAAAAGCCAAAAACACAAAAATAATTCTTTTAAGAACCTTCCTTTTTTAACGTAAAACAATTAAAAGGATTTCAATTGTCACGCACCTGGAATTTTTTAGATGTCTGCGGACTACCGCGCTGTCTGCAGACTATGCAGGTTGCACAGGGGGCTGTGACTTTTTTTCTCACTTCTATTTTTGAACTGTGAAAGGTGGCTCCTAAAGGAACCTTTTTTGCATTTTTTCAATTCTGTATTTTTTTGGGCAAAGTAGGGAGGGAATGGAGGGATGGGGCACCAACTACAGGGACGCAGGGGCAGGTAGAGAGAGGAAGATGTTAGGCAGCCCTTCATCAGGTAGGTGGCAGTGTTTCTCATGCTCCTTGACCGCAACCTCGAAAGCACTCTGAAACTGCTCCCCCCCTACAGATCGGTGGTTCACAGTACATGCACGGCACTGAGATCCTTGAAAGGTAAGGGTCATCAGCATTCTGTATGGCCTGTGAAGCCACTGCTGGGATCCTTTGCCCCAAAGGAGTATCCTTTGTGGTGACAGGAGCAGATGAAGATGATGGGGTGGAGGCAGTCAACTTGCTCTTATCTGAGAAAGGTATCGCCTTTCTCAGAGCAGTCGGATGGGTCGATTTGATGTGGCGCCTCATGGAATTAGTCACGTAGGAATACAAGCCGGGTTTCCCGTGACTGAGTACAGGTAAGGGTTTTTCGTTTTGACTTATAACCATAATGACTCTTTAACAATGTTTTTTCACTGAATTTCATGGGTGTTTTTTAGCGCAACTTAACCACAACGTCCCTTTAACAAAGTTTTTACAGTGAACATATACTGTAAAGTGAATAGTACATATACTACTGAAGAGCCCACCCTTCAATCCCCCACTGGGTAGACCTGGTGCCCCCAACGTGCTCCTCAACAACCGAGGCACACTCAAGTGAAATTTGCGCTCGTAAGCCCCGAGAACACCGGAGATGCGGCCTGACGGAAGGAGACCCTGTGACGGTGGGCTGCCCATGCCATCCCCTGGTCTGGCTGGAGCTCACGCCAGTCCGCAGTGTGCAAGGTCAGCCAGGCCTGGGGGTGCATAGAAGACTTTCCTGAGGGTAGCAGCATGCTGGCGTTGCTTCCAGCATTCTGCCTGTGATCCCAGGGAATGATGAACATGGTCAGTGTGTGTGCAAAGGGAAGCAGGCCTAGATCGAGGTGTACCTGAGGTGGGGAATGCAGCCTGGACACAGTGAAGCTGCGGGCTCCCGGTGAGCTCTGTCACTTGGATCTCCTGGTTTGGCCATGCCCTGCTGACATTGAGCGGCCTGCGCAGAACATCTCCCTGGCACCTGCAAGTGCTCAAACACATCTCGGCAGGGAGGCCCCTGCTCCTGAGGGTGCCCCCATAGCCCACGAGAACCAGGCAGAAGAGGCCCACCCAGGGACACCAAGGCCAGAAGAGGAGCTGCATTACCTCTCAGAGAGCCTGCAGTCCTAGGAAACACCCAGTGACCAAGGGGGTGATCCACAGAGGAGCCCTGGTGAGCCTGACAGAAACGCATACCCGCCCCCGCCTAGGACTGAGAGGAGGTGGGTTGGACCATCCAATGAGTGCAAGGGTCTTGCTCGGTTTGAGTGACTGGGCTCAGCCCCACCTGAACATCGTGCTATACCTTAGATAGCCCAGTGGAAGGAGGCTCGACCTTGGCGAGCAGCAATACAAAACATTGCCCATTCTTGGGAAATAAGACTACCAGCAGTCCTGAAAACTAGAAGGGGGATCAACAAGGCCCCCCACGAGTGATATCCCCCACAACACCCCTGTCCCACCGGGATGAGCTGGAAGGAGACCCTGCAGCAATTTTGCTTCGATGAATCCCTGGATAGACTGGGAAGCATGACCCCCCATAAAAGGGCAGACCAAGCGGACAACACCAGGGATATGCGAGTCGACATTGGCCACAGACTGGAAAAGATGAACCAAAGAGTGGACAAGATGGAGGATAGAATACCAGGTTTGGAATCCAACCAATCCTCGGTGGACATATTAGAGGCACAGATCGACACTAGATTGTCTGCCCTGGTCAAGAGGGATGCAGAAAAGACCCTACAAATGGACGATTTCCAAAACAGGGAGCAGAGGAACCACCTCAGGTTCTTCGGCCTCCCAAAGGTAGAAGGGGAGACGGAAAGAGATATCAGAGGCCGAAGCCTCCATCTTCCCTGGGCATGGAGAGGGTGTATAATTTGATCCTCGGGTACTTATTCTGCCAGAAAAACATCTGTGGTGGAGGTCTTTGAAGAAGGTCTCTGGGATTTTTGTGGGTAGGGCTGTAAACAGGTATAGAAGTCAAGGGAGGATATTCATTTTTATTGCTGTCATGCGTCCATACCAGGATAGCATCATAGTGCCCCACCACTTTAAGCTTTTATGGCCACAATAAGCGGTTCAAAGTTAACTGCTGCAAGTGTTGATAGGTTTCAAGCAAGCTGTACCCCTAGATAGGTGATTGCTAATTTTTCCACTCTTACACCTAACATTCGGCTCGTTTGGTCTAGGCCTGGGTCGCTACGTGGACTGGCATCAGTACTGATTATTTTTTATGTGTAGGCACTAGAAGGACCCAACCTATGGATAGTCTGAGGAGACTGGTGAATTCCCCCACTGGAAGAGCAAAATAGACTTGAGCCTGACCCACTCGAATAGGATCACTGTTCACAACTGGGAAATAGAGACACTCGGCCCACATGGAAGTGATGCACAAAAGCACGTTTTTTGTTTGGTTGGGGAGGGAGACATTGGGGGGCGGAGGTGGTGTTTGCCTTGAAAACCTATACTGCTACACTGTGGCATGTAAAACTGGTTTTCTTTAATACAAAATTTTAAGTTTAAAAAAATGCTTTGAAGCTTTTTTTGTGAAAGTGGGAAGAAATAATGAAATTCAGTGAAATGATTCCTTTGTTCAGTTTGTAAAACAAAAACATAGAAAAAAATGTAAAAGCCAAAAACACAAAAATAATTCTTTTAAGAACCTTCCTTTTTTAACGTAAAACAATTAAAAGGATTTCAATTGTCACGCACCTGGAATTTTTTAGATGTCTGCGGACTACCGCGCTGTCTGCAGACTATGCAGGTTGCACAGGGGGCTGTGACTTTTTTTCTCACTTCTATTTTTGAACTGTGAAAGGTGGCTCCTAAAGGAACCTTTTTTGCATTTTTTCAATTCTGTATTTTTTTGGGCAAAGTAGGGAGGGAATGGAGGGATGGGGCACCAACTACAGGGACGCAGGGGCAGGTAGAGAGAGGAAGATGTTAGGCAGCCCTTCATCAGGTAGGTGGCAGTGTTTCTCATGCTCCTTGACCGCAACCTCGAAAGCACTCTGAAACTGCTCCCCCCCTACAGATCGGTGGTTCACAGTACATGCACGGCACTGAGATCCTTGAAAGGTAAGGGTCATCAGCATTCTGTATGGCCTGTGAAGCCACTGCTGGGATCCTTTGCCCCAAAGGAGTATCCTTTGTGGTGACAGGAGCAGATGAAGATGATGGGGTGGAGGCAGTCAACTTGCTCTTATCTGAGAAAGGTATCGCCTTTCTCAGAGCAGTCGGATGGGTCGATTTGATGTGGCGCCTCATGGAATTAGTCACGTAGGAATACAAGCCGGGTTTCCCGTGACTGAGTACAGGTAAGGGTTTTTCGTTTTGACTTATAACCATAATGACTCTTTAACAATGTTTTTTCACTGAATTTCATGGGTGTTTTTTAGCGCAACTTAACCACAACGTCCCTTTAACAAAGTTTTTACAGTGAACATATACTGTAAAGTGAATAGTACATATACTATACAGTGAATACAGTTTCACCATCTGTGAAAGGTACAGTGAGCAAAAAGCGTGTGCTGTAAACGCTCATCTCAAAACCGGTTATCATGCCATGTTCTTTCTGGAACGGAGCGCCTGCTACCTTTTTGGAAATATTTGCAAGGAACGTGGGGTTGGTCACCCTAAGTTACCTGGGGGCAACCAGACGTGGACTGTGCTCAGAGAGGCACAGCTTCACCTCACTGATGAGGCCCAACTAGGCTGAAACACATGTATGGGGTTGCTGTTGGTACTCTTGTTCAGAGCGGAATTGCCATAGCATTTTTGTGCTGGACTGCCCATGTGGGTGGGACAAAGACTGATATGCAAATGGATATTTCCCATCTGTGAAAGGTACAGTGAGCAAAAAGTGTGTGCTGCAAACTCTCATCTCAGAACAGGTTATCATGCCATGTTCTTTCTGGAGCGGAGCGCCTGCTACCTTTTTTTAAATATTTGCAAGGTACGATGGGGGTGATCACCCTAAGTTACCTGGGGGCAACCAGATGTGGACTCCATGCTCACTGTGCTCAGAGAGGCACAGCTTCACCTCACTGATGAGGCCCAACTAGGCTAAAACATGTGTATGGGGTTGCTGTTGGTACTCTTGTTCAGAGCAGAATTGCCCTAGCATTTCGGTGCTGGACTGCCCATGTGGGTGGGACAAAGCCTGATATGCAAATGTATATTTCCCTTCTGTGAAAGGTACAGTGAGCAAAAAGCGTGTGCTGCAAACTCTCATCTCAGAACAGGTTATCATGCCATGTACTTTCTGGAGCGGAGCGCCTGCTACCTTTTTTGAAATATTTGCAAGGAACTTGGGGGTGGTCACCCTAAGTTAGCTGGGGGCAACCAGATGTGGACTCCCTGCTCAATGTGCTCAGAGAGGCACAGTTTCACCTCACTGATGAGGCCCAACTAGGCTGAAACACACGTATGGGGTTGCTGTTGGTACTCTTGTTCAGAGCGGAATTGCCATAGCATTTCGGTGCTGGACTGCCCATGTGGGTGGGACAAGGACTGATATGCAAATGGATATTTCCCATCTGTGAAAGGTACAGTGAGCAAAAAGCGTGTTCTGCAAACTCTCATCTCAGAACAGGTTATCATGCCATGTTCTTTCTGTAGTGGAGCGCCTGCTACCTTTTTTGAAACATATATATATTATCTATTTGTATTTTTATTTTATTAGGTTTATATAGTGCTTTACGCCATATCATGCCATGTTCTTTCTGGAGCAGATCTCCTGCTACATTTTTCGAAACATATATATATATTATCTAAACAACCAGGCTTCATGGGTATGGAAATGACAGCACGCTGGATTCTAAGTCATGCATAATAGGTGCTGGTGAGAGAAACTAAAACTTTCAAAAGAATGCTGTGAAAAAGAGAGCTTTGACATCTGGCAGACATTACAGGGCTTCATTACGAGGTTGGAGGTAGCCTTGCCGGTTTCACTGGCAAGACTACCTCCAAACTCGCATCCGGGTCCGGCACCCGCGAATGGGCAATGACCGGGCTATTCTGGCCCAGCCAGACCCGGTTATTGCCCTTTCGCAGGTGCCGGTCCGTTACATCCCCATTCCCATTTGAGCCCAATAGGGCTCAATGAAATGGGGAGGGTGATAGCACCGGTACCGCTAATAACGTACTGGTGCTACCAATATGTTCTGCTTGCGGGTGCCGGTACGGCCACCAGGGCCGACCTGGTGGCTGCAGGGGCACCCGCAAGCAGAACTCCTACTATGGCGGTACGGTAGCAACGGTGCCGGTAACGATACCAGCGCCGTTGCTGCCTTACTGCCATACTTGTAATAAGGCTCATTATGAAATAGAGGAAACATGCATTACCTTCATTGGTAAATCTAAAAGAGCAAGCATTGAACAAGTATATTGGTCTAACATTGCAAAGATAGAAGGTAGGCCTTTTTTGTCTTGTAGAGCTGTGACAAAATGACACATGTGCTGATAGATATGGATTGGCATTTTTTTGCCACCTTGTAGTTTGGCAACATGACAGTTGCAGAATAACAGGTGCGTTCCTAGAAACAACATGCTGAAATCCAATGTTCCTATGCCTAGGGTGTGCCATTAAAAGTGGGCAACCCTAATCCAAATTATATATGATTAAAACATTAAGTAATACATATAAACCACGTCAGGTCTGATATTGTGGTGTATGGGGATATATATTTATATTGGCAAAAACATGTTGTTACCATTACATTGTCAGTCCGGTTTCTTGTGAAACATTCAACTGTCAAGACATTTGTGTGCCAGCCCTATGGGGTTGGGTTTTCCCAAAACAAACCATTGAGATTCAGTCCTAAAATCCTCCCTTTGTTCTCTCTCAGAAGGTATGTCACACTCCCAGGAGGAGTGTAGATACTGCATGGGGGTTAGATGGGAAGCAGTATTTCAATGGCGAGTTCTGTCAGGACAATGGAGATCTCCCATCTAGATGCTCATTGCTGCTGTCCCTTTAGTGCATGACAGACAGTGAGAAACGAGGATTTAGAGTAGCCGAGGAGAGTATTTGCAGTAGAAGGAAGGGTCAAATCATCTTGTAATCTGTTATGATAATCACATTTCCTGTGCATCTGCCCCACTTCCTGCAGGCAAAGCACTTTACATCACCAGGGAAGGGGTCTTGTCACGTCAGCCAGTATTGGTTTGCTACAAGATCTTGTAAGACCAATCCCTTGTAGCAAATTGAGTTTGGGTACAGTTGCATATAGTGCATTTTTAGTGATGATTATTCTGGGCAAACAAGACTAAAGAGATTACAAAGAGGGAGCCAGGCCCTTCACTCTTCCATCCCAGAGGTCCATTTGGGGTATCCTGCTGCTGGAACAAGGCCTGGCTGTCTGCTGAGACACTGGAACCTAGGACTCTGCCAAGTAGAAGAGGCAGCTCTGGCAATCTTCTTGTCTGTGAAGGGAAGAATAAGGACTCACTATAGCTTTGTAATGTCATGCAGGTTTGTAATGTCAACTCAGGTATGAAGCAGCTTGTTTCTGACCAGAACCACTTGTGATCTATGCTGACCCAGACACGGGCGGCCTGTCACAAGCCTTTTCCTTTCAAGGCTCGGTACCACTTGTTGAATCGCACCATTTATTGCCCATCAACCCAATACCGAATCACGGCTTATGAGACTCCAGGATCGATGCGCTTGAACCCAAAGAACAAGTTTGAAAGGTATATTTTGGGTTTTGTCACCTTGGCCTGAATTTAAGGGCTCTAGTGACATTTAAGATCCCACTCTTCTCCTTTCAAACAGCTAAATACTTTGAGCTTGAGCATTACTGCAGAGAATATTGACTGTCTACTACTGTCTTCAGCCACAGAGGGCCTTTTTTAATAAATAAAACTGCACATTCGATGTATTCTGTTCCCGTGGTTGATTATTGTTGTTTTCATCAGTGTGTTTGTATTTTTAGTTTAAATATATTCTCCAATTGTTTATACAACTTCGATTCAACATTTCAATTTTTTTGGTAGCAGAGTACTATTGTGTTTGGGTGCTTCTTTGCTAGTTAACATCCTTCGTGAAGAGTGCAGTCCACCCTTAGCCCACGTTACAAGAGGTGTGTCAGCTTATGTCTCTTTCACCTTTATGATTGATTTAATTGCTGGTTTACTAGTATTGTGGGGCTGAGGTGGAATTGTATCCGCTATTTATCCCTGCAATACTTCTAAGGGATTTGCAAAACAGTCTATATTTATGAAGCCAGCCTTGTTGTCTTTGCCAATGCTTATTGAAACATTTTTATGTTATGTTAGCAGGATTTATAGAGCGCACACACGCCCAAAGGCATCATGGCACTGAGAAAACCAGGATAGTTTAGCAAAAGCAGAAGGGGCCTTCTAAAAGAATACGGTTTTTAATGTCCGCCGAAAGGCCAGGTGATCAACAGTCTGCCAAATGTCAAGAGGAAGTTAATTCCAGGCCTTAGCTGCCACAACGGAAAAGGCACGGCCCCCAGTGCGGGTGCGGCTAAACCAGTGGTCAACTAGTAAAAGAGCAGAATGGGAACGAAGAGCGTGGGTAGGAATATAGCGCACACATTTTTCTTACAGATACTCGCCCCCAATGCCGTGGAAAGCCCGGTGGACCATGTACATAGATTTAAACATGATCCAAGCCTCCACAGGGAGCCAGTGGAGTTGTCTCAATAGAAGAGACATATGTGTACCAAATGATGGGCGAAGAACGGCTCTTGCTGCTGCATTTTGAAGAAGTTGCAACCACCTGAGCAGGTACAGGGGCTGACCGAAATAGAGTGAGATACAATAATCGACTCCACTTAAGACTAGGGCTGCAACCCCAGGCGCATGGGAGGCAGTTGGGGCCCGAAGTTTAAAATGGCCAGTTTTACACACTGCTGCCACCTGATCCGCCATGGTCAAGTAGGCAGCGATTTTTATACCCAGATTTATTACTGATGCAACAGGTGTAGGAAGTGGGCCCAGGGAGGAGGGCCAGAAATCATTGGTCCAATACAGATGTGGGGAGGTTGTGCCTACAACCAAGACCTCCATTTTACTGGCATTTAACTTAAGCCAGTTTGAGGTGATCCAACCTCCCAGCTCCTCCAGACAGTTCCATAAGCAAGCTGCTGTGCCTGACTGTGAAAGGTCAAGACGCGCCAGAATCTGGGTGTCGTCCACATAAGAATAAAATTGAAAT
Source organism: Ambystoma mexicanum (assembly GCF_040938575.1). Lineage (NCBI taxonomy): Eukaryota > Metazoa > Chordata > Amphibia > Caudata > Ambystomatidae > Ambystoma > Ambystoma mexicanum. The sequence continues at coordinate 811,034,051 of NC_090924.1, read as the reverse complement.
CCACGTGACTGAAGAAGAACCAGGAAGAGATTAATGTAAACATTAAACAAAACGGAGGACAGTGCAGAGCCTTGGGGGACCCCACAAGAGATTGAGACAGGAGTGGATCGAAAAGGGGGAAGAGATACCGATTGTGAGCGATCAGCCAAGAAGGCAGTGAACCAGCTGAGAACTTGGCCCGACAAGCAAGCAGCAGATAATCGAGACAACAGGGTAGAATGATCAACGGTGTTGAAAGCTGCCAAAATATCTAATAACAGGACGACTATGACACCACCCTGATCGACCAAACATACCAGCTCATCTAATACTGAGTTCAGGACAGATTCCATACCTCTTCCTGGCCGAAAGCCAGACTGAAACTTATCAAAGTTTTGAGAGGATTCAAGGAAGGTAGATAGAAGGGGAGATACCAAAGCTTCCAAGACTTTCATGAAAAACAGCAGTAGGGAGATAAGCATATAATTGGCAAGTACCGCAGGATCAGACGAGGGCTTTATCAGCAGTGGAATGACCAAAGCATCTTTAAGTGAGGGGGGAATCACTCCAGTGCAAAAAGATAGATTTACAGCAGAGGTGATGTGATCAATCAAGTCATCAGAGGTTTCCTTCATGAGAGCTAAAGGTATAGCGTCTGCAGGGGAAGCAGACTTTAAGTGCTGAATAGCCAGGAGAACATCAGAATGTGAAATAACAGGGAAAGTGGACCACGTCCCTGTAGCAGGAAGCATCTACGGTGTGATTAAAATAAGCTTTCTTAGCGTTAATGATTGCTATATGATATATGCTGAGAGTACTCTGAAAGTCAGTTTTTGCTTCGCATGAATACGTAGCACGCCATTTCCTCTCGGCTTGTCTACATTGGAGTTTAAGAACACGAAGTTTGGTGGTAAACCAGGGTTCAGAGGGGCAGCACCTTTGTTTAAGTAATTTCATAGGAGCCAATAGGGCAGCCTCTTCTAAAGTATGCAGGGAGCAGTTGTCAGCCTGACCGCAGTGAGCTAACAGGGAGGTGGTAAGCTCATGGTTACCAATCCCCTGCCCGCTACGTTTGAGAACAGCTTGTTTAGGACAGGGGGGAGAAGGGGTCTTATTTAGATAGGAGAAGGGCACAAGAAAATGATCTGACCAGGCCACTGGGATAGGAAAGGTGACGTTAATAAGACTGTCAGAGCCAAAAATCAGGTCAAGGGTATTTCCATGTATATGAGTGGGATGTGTAACCCTCTGAGGGAGACCAACATCTGACATTGTGGCCATGAAATGTGCCGCTTGACCTACAATAGGAGAGGTGAGGGGCAGATTAAAATCACCAATAACTATCAGCTCAGGGTAAGTGATCTGAAGTTCAAGTAACAGTGCAAGAAACATGGTACAGAAACCATTGTCTGGGCCAGGCGGCCGATACTCTACAAGAACGGAGAGGGTATCATTAGAACATACTGAAATCCGAAACAAAAGGCACTCCATTTTAAGGGAATGGTTAGGAGGTATATGTTAGCCTGATAGTGAAACAGTAAAATGGATGAGGCAGTTACAGGACAGTGTTTGTGGGAGCTAGGCATTTCCTCTATAATGAGGAATGCAATTAATGAGCCGTTATTCTGTGGCAGGGTGAGCGGACCTGTTGGTAATGTCCCTCTGCCCAATTGATGGGCATGTGTGAAGCCAGGCTCCCTCTATGCAAAGCGCTGTGCTGTTACCGAAAAGGGCCGGCCCGGCTTACGGGACAACAATGCCACTAGCCGGGGGTGCACTGGCCTATAGGGAACTCTGGAGATTTCCCCATAGGTCTCTGCACCCTGGACCTCTTTTGTGTGGTAACTTAGTTTATTTCCAAATTGTCTCATAGGAACGTGCAGAAAACGTGTAATATGGGGCCACTTTGAACATTACTTCCAGGGTCTCTTTTGGTTCCCAGTCCACCCCTGCCACTAGCAACCGTAAATGCAAAGGAAATGGCTTTAACATGCCTGTTTACGAGGCGGAGAAGAATGGTGTGTGCCAGGGGATGGGGCATGCAGCTCTGAGGGTGATCTGCACCTGAGTTTTTCACAGGGAATACAGCCGCTTCAGAGAAGCCTGATTTGCTGCTAATGTTTTCTAAGAACTTATTTTAATTGTATTGGATTATTATTATTATTATTATTATTATTATTATTATTATTATTATTATTATTGATATAATTATTATAACATACACATTTAGCCCATTTGATGTTTCAATTATAACAGAACTACATATTTTACATGCTAGCCATGCTCATTAATATTTTTTGTTATGTGCATTGCTTTTATATAGTGCATCCCTGCAATTTACTTGTCATTATTTGACTGCCAACAACTGTGGGAAAATGCTAACAGGCCTTTCACTTTGCTAAAAGCAAAGGGCGTGTGACAGTCTGGACAGCGTCTGCTAACCTAATCTGCTCAGGTGCCACAGTCCGGTTGTGCTGACTCAAAATGGAAATTCAAGACGTTGTACCTGGGGGCATTCTCTACCTCGGGAGCAGACACAGAGATTATCTGTAAGAATTGTGACGGTGATTGAAATCTGGTGAGACAAATCGTTATCTCACAAACCTGCGAGGCTTTCATACATACAGGTGAACTAGGAGCAGTTGACGGGCTGCGTTGGTGCTTTGCAAACACACTCAATAGGACCTTAATTACGCTGAAAATGTTACCAGCGCGTAACAAAAATATTAGAAAACAAGCATACAATAATGTTGTTCGACTTTTACTGCATTCGAGACATGAATTCGAGCCAAATGATGCAAATATTGTACAAAACACACTAAGTCATAGGGCCTCATTACACGGATGGCGGTAAGGGTTTACCGGTACCGGTATTTTACCGGTACCAGTAAATCCTTACTGCCTTACTACGAGTTCCCTTTGCGGGTTGGGGAATTTAACGCCTGCTTTTTGTAGGCGTTAAAAACCAACCCGCAAAGTAACCAGGGAGCTAATTATGGTACCGCAATTTGCGGTACCGTAATTAGCGCCTTCCCCGTTCCCATAGAGCCCTATGGGGCAAAAATGGGAATGGGGAAGGGCAATGGTGGAAGGGGGAATTACCGCCCCGCCAACCTGGAATAGGGCCTATATTCCCCTTTCCACCAAGGCGGTGCCGGTATTTTACCGGCATGAACCATGGCGCTAATACCGCCATGGTTCACCGCCATCCATGTAATGAGGCCCATAGTATCTGTTTATAACATGTTTTAGCACGACAACCAGGAGAAGACTGGATTTCCACCATCAATTAGGGTCAGAATACTGTAGTTAGGGCACCGTTTTTTTCAGAATGTCTTTCCTGATGGGGCAGTTCCTCATGCCTCATTTTGGCAGCATGCCATCGGAGCACCTTCAACCATCAATAACTTTGATTTGCTTTGGAATATATGATCTGGGTGTGTAGAAGAAAGAGACACAAGCTCATAGTATCTTTCACATTGAAAGTCCTCAGCTGCACACACAAATGCATCCACAAGTGGGGTCGGTCTAGGACAAGGCACCAATGAAAAAGTGTCCCACAGTCCCAAATTACAATCAGTTTCTTTTCAGAACAGGCTTCTTGAGTACCACACAAGGGGAAGTGTTTACTAAATGTGCTGAAAATAGTGTATTTGAAAGCATATTTGCTTAGTATCATTGTTTAAAACTAGTGCAGTAAGTTATGAAAATGGGCCAATCTCGCCAAAAAAGGTGTTCCTGTCTGGCCAGAGTAAACGTGCCCACACTAGAATCATGGGATTGCACTTCTGGCATTGCCCTATATGCCAACCGAGCTTGTGAGTCGAACATGCCTCTGAAAAAAAAAAAAAAAAAAAAAAAAACACTACATCCTTGACGAATCTATGAATCCACCACAATAACAAGCATTGTTAAAGGCAACAGAATTTAATTTTGTATTTGGCACTTATTTGTATTTTTCCAGGTATTCCCACCAAATACCAGATACACACATCATCGGCCATGTATTAACATCGAACTCCAAGTACTGACATCATAAACAAGGTATTGCCATCAAATGTGTTCACGTCAGATTCCAGGCCTCGCAATGAAATGTCAAGAACTCACATTGCATTCCAGTTATTGCCATCAAATAACATGTACACACATCATATGAGTGGCAGTGCCATCAAATAGTAAATTCCTACATAGCGTGGTAGATATTGCTGATAGCTGCCAAATACTCATTACATATACCAGGTATTGCTGTACAATTTCCAGTTACTCCCATCATATTCCAGGCACTTATTTAATATTCAACATATTGCACACTATGTTACTCCCAGCTTCTCACATCAGATGTCAGCTGCTGTCTTCAAAAGCACCAGTACACATTATATACTGGGCAGTCCAAAGAAATGCCATCGCAAACTAGATAGAGATCAACCAGGCAGCAAAAGCTATCCCATTTCAGAGTGCCTTTTAATAGTTACTGTGAACATGTGGGTAGAGACAAGCTGGGTAATGTGGGTGCAGGCTATGCAGACATGAAAAAGTGACATGTGGAAACAAATTGGTACATAACTATATTGTATATCTAGGCCATGGTCCAGTGGTGACATGAATACATATTTGCATATTTAGAGCTTTTGTACATCAACTTCTGGCAGGCAGAAAAGAAAGGGGGGGCATGAAAAGATGGTTAGGGGTTAGAAGGACAACAACTAACAGGAGTAACAGGGGATAACAGGCGTATCTCAGTACTATGGTCTGGCCTGTATATGACCTTATACTAACTTGAACATCAAAGACCATAAAACTCGTGAGTCTGTGTTGGAGAGTTCAAGTGTGCAGTTGGTTAACAAAACTTAATTTCTTACCTATATCTAAATGAAAAGACCAAGTGTCCATATTTCACAACAATGTGTGAGGAGAAAAAATTCAATTCTACTCACTAGGACACAATACAATCATAAATATTTTTTATTCACATATTAACAATGTATAAAAAACCTATATAAAAATCAATTATATAGTTCTAAAATTCAAAAATTCATCAGAAGTACCTCAAACTGTGCAAATCTAGAATCGGTTAGTGATCGAATAACCTATCTGATTAGGTACCACACAAATATCATATCTCAAAGCAAGAATACCTCAGGCATACTTCATTCATACACACTCAAACATTCTAACCTTCTCATTTTTAATACATTCAAATTTAAACAATTATATAAAAAATATAAAACAAGTGTCTAAAATACAATCACAATTCAATATCATTCAGAATAGTGAAATATTGACATATCAGCAACCTTCTGAGGTTTAAATCATTACTACCGTTGTGATATGATCTGATTAACAATGATATACAAAACAGGATTGTTTTCCCCAACCCGACATGTTTCTTTCTGTACTCGGATTATTATGCAGAAATTCATCAGGGGATAAGTATATCCAATGTATTCAAAACAGAGATATTTTTCAATGTAGACCAACGGACAACAGCAAGAACTCTCAGCTTAAAAGCAATTCCGATTCTGTCAAGTTTTCATTTCGTCTCTGAGCACCAGTCAGTCGCAGTCTACTATTATATAAATAAATGTAGCTGCTATCAGGCCCCTTTTGATGGGAGGTCTCGAGAGTCCATTTTACTATGGCCAAACTCTTATCACTGACAGTAATCCGTACTAGCAGTCATCATTGTGTAGAGCGTTGACGCAACAAATAGGTGTCGTGAGCAAACAAAGGGACGTATTCTCCTCATGTTACGTTCAACAGTATGCGCCCAATCGATAATGAGCGTCCATTGTGTCCCTAGTCGGTGGCTATTGCACTGGCTAGTAGGTGGAGCTTGAACCAGGCCCTAGATTTTTCCACTATTGATTGCACTGTTTTTAGGAAATGTGAGAGTGCAGGCGTGCCTCAATCATATGTTGTTACTGTTGCTCTTTGGGTTGCCCCAGATCAAAAACTAAAAAAACAAGATATGAGAATGGCAAATAAGTGAGCACTTATGGACGTCATTTGGTGGTTGCTAGGGGTCGCAGTTGTGACCCGTGAGGTCTCCCTTGCCATCCCTATAAAAGAAAAAAGAAAACATATAGATATTGTTTTTAATGTACGTTCCTGGGCTTTGGTCAGCACCATGTGGCTCTTTGTTTCTGGAGTGGCTGGCTTTTTTGTTCAGGCCTCTTAAAAAAACAGGGGGTTCCAGAAGTGTAAGACTTTGCACAGGGACCCTAAATAAGAAAGAATAGGAAAAACAAATCATTTGTCTTTCTGGAATTCTATACAATAATTGCTAGACTCATTAAAAGTTATTTTCAGGCACTTCAGGGGTGAGCCATTGACTTAGTTGGTTCTTAAACACCTCAACTCAGCTTTTTATCCTTCTGAGGTTGATACATGAGTACCAACACAGGCTGGGTGTAGATTTGTTCTAAATAAAGCACTTAAGCGTAGGTGTTTTATAATAACACATCATTTCTCCTGGACGTCTGCTTGCATTCACAGTAATTTGGTAATATGGGCCTATACACGCTGCTATTAACAATACATATGGTGATCCATTCTTGTATGAAATGTATATCACATTATAATGATATCGTAATCCTATTTTTCGTAGTGTACTTAGGAATAATGCTATGTAATGTCACTTCCTGTTTTGTCAAGGCGTGAAAGATCATGTTCCATCGCTTCCTGTGATAGCACTTCTGGGTGGGGTCAAATGACACCCCTTCCTGTGATGTCATCAGAGGTCAAGGGTCATGTAATGTAATTTCCGCTGAACCTGGCATTTTGGTGAAATGGCGTCCCTGGGGCACTGTCCACAAAGTCAATCTTGTAGTGCTAAAACATACTGGATCCATCCATTAAAAGCTATACGTACTCTTCTGAGAAGTGCCTGCAATATCCCATTAAAACGAACGCAACCCTCTTGGAAGTTCTGATAGTGTTCTGATACAATACAACAATGCCAACTAGAAGCGGTGCTAGTTTTCCATTCAATACATAGCAGCTGTGCGGGTAACCTCTTGCTCTAACTAACAGCAGACGGCCCTCAAGTTGCCACATGTCATGCATGACTAGCGCACCCAGCCCTGTTATGGTTATTTGCATTATTGGATCACATTTAAAATGGAAAAACAATGCAATAAAAAAAACACAGGCGCACCTCCTGTGAGTGCTGACTGCAAGTGTTGACTGTTCGGCTGGGCTCTCTGCATCTCTACGGATCGATCTAGGAAATCACACTGCCTTTGGAAGCTAACCTTTGCTATGTGGCAACTTTGACCAACGCTCCTCCCATTTCACCCAGAAGCCCATAAATCCTCGTGCCTGCGCGCTTCTGCACGCTTCTGCGCGCACGCTTCCTGTGAGTGCTGACTGTGAGTGTTGACTGTTCGGCCGGGCTCTCTGCTTGTCCACGGATCGATCTACAAACTCACACTGCCTTTGGAAGATAACATTTGCAATATGGCAACTTTGGTAGGACTTTCTAAAGAAGTCGACCATATCTGACTGTTAGATAGACACACCTAGATTGTGCAATTGACATTATAAGTGTCTAAAACGCTGTTTTACTTTTCCTTAGACCAAGGCTCCTCCCATTTCACCCAGAAGCTCATACATTCTTGTGCCCGTGCGCTTTTGCGTGCACGCTTCCTGTGAGTGTTGACTGTTCGGCCGGGCTCTCTGCTTGTCCACGGATCGATCTACAAACTCACACTGCCTTTGGAAGATAACATTTGCAATATGGCAACTTTGGTAGGACTTTCTAAAGAAGTCGACCATATCTGACTGTTAGATAGACACACCTAGATTGTGCAATTGACATTATAAGTGTCTAAAACGCTGTTTTACTTTTCCTTAGACCAAGGCTCCTCCCATTTCACCCAGAAGCTCATACATTCTTGTGCCCGTGCGCTTTTGCGTGCACGCTTCCTGTGAGTGCTGACTGCGAGCATTGACTGTTCGGCTGTTCCGCTGTTCCGCTGTGCAGCGGAGCAGCCCTCGCTGGTCGGCACGGTGGGTAATTGTGTTGCCTGGCTTTTGTTTTTGCTGAGGCCCCTTTTAAAAAAAAATGTTTTTCTTTTTTTTTGCGTATTGATACCTTTGTGCCTTGGTTCCAGATTTATATTTACACATATATCTATGTATACTTTGAGAACAGCTACGGCTGAGAGTGCCAGAGAGCTACTACAAAATGCAACACCTTCCCTCTTCAACTAGAGAATGTGGCCCTGCACCCTCTTCAAACAAAGCTAAACAGCAAAACAAAGGGCTCATCTTGCTCTAAATCAGTTGGAGCGGACATCCGGCAAATGTGGTCCCCTGATAGGAACAATGTTCTCGGGACCTTAACCAAAACGAAAGTCTTTCTATTTCCCGATAATGTTGATGAAGGTGGATCCTTACCTGATCTTACGGCAAAGACCTCATCTCACATTACTGACAATGAGATACTAGCATACAACTCCCAATGCTGTCAGGCCTTTTAAGGTCTACAAACTATATTGCTGCAACGTCCTGCTCCACATGCAAGTAAGAATGTGATCTGAACTGCAAATAGAGGTTCATGCCAATGAGAACATGAATGTAGCAAGACTTTACTCTCAAGCGGTGTGGAATGGTGTACCTATTGAGCGTGATGCTCCCACTGTATTAGAAAGTCTGCTTGATGGTGAGTGTGAAGTAAAGAGGAAGGATGATTATATTGATAAAATGCCCGCATGTGAAGCAACACCCATATGTGAAGAAAGGAATGATGATGTTAAACATGTAATAGACATTGTAGAACGACACCATAATTTGCTTGTGTCACCTATAAAGATCAATGAAACATGTACCGAGGATAGTACCTCCATGTCATTCAAAAGACACGGACAGGATACCCTCATTAGCAATGTGTTTGACACAGCAGATCTACAACATAATTTGGTTTTGTCATCCAGAAAGACCAATAAAATACGCACTGAGGCTAAAACATCCATGTCATTTGAAAGACATGTGTGGATATCCTCGTACCAGAAACTCAAATGAATGCTGCTAACGAGTTACAACCATTAGCAAATGTGATAAATGACACAAATCTTTCAGGCTCGCCCAATGTAACCCCCAGAGCCACAAATCAAATGATGAACTCTACTGTCTCTTTAGAGATGTCATACATACGACCCACCCCAAGACCCTCTTTTGGATTAAAAAAACCCAATTATACCAGCCTATAAAATCACTTTAGCGGCAATGAATACTGGCATGTTTAGCCTAACAAAAATATATGAGCACATTGAAAAAACAACAGAGCAAAATTCAGTATCATTGGCCTCTATTCATGTTAATTTTTATCAAGTATTCTGAGAACTTAACCAGCTGAATCTGAGGATACTGGCGATGAAAAGCGAAATGTTATCCTTGAAAACCATTTGCGAGTGTAATCTCATCCCGAAAATATCCAAAACAAAGCTTGAGAAGGGTCACACTGACGTACATATTAATGTTCAAAACACTTCACTGCCTCCAGACGTGCAGACAGATCATGAACATGATGTTGTCCCCTTCCTGAGATACTGTCTACATGTACTCTGGAGGGTGTCCTGTAACAGGGCATGGCCTCTATGTCTCGATGTGACACCGAAAAGAGCTTGGTTGAGATAGAATCCATCATTTACAAGGAAATTACCAGATATATGAACTGTTTCACCCTCAAAAGGTTGGCAACAATAAGATCAGAACTAGACAAACACAAAACTAAAAACCAGTCGGCACCCAAAAACATTAACCAAACAAATGGGAAACTGACATTTTTAAAATCTTTAACTGTGCCCACTCTTACAAAAAAAGCTAAAGAGGTGAAAAAAAAGATACCAAAGCATCTGACAATTGAGCAAGATATGGAAACAACTCCAAGATATAATAAAGAGAAAAATAGATGTGGGCCAATACAAAAAGAACAGGATGTGAATATGAGTGACCTAATGAATCTAACCAATTATTCTATAGCAGCATAGAAATCTCACGTAGAGATAGCTTCGATGGAGAATTATCCCATCCACTGTCTTGAACTAGTAAATCCAAATAATGGCAAATGTGAGATGCAGTTCAATACAATGGAGGAAAAAAGGGTCAACCTTGTGATGTATGAAAAGATGAGAGGCCACATTGACAAACAAAATGATAAAACATGATGATGTAAGAACAGTCATGATAAATCTCTAGAATTCAAGAGAGAGAACCCAAAAATAGCAAACTTCCAACTAGAGTGGTCGACCAACCATATCAAGCCGATATGATGACAGACAAGCGGTTTTCTATACTGATTTCTGATAGGAGACACAGAGATCCTTATCCAAATAGATCCACCTTATTAGTAGTCTTCCATACTTTTCCAACATTACGAGAGATATTGATTCGGTAACTATTGCAAAGAGCAGACAACTAGACACTGCCATCATCAGCGTACCATTGCTGATAGTTAGACCACTGCTATAGTGATGTTGGGGGTGAGAAATCACTGGCCAGGGCCAAAAGCCATGGTCAGTAACACAGTAGGTATTTGGGAGTCTTATTTATTTATGGCTCTGTGTTTCCAGACTTTCTTACGGACCTGAACAAGGTGCTGGATCAAAGTTGAGGTTTGCACACTTTGAGATGGTGTATTAGTTTTCCTTTGGAACACATTCCCACAAAAAATACACTACATTTCCTCAATGCACTTTTTACTTAGTTATTCGTTTATCAGAAAAAATACTTTCAACTATCAGCAACAGTCTGGAGGTAAAGCAGAAGATACCAACATCACCTTTTCATTGCTGCTGGTTCTAGACATATTTATATGTGATACCATGGATAAAAAAAAAACTGTAAAAAAGACACCATAAAAAGGAGTGTGCCACTTAAAATGGAAAAACTGAAGATAAAAAAAGATAACAAGCCAAAATAAAAATAATCACGAAGTAGAAATTGCTTACCCAATGTACTGGTGTACACTATACTGGTATTTTTTATATGCAACCCATCCTTTTCCTCTTTTTGAACGTTAATTACTGAACTATAGTTTTAGATGCCCCACCCACTTAATTTCCAGCCTGTGTATTTGCACTCTCCGTACTGCATTATATATATCTATATCGATTGAATGTCTCCCCACCCTCTCTTATCCCACCAGTTAACCTTATTGATTACTATGTGTGAAGATAACAGTTGTGTATGCTAAAATGTTGCATCTTATATAGTGCATGTGATGCACTACATGCGAGATATGAATGTAAAAAAAAATACTATTTAATTGTGTTTCATAAAGTGTGTGTGTTTTCTAACTAATTTTGTTGTCTTTTTTTTTTACAGATAGAAGGATATTACTGTATCTTTCCTTTTCTCCACCCAGTTAACATATTTGGAGCCTTTCGACCTCAGACATTAGCGATAGTGATATTGGAGTGTTGTTGTTAATGGAGGAACCTAGTCATATTTACACATAGACAATGTCTGCAGCATGCACAATAGAAGTACAATATTTTGAATCTGGTAATTTCGTATAGTAAAATAATGAATGGTACATTGTCAGAGTTTTGTGTAATGATAAACATGTAATGAATAGCTAATAGATAATAGCTAATAATTGAAGTCATACTACTTACTTGTTATATAACAAACAATACATATGAAGACCCACAATGCATACACATCTGATGCACATCCAGGGAAACTTCAGTAAGCAGGAAAGAAACAGCACCACCACAAAATGACAGTTGCATTAGACTTTATTATCAAGTAAAGAATATGTTTTGTGTGTTTGGGGATTGGTTATTTCCAAATGTATGTGTACCATGAACTGAGGCCAAATCCTAAGGAAAGTGCCTTAACAACATAAAACCAGGTTAATATCTACATGTGTACAACCTTTTGATTTTTAGATTGTCTTGATCAGTGAACAAAAAGAAGTGGCCCAGATATGTGATGTCATCGGTAATGTCATTCTATTCCTGGTACACAACCATTAACAGGTTGTATTCAATAATCATACTATAGAGGAAAAAACTTCTTGTTGGAGAGAAAAAACCTCTATTCAATTATATTAAATATTAAACAATAATTATATATGTATATTCAGTAAAAAAACTTTGTTAAAGGGACGTTATGATTAAGTTACGCTACTAAAAACCTATGAAATTCAGTGAAAAAACTTTGTTAAAGGGATGTTATGGTTCAAAGTAAAACCGAAAAACCCCTGAAATTCGGCAGTTACGATAACATAAGCAACCATTACTCGCGCCACCGTGCACTGCTAACACTAACACCCAGGACATCAAAGATGACATCACAAATTTCATTGATGACATCACTGATGACATCACATGTGCATTTACCTTTCATAAAAACTCTGTACAAGGGATTATTATAATGCTGACCAAAAACTGTCAAGGATCATTGGGATAAATATCATGAGCTAATTAGTGCATTAAGCAATGCATTGATATAAATAGCATTCTATTATGAAGTTCTATCCAGTATACTAAGCTACTCATGCAGAAACATAAACAGTGTGTGCAGCATACATGATGAAGGTGCCATATTCATAATCTTGCCATGTTGAATACTGACATGATAACTGCTTTCTTATTTGAATTTTACGTACTGTGAAACATGTAATAAGTAGATAATAAAACCCACTTAATACATAATTATTACAGACAAAACACAAAGAGACAACAACACATACAAATGTGAGTATATACAGGGACAGTGAAGTAAACAAAAAAGCAGAAGTAGTAGCAGAAATAGTTCATAACCTAACTGATTGTCTTTATGCAGAGAAACTATTGCTCTGTTTCAAAGCTGCTACTTACCATATGTATGTGTATCACATGATGTGACAGCACCCAAAGGAAAGGAGAGTGAGTATAATGTATACAAATATGAGCATATACAGGGAAGGTAGAGTAATAAAAATAAAACTATGAGCAAGTGCTGATAACCCTAATGATTATCTTCATGCACAGAAAGGATTGCTCTCTTTCAAGCCTGTGTCTTCCGCTATGTATATGTTTCATATGATGTGACTTGACCCTAAGTCTACAAATATAGTACCTTTTCAATTTTAACTTCCTGACTGTTACTGAAGAAAACTATGTGGCTTTGATCTGTCAGTAAAGGATAAAAAGGGAGAGGCAGCTATGTGATGTCATCAGTGATGTCATCAATGACATTTGTGATGTCATCTTTGATGTCCTGGGTGTTAGTGTTAGCAGTGCACAGTGGCGCGAGTTATGGTTGCTTATGTTACCATAACTGCCGAATTTCAGGGGTTTTTCGGTTTTACTTTGAACCATAACATACCTTTAACAAAGTTTTTTCACTGAATTTCATAGGTTTTTAGTAGCGCAACTTAACCATAACGTCCCTTTAACAAAGTTTTTTTACTGAATTTCATAGGTTTTTAGTAGCGCAACTTAACCATAATATCCCTGACTTCATATACATGTAACATACTAACCCCCTCATAGTGATTTCCATGTCTGCGGACTACCGCCATGTCCGCGGACATATCGAAAATCTGAGGGTGGTGAATGTAAATTTAAATAGTGTGCCCCATTTCCCCCTTGAAGTTGGCTCTGAAAAGAGCCGTTTTTTATTATTTTTTTTTACAGATGCTTGACAGACACCTGTTATTTTGTATTTTTTTCTTGGTTTTTTTTCTTACTTTACTCCTAAAATCTTCACATAACCTTCTCCAAAGCAACCCTTACATTCCAAAATAGAAGGGCATTTCCCGTAAAAGATAAAGAAATGCCATCTTCTTTAAAATTAACAGCATTACTGGCATCAATATTCTCATTATTACAGAAGAACACACCAGCTCTAAGCATGAAGGCACACATGCCTCGGTTGATGACACACCTAGCAATGTTTTGCTGAGGACAAAAAACTGAACTGTTGTCCCATATTGCCCTAGGTAGTAATCCAGAAAAAATTACTTTCGCATTTGGAAGGATCTTCCTTACGGCTTGAACCAAGCATTCCAAATCAGCCAACAAAGTAGGGGCACTGACGTTGCCCAAATGGAAAGCACGATAGTGCAAAACTACCACATGCGGACTGTTCATCGTGGCCATTTCCTCACAAACTTGTACAATTCCCTGTGCATTGCAATCAGGCACAGTGCTCCACACCACCTCCACTCCTTTCACATCAAAGTTCTTTGCAACATGCCTGCATTCAGCCTACTGTTGTAAACCATACACAAACCTATCTCCAAGCACCAACACCCTGACTTTCTCTACTTCTGCCATCTTCACCACACACAGTCTCTTTCAACACAAATCCACAACCTCAACATCTGATTGGCTGATCCGTACAGTCTTCTTTCCATGTTGGATTTCCTGGTTAAACCTGGATGTAGCACGCCCTGTCCACGAACAGCCACGGTGTCCGCGGACGGCGTCCACTTTACTCTATGTGCCATTCCCTCATTGCATACAGCTAAGCAATCACACAATACGAATAACGTCCTCAGAACACCCCCATTTTGTGAATTTTTGAACATTTCAGGACAATTATCATTTCATTATTCAACATATTAACATTACAAATATTATACTTTCATCTTGTACTCTGCACACAATGCTATGTTTCTCCATTAGTAGCTCAGTGTACTAGATAGAATCCCATAATACAATGCTATTTATATCAATGCATCGTTCAAAGCACTAATCACGGTATGATATTTATTGCAATATCCTTGACACTTTTTTCGCAACATTATAATAAAAATCCCTAGTACACAAATTCCATGAAAAGTACATACACATGTGATGTCACCAATTATTTCATCGATGACATTTGCGATGTCATCTTTGTTGTCCTGGGTGTTAGTCTTAGCAGTGCACGGTGGTGGCGCGAGTAATTTTTCATAGCTTACCATAACTTGCGATTTTCAGGGGTCTTTCGGCTGTCCTTAGAACCATAACGTCCCTTAAACAAACTTTTTTTAATATCATGCAAACAATATACAAACATGGCGTGCAAAAACCAACTTCTCACAGATGGCTTTACACAGAATGTTGCAAAGTAAGAATTTATGCTCGTTCACAGTGAAGGTCAGCTGCTTCCATTTTTTTCTCGGGCCCCGGAGAGGCTCACGAAGCGGACTATAAGGTTGTATTGTGTTTTGACCTTGACAGACAGAGATTGTGATGAAAGACTTCTCTTGAAGGAGTGTTGCTAAAACGTAAGAGAAGATAAGGATGAAATTTCTGAAACGAAACCACTTTTATATATTATATCACTATGCGAAAGATCGTTCGCACACGCAAAGAAGTATTTTGGGACTGCACTACTCGTAGACAATGGAAATTGCAATTGTACTGTAAGTAACCCTTTAGATTATTTTATACCAAATATAATTACAATAGCCTAGCATTAAAGACCGCTCAAGTTGAACTTGTTAGTTGAAAGTGGCATAATGTTTTCTACTGCGCACTATCACCGCCGAATTGATCCCCTGTCGTTTAGAGGGCTCTGAAAAAGGCAGACGACACAGGGTGGGTTAATTTAACCGGTCTGTAGGCAGTCAAGTGCTCTACTCACTGTGCCACTTCACTGTAGCCTGTTAAGTGGCACAGCGAGTACAACGCTCGCTTTGACATCCTTGCACAGCTTGCTAATGCAAGTTCGCATCCCGGCAAGGCCAAACTCAGCCTTTCATCCTTCCGTGGTCGATAAATGAGCACCGCTTAGATACCTCACGGTTCTTAGCGCTATATGAATGGGAAAATATTATTATTAACATACTTCGTTGAACTATCTTCGATAGCAAATAGTTTCATGCCCTAATAAATAAAATGATTATTTTTAATGAAGATCGGCTGGTGAGACTAATTTATGTTTTTTAAAACAGGTATGTGGCCCCATTTTGCCTATGTCATGATTTACACACTCCAGCGGATGGGGTCTTCAACTGCCAGGTGCAGGTCCAAATATGCAAATTCATGACCCTCACCATTTTATGGGACAATCGCCAAGGACCAATATGCCCTTACGCAGTACTAGCAGCTACAAACAAACATACCAACCAATAGGGTGGTCTAATGGCTCGTTGTTGGAGCAACCTTCCGATTATCATAAACCAACAGCCTATCTACCGCAAAGGAACAACGCGTGGCTCAAAATAAACTTTTGCTGATCGACAGCAGAGACAATAGCAAATCGCTGAATATTCACTAAACATTTCATGTGAAATAAATGTACTTTACCAAATGTACAATCCTGCTGTTTACTTTTAAACCACAGTTTCATATTCCGAATTGTGGCGCACTGAATTGTAAGCTGATCTAAAACGCTCTGTACCGCAAAGGAACATTGCGTGCCTCAACATGAACTTTTGCGGATCGACAACAAAGACAAATGCAAATTGCTGAATATTCTCTAAACATTTGATGTCAAATAAATGTACTTTACAAAATGTACAATCTTGCTGTTTGCTTTTAAATCACTGTTTCATATTCCGAATTGTGGCGCGCTGTGTTGTGACATAATATGTGTTGTCTTCCGGGTTCTGTGTAAAGTCACTTAGGACTGCAGAGGACTGGGCGCGTTTGATGACGCACCCTGTAACGTCACGGAGAGAGGCGGGGAATATGAATGCTTTGATAATATCAGGCTTAGGGGCGGGAGATATGATTTAGTGTCGCAAAAGCAAGTCAGCCAGGTCAATAGCGCCAGTCATAGGATTATCACATAATGTCGGCGCACACCAGCCGGATTTATCGTTTCTTTAGTGGACAAAAAGTCGGTTGACGCCCATAGGAAATTGTACTATTAGCGGACAAAAGGAGTGGTCTTAAAACACTCTCACCCTGAGAACGAACAATACAAACAATGTCCTCAGAACACCCCCATTTTGTATAATTGCAACCATTTTGGGACACCGCAAGTGTTCTTAGAACACATTCAACTAGACATATTACAATACGGACAGCGTCCTGAGGACACCCCTAGTTTGTGTATTTACGAACAATTAAGTACACCGCGAGTGTTCATAGCTCATTTTTACCTTCCTTGCGAACAAAAATGACACATACTTCGTCCTCTAAACACCCCACCATTTAGTTTATTTACAAAATGTCAGAACAGCCTTGTTCTCCGCGGACAAATCAAACGCAACAAAAACGTCTAGCACATAAAAAAACAAAACATTGAACCTATCTCATACTCCCCCACCAACACACGGCACTAAATACAATTTTTTATCCACGTTTCACCGCGCTGTACGCGGTCGACGGCGAATACAAGATGGCGGGCGCCACAGAAAATCTGACGCACTCCACGCCCCTCGCCATCCAATCAGTGAACACGTCGCACGTCCGCGGACATGACGCAAGGCCATGGGCCAATCGGGGTGCTGTCCGCGGAGTGAACAGGGAAGTCCGTCCGCGAAGCGAACACAGATATCACTAATTTTTTTACCTTACGTTTTGGTCATTTTATAAAAAACTACTGAACGGATTTACACCAAATTTGCAAAAGCACGCTTTCGGGACCAAGCCCCCACTCCTGCCGCAAATTTGGTGTCAATCCGTCCAGCGGTTTGGCCTGTGGCCGTGCGCAAGGTTTTTTCCATTATGTCTATAGGAAAAAAAAAAGTTTTGGGACCCCCCTTATAACTTTGCCCCCCCTGGACGAATCCTCACCAAACTTTGCAAAACAATTGAGAGTGACCCAAATACGTTTTTTGCAAAGTTTGGTGAGGATCCGTCCAGGGAGAGCGAAGTTATAAGCCGCCCAAAAAGTGCTCTTCCTATGGAAACACCAACTTAACCATAACTACATGGCCACTACCGTGGCCATGTAATACAAAGTATGCACTATCTAATTTTCTATATGTATGTAATAAAAGGTAAAATAAAAATGTAAACAATTTTATAAAATAAACATTCCATCAAAAAAACACCCTTCACAAAATAACGCTTTAAAAAAACTAAGCTGCTATAGTGCAGATACAAAACAAATGCAGTATTATCACCTCAACTATGCTAACCAATTAGGTAAATACGAGCTTCGTTTTGCATCAGAAAATTCTAAAAAGAATTGCCCACAATGTCAATAATTCGTACATCGATAAAGGCATTTCATTACTATGCACACATCTTACAATACCGTACAAACATTTTTAATAATATATGATGAAACATTTACAGATTACTTTATGCAAACTTCACCAGGAAACCATGACATGTAACCTAAGTATGTCTTCAGTTTTACAAATAAATAAATGAAGCCATGCCAACAGTCTACCATTATTTGGAGCATTCATCTTTTTTAAACTATAGTCATACCTACATTTCCAAAAATAGGTAGACAATAAAAACATTTGTCTGTAAGCATATTGACACTTAGCAAAAAGTACACTAATAACCTAACAAATGTAATTTCCATACTTCTTATACAATCTGTGCATGCCCTTTGTTTGTCCCTCTACACACATGAGAAGTTTATAATGACATTTCATAATGTACAAATCATATTTAACATTTTTTTAAACTAGGAACTGTTATTTCATCTTCTATTGCAATGATGACAGTTGTACACAGTATGCAATACTTGTTTTACTATATCAAAATTCTTTCTTAATTATGCAAATTATATCTACATTGCCATTTCATAACTGTTTTTATATTTTGGTGCGCATCCTTTTTCTGGCCACCTACACACCTAAGAAGCTAATGTCAATTTTCTTAAACCTACCATATGAAATGGATACACATGTATAGTTTAATGACTGAATAGATTGGACAACTTTTCTAAAAACCTCACATTGCCCATAGAACATAATGATAAACTTAATAAATTTACACTTTGAGTAAGGTATTTTCATTTTTCTATTTCATTAGAATACTTTATTTTAAATATTGTGTGCATACTTATTTTCACCACCTTTATACATAAGTATACACAGTATATCTACATTCTTCCCTAAAACTCTTATTAGTAATTACATCTCATTTATTTTTCAAATATTGTAGTTTTTTGTATCTACAACCTACTGTTTACTTGTTTCATATGTACATAGTCATGCCCATCTACACTCCCTCACACTAAAAACAATGTGCATGGAACCATTTATATAACTTAGCACTGATTGGGAACACTTATACATATAAAAATTGATTTACACAATGAGAACATGCCAAATGCTGTTTTCTCATCTAATGTATATACACTTCACAATATGACCTCTATATTTATTTTGTGCTGTTTTGAAGTACATCCTAGTTACAATGTATCTCCTACATTATATAAAACACTTATTACCCTATTCTTCCATTTCAAACTTTTATTATGCATGTTTATATTCACAAAGAATATTACACATATATTTTTAAAACGTTGCTTCTAACAATATTAAATAAGAATTCTTTAAACGCTAGTGTGTTGTGTGACTATAGAGTCATTACAAACAATCCAATCTACTTCTGGAAAATAATTGCACAAGTCTTAAAAGTTGTCTTACTAACAAAATCTTGACCAAATTTAAAATTCATTAGTGATGTATTAATTATTCTACCATCTACACTGTATCTTTCAATCATAATCGATATATACTTATTAAAAACTAGATTTTGCAGTGTTGATTGTAAATTACAAACACTGTCACTGCATTGCATGTCATGGAATGCTTTAGAAACAAGATCAGAAAGATCTACACTTTTCTGATCATGGATGACCACATACACACATCTTTCACAAAGATCTGGTGTAGAATAACCTTTCTTACATTGTGGAAACATATGATTTCATACATACCTATCTACACTAACAGTTTTCTTCACTAATAAATCAAAGTCAATCATTACAAATTATTGACTATGTTCCTGTGTATTTTGAGAAAATTGTTAATTTTCACTTACAACAGCTACTCATTTCGGATTGACATTGCTGCATCTAAACTGTGTGGTTATTCATCTACAGATACTTTAAAAACTGACAGTTCCACACATAGCTGCTTCTCTGATGTGGAAGCGATGTCTTGCATCGCTGGAGTCATTTGAAACAACATAAACAAAGCTGCATTACAATAGCATTCAACTTATGTTTTATTACTAAATCTGCAATGGGAGTATACTATAGTTAAACAACTCTCCAACTCCATTAAATTCTGTCATTTTTTTGGTCTCAAAATGACTGATTTGATTAGAATATACTTTCAATAACTACCTATGAATGAGTGCTTCACAGAAACAGTTATACGGATCAGGTGAGGAGCATAAAGCACATGCAACCTATTATATTCTTCAATGCAAGACATGTCAGCTGTCACTTTTGTGTCATCAAAGTGTATTCAACATAAACCTTCTATATTGTTCACACTTGACAAAGCTACATATGACATTGCTTCTTTAAACACTGTATGACCAATGTCAATAAGTGCTGCTTCTAATGTCAACCCTTGTGATTCATGAATAGTTATTGCATAAGCAGAAAACAATGGAAACTGCACTCTTTTCACAAAGGTATCCTTAAAAAGCATGAAATGTACAGAGGTCAGATAAATCAAATGTGTTCCTTCTACACGATCAAACTTACCTTCAACATGTTCAATATTTGTACTGTGAAGAAAAGTGTGAAATGCAATCACTCTTCCCATCGCTCTATTGACTAGACCAATTCCTATATTCAAGTTTCTCTTTAACATTACTCGAGCATTGACGCACAGTTTTAAAACTCCTTCCAGACCTGCTGATTTAGAAATAGAATTCTCTAGTCGATGTAATGAAGCTTTTATTCTCTTATCCAACTCTAAAGGCATAACATGACCATCTAAAACATCACACGATTGTATCTCCACAATATTTTGCTTTTCTGACAGTAGCATTGAAGAGTTAATGTTGTTATACATCAAAGCAACACAAGACATGTGTCTTTCCTTAAGAGTCGACATGACATCAGATGTACTAAAATCTGCAACAAATATGTTAGAAATCAGTCTTCCGTTTAAGACTGCTTTCACATTTTCCTCAAGAACACCTACACAACATTAAGCATTTCTGCATGCTCTAAGTCTGCAGATTGCCTCATACTAATGTTAAGTTCCTGGAATTCAAAACAATTCCAAAGGTTAAAATGACCAATACTTCCTATCATTTTTTGAGTATCCTTACATTGCAGCATTTTTAAAACCAGTTAACTTTTCACAGGAGTTTTTCAAAAAAGGTAGCAGTTGCCCCTCTCCAGAAAGAGCATGGCATGATAACCTGTTCTGTGGTTCTTTCCCACTTTAAGAGTCTGCAGCCGTCACTTTGTGTTCACTGTACCTTTCACAGATTGAAAATATCCATTTGTATATCAATCTTTGACACACCCAAATGTGCAGTCCAGCACCAAAATGATATGGTAAGCCCATTCTGAATAAGAGTACCAACAGCAACCCCATACACATGTTTTAGCCTTGTTGGGCCTCATCAATGAGGTGGATCTGTGCCTCTCTGAGCACAGTGAGCAGGGGGGTCCACGTCTCCGTTCCCCCAGGCAACTCAGGGTGACCAACCCCAAGTTCCTTGCAAACATCTTTCACAGAAGTTAATTGTAACACGTCTCCAAAAACAAGTACATGTTTACCTTCAAACAAAATGTTGTAGTTAGTCTTCAAAACATCTTGTGTTCCCTAAATCATTGCCTCCACAATGAATTAGTATGGGGTCTGAGTGTCCTGTACTTTTCACACTGAACAATTGTGGAAACACGTGGACCCAAAGCATTCCCCACACTCCAAACCATTCAATTAAAGGTCCATGTTAATATTTAGTTTCTACAAAAAGCCAGCCAACTGTCTCCAATTAGCCACACAGTTTTCAAACCATCCATATCTGCAGTTTTTCTCTGTTTTCAGGAAAATGGTTCCTAGTTTGAATTTTCTAGTAGTTTGCATAAGTAGGGTGTGTTTGATGTGAGTGTTTTGAAGTTTCTGATTGGTTGATGGCACTGTTGTGGTTAACCACAGTTATCCAGCAGCCACTCTGTGTGCTACGTTGTTTATAGCCGTGTCTATTAAAAAAAGCACATGTGTAGGTGCATCAAAACCATTCAGCATTTTAATTGTTGCAGCTGGAACCATGGGTGTATTAAGCTGTGCCTATAAACATACATTTTATGTGCAATAATCATATTTTTATGTGGGTGATACATTACAGAATATTATTTGTGTGTGTTATTTTATGTACTTATTTGTTCACTTATTTGATTTGAGGGTTTGAAGGCCAATATAGTTTGATTTTGGGCGTGCAGAAAAGGTTACCCGTAGCCATGGATACAAACCAGGGTCTGTAGCCGCGTTGACTAGCCATGGCAATGTAAGGTGCTATGTTGGGAAAAATAGATTTCTGTCAGTTTCATTGTTTGTTATTGGTTGTTGTTACTGTTTTATTTGTTAATCCCAGTTGGATTTATATTCCCAATGGCCCAATGATTAGAATGTGGAAAGAGAACAACAGTGTTGTGTGCACAAATGTTTTATCTAAAATAGTGCATGTGATGTACTGCATACAAGATATGAGGGTCATATTAACATATGTATTAAATTGTGTTTCTTAAGTGTGTGCCTGTTTTAACTGATTATGCTTTCTTTTTTTCAGATAGAAAGATATTATTACTTTTTTTAAACATAATGAATAAGCCCAGCTACGGTGTAGCCGCATGATATGATATGATATGATATGGCATTTGTAACGCGCCTATACACAAGTGTTTCAAGGCGCGACGAGGCAGGGAGGGGGGAACAAGGGGAAGACAGACAACGACACTACTAGGCCAGGTGTCATTTAGATCGCGCAAGTGCAGTGGTAGGGGAAAGGGAAAAAGTGCAAGGGGAAGGGGAGGGAGTGCAGTACAGGGTAAGTAGAATAAAAAATAAATAAATAGGGCCAGCTGGTGGCAAGTGCAAGGTAAGTGCAGACAAGTGCTGGGAAGGGGGGGCTGTAGGGATACAGAGACAGTCCCGCAGTGCAGGGGTTGCCAGGGAGGCAGTGCAAGTGGAGAGTGGCTGGGCCAACGACCGAGGTCGGTGAGAGTGGCCCAGGTGCAGATTCAGTGCAGTTTCAGTGAAGAATTTAGCAGGGGAGAGGGAGAGAGAAAGCAGAAGCAAAGAGGAAGGTTTTGAGGTGCTTCCGGAACTGGAGATGGTTCTCCTCAAGTTTCAGGGAGGCAGGAAGGCTGTTCCAGAGGGAGGCCCCTGCCGCAGAGAGAGATCTACCCCCAGCTCGTTGCTTCAAGAAGCGGCTGACCCTGAGGGAGTTGGAGACAGATGAGCGAAGGGATCGGGAAGGGAGATATTTAGGAAGAGAGAGTTGAAGGTATTTAGGCCCCAGGCCCCAGAAGGCCTTGTGGACAATGCAGAGGGTTTTGAACTTAATCCTCGCAGCCACTGGGAGCGAGTGTAGAGATTTCAGTCCTGGAGAGATACGGTCCCTGGGCTTGAGGCCAAGGACAAGTCTCGCAGTCCTGTTCTGGATGAGTTGCAGAGGGCGGAGAGTGGAGGCAGGCAGATTAAGATAGAGGCTGTTACAGTAGTCGAGCTTCGAGAGACCCAGGGCTCGGCAGACAGTGAGCTTCTGGGGGAAGGAGAGGAAGGGAAGAATACCTCTGAGGAGGTGCAGCTGGTAGTGTGACTTCTTAGAGACGTCAGATATATGAGGATAGATGGAGAGTGTGGAGTCGAAGATGACCCCGAAGTTTTTTTCCTTGCAGGTAGGAGCAGGAAGCGGGCCAAGAGAGGCTGGCCAGCGCTGCAGGGAAGGAGGGAGTGGATGTGCCGATGAGTAGAATCTCAGTCTTACTGGCATTAAGGCAGAGGTCATTGGCCGCACACCATTCCTGGATAGCAGACAGACAGTCAGAGATGAGGGAAGGAGAGGAGGAGGCCGAAGGTAGCCTGAAAA
Source organism: Ambystoma mexicanum (assembly GCF_040938575.1). Classification (NCBI taxonomy): domain Eukaryota; kingdom Metazoa; phylum Chordata; class Amphibia; order Caudata; family Ambystomatidae; genus Ambystoma; species Ambystoma mexicanum. The sequence continues at coordinate 811,010,160 of NC_090924.1, read as the reverse complement.
TGAGCTGGGTATCGTCCGCATAGCACTTAAAAATGGGGCAGAGAGCAGCGATGCGGTGGACAAGGAGTGCCAGATACTTTTTGAACAGCCAGGGAGAGAGATTAGATCCCTGGGGGACACCACAGGTAGAGAAAAAGATGTCAGAGAGGAAGGACCCCAGTTGGACCTGGGAGGGACGATTGGAAAGGAAAGAGGTCAGCCATGCCAGAGCCTGACCAGTGATACCCAGGTTATCACGGAGACGGTTGAGCAGGATGGCATGGTTGACAGTGTCAAAGGCAGAAGAGAGATCGAGCAGAATGAGAACACACAGAGTGTTGGAGTCGAGGTTCGAGAGCAGGTCCTCATGGATGTTCAGGAGAGCAGTTTCCGTGCTTCTGGCAGCTCTGAAGCCAGATTGATGGTCATGAAGACTACCAACAGATTCAGCATGGAGGTTAAGCTGGGAGATGGCCAGTTTCTCCAGGAGCTTGCCCAGGAAGGAAGTGATGGAGATTGGGCGATAGTTAGCCGGGCAGCAGGGGTCGGAAGAGGGTTTCTTAAGAAGAGGGTGCACAAGGGAGTGCTTAAGGGAGGATGGGAAGACTCCAGAGGCGAAGGAGTGGTTGCAAAAGTCAGCCAGGGCAGGAGCCAGGGAGTCGATGTAGTCCTTGATAGTTTTGGAGGAACAGGGGTGAACCTGTTTAGATGAGACTTTCATAGATCGGACTTGTCTGGAAACCTTGTCAGCAGAGAAAAGGGGAAAGGCAGAGAAGGAGGGAGGAGGGGTGGCTGCAGAAGGGCCAGAGGAAGTGCCGGAAGAGAGGGAGGGAGGTGATAGGAGGAGAGTGAGGACAGGATGTCCTGAGTTTTAGAGATGAAGTGAGAGGCCAGTGCAGTGCAGAGAGTCCATGGGCTGTTTAATATTGGATAACCGCAGCAAAGACTGACGAGGGTCATAGATGTGGGTTTGTTGGACCATACCCACAGCTATGGGCCTCAATGTGTAAAAAAGTTTATGGTTTGAACTCAAAAGAGTCCCTTCTAAGACTGATCTATTAGGTATATATTTATTTAAAAAGCAGTAAACAAACCCGATCAACCACACAGTTGTCAAACTAGCCATGATATCTGCAGTATTTCTCTGTTTCCAGGCAAAAATATTCATAGTTTGAATTTCTAGTAGTTTGTATGAGATGGGTATGTATGATGTTGTGTTTTCCAGACTGTAATTGGTTCATGGTATTCTAATCTTCTGTGGCTATCCAGCAGCCATTCAGTGCGCGGTACTACTACTCATGGGTAGATGTGGCACCCTGTGCAGCTGCTGCTATATTTGAGCAAATGGAACATCGTGTATTTGTGGATGTGTGGTAGCCGTGACTATCTGACATTTTAGGTGGAGTCGCATCATAGAGTGTTTTGGGGATTGAGAGACACCAGGGGAGTGGAGGAGGACACTGGGGAGTGGAGGGAGGATGGTATGTGTGTTAGGAACACTTTTATGGAGTTTGGGGAATGGAAAAATACTTTTTAAGTCATCATTTTTGCGAATAGCCGCATCTATCAGCAAACACTCATGTAAGGGTTTTTCTATAACTGCATGCATAAAAAGTGAGTGCATAGGCGCATCAATGCTTTTCATCTCTTTATTGGTTGTGTCCGTAGGCGCGGTTATATTTATAGCTGCGTATATAAACATACATTTTCTGTGCAATAATCATATTGTTATGTGGATGATATAGCACAGAATTGTATCTGTGTGAGTTATTGTGTGTGCTTAGATGTTGTTTTGTCTCATTGGAAGTTTTGAAGGTTGACATCATTTGGTTTTTAGTTTGTAAAAAATCTATGTGTAGCCGTGGCTAGAAGTACGCTTTGTAGCCCGTTGAATATCCACGGTTACAAGTGGTGATGGGCAGGATTTTGTATGTCCTTTTCTTTTTATTGGCTGGTTTTAATGTTGTAAATGTGCACTTCTTTGTGATAGGTTGCAGTGAATATGTGTCAGCCATTTTATTAGTTTTCTTAGAATATAGTCCTATTTTTCTGGTTTTGATTTTTGAAAGTATGAAACTCCCTATTTTGTCTGCTTTTATCATTTTGACTTCATAACTCACACTGTGCAGTTCATGTTACCTGTGATAACATATGATTGGCATCAATAAGTTGTTTGTCATTGTTTTGTTGAAAGTTATATTGGATAATATGTTGATAATGGGGATTTGTGTTTTTTTTTAACTCTATTTGTTAACAATGAAGTGGTCCTGCTGTATGTGTAGAAAATGGGTGGGAATACTTGTTGGAAGTTGTTTATTAGGAACACATTTCAGTGATGTGCATGATATAGAAATTAAGCATACTTCCTGCACTCAAAATAAAATAATGATCACAGAGCAGTAGAAATGTGATTTTATTTACAATGCTTTTATAGTCACATACGGTGTGTGATAAAGTGCTTTTTGGGATGATATGACAATGTGTTTGTTTTAAAAAGATGTTTCAGCTGGTGTGGAGTGATAAGAAAATGGTTTGGTTTGCTGAGGTGTGTTACGGTGTGGTTATCTATAAGAGAACATGCATTCTCTTCACTTCATTTTTTAAAATTGATTTGTGAAACCTGGTGTATAATTTCATGAAAAATATGTGTGATTGGTTTTATTTTTAAATATATATATTCATAAAGTATATAGGAATGATATTAGTTGTGCAAACTGCTATTATGTAAAATAGAAATGGATTAGATTTTCTGGTGCAAATTGTCCTAATAAATGCAGGTGCAGTATGTGCTTAGCAATCCAATTGTACTACACAAATTCGAAATTTTAATATGTTGGGATGTTTTATTGTACGTTTCCATGTGCAACAGTTTAAAATAGGAAACACACTGATTATTTTTTAATGTTGGTGTCACTCTACTGCTAGTTCATACAGAAATAGTGGCAGCTGGGAATGGCAGTTTACTGGGCACCCTGATTCTTCCATGGAGTCGAGGTCAATATTTTGCATGCTCATAGTTACAGGTCCTAACAACGTCAGGGCTTTAGTAAAGACTCTGGGGCATTATCTGACACAGGAATACCCCCTTGGCTCTGGGCGTATTGCAATTAGGACTGCGGCTCATTATATTAAGTAGTATAAGTGTCTTTATTGGGTTGGAGAAAAGCAGCAGTAGTGATGATTTTTTACAGTAGATTACTGAGTGCAGATTATAGGCCATGCTTTAAAATGGAGGCACAGAATGTTCAGTATACATTGTGCAAGAAAAAGGTAAGGTGTGGCCCTTGTAATGTTTTGTTACAAATATTGGGAACATGAATCAAAATAAATCATGTGGTGCGAGTCTCCTGGGAGGATGTGGATGATGTATATTGCAAATTGTATGTGCACCCCAAAATAAAAATGCTTGGGGCTGATGTGTTATGTGCATGGAATTTGGCACCATGTCCAGTAGGCGAATCCACCAGTGCGATGCTACCAACAGTTATTCAACCTTGGCAGCAGTGTCAACTTCATATGTTCCAGATTTACCTTCTGACAATGTCTAAGTTATGAGAGTTATCTGGGATCTATGCCACCAAAGCTATATGTGGGAGGTGGTGTAAGTAAGGATTGGGACAATTTAATACCTCAATAATGATTTTACTTGGGCTGCAGCCTTTTTTTGTCTTATATGTGGTTTGATATCATCACTGCAGCTGTGAGCGTTGGTTGTGCATAATCCATCTCCACCCATTAAAGGTACTGCTAGCAGCGGCCAGAGTCTTCAAACACTGGCAGCACTAGAGCACTCTATTTGAAGAGTCATTAGAAATGCTAGAGAGGTTCAGAGAGGAGGCATCATTATCTGTGGCATTGTCTTTTTAGAGTTGTCATTTTTGTTATTGTATGGTTTCCTTACCAGTTGGACATTTAAACATGTCTAACATTGCTCAAGAAAACACTAATGTGTGGCTCTTCTAATGTTCTGCAAGAAATATTGGGAACATTAATCATAATAAATCATCTGGTGCAAGTCTTCTGGAATGATGTGGATGATGCGTATTGGATATTGCACAAGATGGTCTTGCCCATAATGGGCTGCAGCCTTTTTTGTCTTATATGTGGTCCTATATCTTCACTGTAGCTGGGATCGGTGGTTGTGCATAATTAACCTCCACCCAGTAAAGGTGCTACAAGCAACAACCAGAGTCTTCAAACACCTGCAGCACTGGGGCTCTCTATTTGAAGGGTCATTAAAAATGGTAGAGAGGTTCAGAGAGGAGGTTTCATGCTTTGTGGCACTGTCCTTTTAGAGATGTTATTTTTGTTATTTTATGTTTTCCTGACCAGTTGGACATTTGAACATGTCTAGTATTGTGCAATAAAACACTAAGATGTGGCCCTTGTAATATTCTGTCAGAAAACCTGCAAACATCAATCATGATAAATCATATGGTGCGAGTTTCCTGGGATGAAGTGGATGATGCGTATTGGAAACTGGACTAGCATCACAAAATAAGAATGTCTGGGGCTCATGTATTACTTGCATGCAAATTGGCACCACGTCCAGCAGCTGATTTCCCCAGTGCAATGCCACTAACACTTAATGAAACCTCGAATTTGGCAGCTGTGTCAACTCCACATGTTTTAGTTTTACTGGCTTCTAATTTCTCAATTAGGAGGGTTATCTGTGAATTATGGCACACATGGGTTGCTGTGGGAAGTGGTGCAACCAAGGATTGTGATAGGTTTACCTGAATACCACATTCATTGTCATAACTAATATTTTTGTGGCAATTTTTAAGATTGCTGATTTAACGAGAACTTTAATTTTGCAAGATTTGGAGGCAGACAGGAGAAAGGTCGGAATTCTACCTTCTCTCGTATTATGTAAGGAAAGGGAGTAAAAGGAGAAGTTTGCAAAATATAAACTCCCATGAATGCTGAGGAGAAATTCTGATGACCAGACTTAATATGCTACGTTAAATGCCTGCAGACGATGGGAAGGAGAAGTAAAGGCTCTATGATGCTACTGCAATATGGGAGTTCATGAAGATCTGGGTCGCTTCCTACTGATTTGAAAAAGGAATATTGATTTAAGAAGGAGTGGCTAAAGCATTATTTTAAGGAATGTGGTATTAGACTTTATTTGAAGCACTGTTTTTAAGAATGAATTGTAATAGTATACATTTTATTTTTAACCTATTTCATTATGTGAGGCTCGTCCACTTCAGCTTAAATCAACATGAAATATACTTTTTTGTGAAGGTTTTAAGATGTATTCTCATATTTATGTGTTTATCCGATGTTAGTGGGAAACCATATATTAATACAATTACTTACTATTATAGTTTATTAATGATTTTCAGTTTGAGGAAATATTGAAAACAAAGTCTTATTATGTACATTTTAACCTTATCTGCAACAAAAAGGAGTTAATTCCATTTCAGAAGTGTCACAACAATTCTGCATTACATTCTGATATCATGCTGTGCTAGCTTAAATTGAACCCAGAGTTCTAATAAAATATTTCTGTACAATGGGATGGATTCTATATTCGACACATTGTACTTTGTACTGTATTTGCACACCCAATAGTGAAGGTTCTGGTGCCAATATTGCAAGTCATAGGGCGCACACGGCATTCCATTTTTGGTAAAAGAGACCCACCATTGCTGTGGTTTGCACAGAGGTAAGCAAAGATAGTATGGCAATGCACATACTTATTGAGATAGGTATGCACATTCAAAGGGCAAGTATAAAACCAAAGGACAACTACATGCGATGTGTACATCCTCATTTACCATCTTTCCACTACCCACACTCCAATGCCAATGGATTTGCTGCAATAGTTGAAGTTGAAGCTCCCTTGAAAGGAAACCTTGCTAACCTCCATATACATTCAACTATCCAACTGTTCTATAGTGTCCAAATGTCACCATGCAACACTGACAACTAGGGCAGCCCTATAATCACCTCAAAGCAAAATGTCACAGCGCAAATAACATTCATACCCATATATAGCACAACTCTTCCATCCATCCCCAAAAAGAACTAGCAGGCATCCCAACAGTATCTAACATTTCCCTTTCCACTGCAGCCAAGATATCAACAGGGCATTGGAAACATCCATGAACCTAGAATATTAACATCACCCTATCTCTGCCCAACATAGAAAAACATGGCATGGGACTAAAAAACACATCACAAGGTTAAATAACTTATCATCGACAGATAGGTGAATCTGCCATGGGGGAAACATTCATGGCACAATGAACAAAGATATAACCAAATGTCCAGAATACAGGTGACTGAATATTGTCACTTTAGCTGGCATCATCAAAAATGTTCTTCTTCACCACACATCAACATGTAACCAACTTTTCTTGGACAAAGTAGAGGTCAATCATAGTCATGCTGCATCAGCGGAATGCTCTTGTATTTGAAGTTGACTAGTTCATCACTTGTTTCACTTCTTCATCCTACATTGAAAAATGCTGTCAACACCATGCTCCAAAATTTTTCTGAAGTCCTTTTATTTCTGTAAACACAAACTTTCCCCACATTTGGCCTCCATGTCCTCCTATACTACATTTTCAGCCCCTGATGATTCAAAGACATCTCACCAGGACCCATTTCTCAGACCACACATCACCATACCGCAATGCACCATTGGATTTTGAACTTTCCACCAGACCATGTCATGACACCTGGTATGCCCACATCATTACGGTCGGCTTGCACAAACCTCATCAGTTTTACCGTGCTGACCTACAACTTTTCTCTACTTGGAGAATAGTGGAATGTCACATTGTTGTCCCCAACACCATGCAAGGTTGTTGAAACAGGGTTTGTGACAAAAATGTTGTGGTTGAAGGCCAAGGAATATACGTTACCCACAGGTAAGTATTAGCCCAAGCCCTTCCATACCCCACGGTTACATCCTTCCTAAACCAGCCTATTCATCAACTGGCATTTCCATACCATTCAGCTAAGTCTGCATGGATATGGGTACATCTTTCAACATTCCCAAGTGACATGCAGGGCATCATCAACAGCCTTTTATAGTAGCAGTCACCCACCTACTCACATATACATTGAATTATTAAGAATCCATGTATCTACAAAAGTAAGAGAAACGCTGGTTTCACCAGTTTAATTAATGTGAATAATGACAATCACATGTTGACACAATTACATAGCTGTTCAGGGTGAGTTTGGGAGTGGGGGCCTCCTATACCAATATCATAAACGTGTTGTCCTTGATTTTTATCAGACAGGTTTCCAGGGAATCATTATGCCACAATCAAAAAATAATCTCTGAGCACCCTACAAAAGAAGTGTTTGATGCTGCTACATTTAGAAAGGGCAACACAGCCATTTCTAAGAATCTGTGTCCAAGTCAGGCAGACATCTACAAAGCAAGAAACCTCAAGAACAAAGTCGCTTTACTCAGATATGGTCATTCTAAATTCTAATTCCAAGAACAAACCACCAAATCATCCAGGAAGTCCAAATGAACACCAAAGTAACATCCAAGGTTCTACAGGCCGCTCGTATCTTTGGTAATGTGAGCGATTTTGACTTAACTATCATATAAAATAACAAAAATGATGCCCATGTAATGATAGCAAGGAGAAAACCACAAAACTAAAAAGGAAATTCTGCCTGTCCGAAGTTTCACAAAGAGCATGAAAACTGCTGAAACAATGTACTTTGGAAAGAAAAGACAAAGGCTCATTTTTTGCCTCAAAAGTTGTATTTGGAAAAACACGACACTGTTTTCGTGCAAAAGAACTGAAGTCCAACAATCAAACAAGGTCATGGGAATGTGACAGTTGCAGATGTTGCTGCCTGATGTCTTGGAAGGATTAACATGGATAAAACAATGAATTCTTCATGCTATCATAAGATTCGAGACAAGAACATCAGGCCATTAGCATGCCAGCTGAAGATGACACCAAAGTTAGTCAAGCAGCAAGACAATGGGCCTCGTGCAAATTTGGTGGTGTGGTAAAAAAGTATTGGTTAGTCCACTACTACCACTTTATTGCAATAATGGAAATACCGCTGCTTTTACTGCACCACTGAATTCCAGGATGGACCTTGAAGTGGAGCATTTACCTCCAGCATGATGTTTTAAGGCCAGAAATTGGTGGATTTACTGCAAGTAATTTCCGCTACCAGTAAATTTGTCAAAGTCCCAATGGAGTCCTATGGACTCCTAGAATGGAGATGTACATTATCATACCACCTCTCGTAATCCTGCGATAATACCTCAAGACCAGATGGTGATAATGGTAAACAATTTTGGCAATTAAACTCCAGATTTAATGCAGATTTGCGAACAAATGTGTAATGAGACCCAATTATCCTAAACATACAAACAGATCTAGGGAAAACCTAGACCTAAATTCCGTTCAAATGTTTTGGCAGGAGCTAAAGGGAGCTTCTATGCAAGATAGCCCTCAAAGGCCACTGAGTAAAGGTAGTTCAGAGAACAATAATGGTACACAATTCCCTAACACTGAAGTGAGAGTCTTCGCTGATGTCATTGCTGATCAAGGTGGTGCCAGTGAGGATATTGAATCCAAAGATGCACATAGGTATTTTTATATGCATATTGCATGTTATATCATCTGAGGATAAATACATAATAAAAACATTGTGTTTGCCGCTTGTTTATTTAGGTTATCTTTACCTATTATAAGGACTTTTCTAAGGAGTCCACAAATGTTTTCTAGACAATCTCGTAAGATTATACATCATTTATGGAAAACGTTTTTGCGCGCATGGCGTCATATGGAAGGGATGACTTCTCAAAGCATTCATCCTGAAAATGTAAAACCGAATTGGTTTACTTTCTAAGTAACAATTTCAAATTGCTTTAATGGTGGACTTGCCACATACCCATTGTTGAACGTTAACCCCTCTCATCCATGTTTACCCTTGCAACACCCCCAAAATGCTGTTTTTTTGCAGCGTTTCAGTTTTTAAGTAAATGTGGACACCTGGTCCCATGACAAGCCTCCTCCCATGGACAGAAATGTGACTTTGCACTGCCGACGCAAACCCTGATTCATGGAAACGTGCAAAGTGTATTTTTGCCAGGCAAAGTCCAGGCAAAGTGAGCGCATGAATCAGGGTTTGTGTCGGCAGTGCAACGTCACTTTTCAGCAGTGCAAATTCACTTGAACCAGGCAAATATTCCAGGAATCGGGCTCTAAATGTCTAGAAAACTAGTATGTGTTTAGTATTTTGTCAGTAATCGATTAGTATTTAGCACACTGAATAATCTTCATACACTCATGTTCACGAAAAGCGTATTTTGGAATACAAAAAAAGCTAAGTATAGTCTTCAAATACTGTAAGATCAAAAGTTAAATATGAAATTTTGTATGGGTACACAAGCAGTGGGTGACACACGGACTGCCAGACAGGCAGCCTCTATCGTCAGGAAGGGTATGAGCTGATAACAGTAGCAACCCAATCAGCGTTAGCATAATAGTTTCAAAATAAAGGAACAATGAAAAGAAGCCGTCCAATCAGTGTACACATTCAGGGCCTTGACCACGTCCACACTATGGAGATGAGCCTCTTACTCAGACTTGAGATGAAAAAAGCCATGAAAAGCAATGCCCTGATTCCTGTAGAAGGAGAAAGCAACCTCAATCATGAAAGAACGAACTGTCCATAAAATCACCAGCCCAGTACCTAATTTGGATGTAGGATATGTGCCAAATGAATCCTGCTCTGCAGAAGTATGGCGAGGAATAGTCGTTAAAACGCCTACTTAGCCCCATACTGCCCTCAACAAAATGGATGATCTTCTTTTCATCCGTTTTTAGTCTTCAGTAGCAGTAATGTATTCAAAACTAAGTGAAAACAAAGATTAGAAACTTGTATTTGTTTAGTATTTTGTTAATAATTGAGTATTCAGGAAATTGAATAATCTTCATATACTAGTCTTCACAGAACTAATACTATGAAATACAAAATAATCTAAATTCAAATAGTATAAAAAGGCAAGTTAAATATTAAGGGGGTAATTCATAGATTTCAGCGCAGAGGCAGCGCACGCGAGCAGCGCAGAGAGCTGGTGTTCGCCAGCGTGTGCCAGCCGCATGCGCTAAACAGCATTCTGGCGCACTGCGTATTCATGGAATATCAAAGCCATTTTGAGCGCTGACGCAGAGAACATCCCGCAGCGCCAGTTACGCCCCCAAGAACGCCCCTTGCGCAAGGATAGGGCATTGAAATCCCCAATGCAGCGTGAAGGGCCGTGCTAACCCTGGACCAGTTCACAGGGCCGGGACAGTGCATTTGGAGGGTGCGCGGGAAGTTTCACACATGATAGGCGTTGTGCAAGTGGGGTACGTGTATTCCGAGGGATGCGCGTAGAGAATCACAAGCGATAGGCCTTGTGTGAGCGGGGTACGTGCATTCAGAGGGGTGCGCCGGAGAGAATCACACACGATAGGCCTTTTGCGAGCGTGTACGTGTATTTCGGGAGTGCACAGGGAGAATCACGTGCAATAGGCCTAGTGCGAGCAGGGTACGTGTATTCTGGGGGTGCGCAGGATGTGTTACATGCGATAGGCCTAGTGCAAGTGGGGTGCGTGCATTCTGGGGGTGCGCGGGACGTGTTACACATGATAGGCCTAGTGCAAGCAGGGTACGTGTATTCTGAGGGGTGCGCAGGGAGTTTTACACACGTTTTCGCTGCTGCGGGAGGGGTACGTGTATTCCTGGGGTGCCCCAACGCGAATTGGTGGTGTGTGTCCTCCTAGGTGTGCCCCTCCCCAGGCCCTGCAGGCAGCCCACAACACAGGGGACTACCCTGCACCCCAGGTCATGCCCCGCAGGAAGTCCATCCACCTTGGGCATGCCCCGCAGGTAGCCCATCCACCCTGGGCATGCTCCCCAGCCAGCCCACATTTCACCATGCACCAGTGAGCACCGACTCATATACCCCTGAACCCCCACCCACCCAGCAGTGAGGGGCACCTGCCTGCAGGCCCGACTCATGTCCCCCTACCCCCCACCCACCCGGCAGTGAGGGGCACCTGCCAGCAGGCCCGACTCATGTCCCCCCCAACACGTCATCATGATCCACAATCATGGCCCTCATGGCCACCCAAATCCCACCGCACGCCACCCCTGCCCAAAGAAACAACCAAGTATTACATCCACCCCACATTGAAATGCCCATTACATGAAACAACCCAAATGGCATGTATGTACATCAACACATGTCCGTCACACACACACAATGGGTGCCAGTGAATGTGAAAACCCACATCGTGACATGCATGAAACCAATGAGAGACTACCACACATTGAAGTATGAAACAAAAATGTATTCAACACAAAATGAAGTGAATGAAATGAAAACACACAATAATGGAAATAAGAAATAAAATGCAGCATGTTCCAAAATGAAAAAAAAATATGAAATCAGAATCCAAATAAATCCAAATGAAAATGTGTCCAAAGTCACCTTCCAACAAAGCAAATCCAAAGAGAAAGAAATAAGTAAAATCCATTGCTCCATGGTGAAAAATAAAATAAAATGACGATAAACCCACTGTTCAACTACATATAAATAAGAAATCCAGGGTCCATGAGCCCAACCATTGAAATGAAACCTACAAAAACTACCTAATGAATAACTATCTACAAATAGGTGGGGCATAGTCCAAGCGCACCAAATGAAAGAAAAGCATAAATGACACCTAACACTAACTAACTATAAACAATGGCGGCAGGCAAGTCCTACGGCTCACTTGCCGAGTTCCCGGGCCAGGGCATCATCGAACTGGATAACGCCATGTCCAACTCCAACTCCTTGCGAATTGGCTCGAGGCACTCGGCCCGCCTCAGCACCCTGCGCATGGAGTTCTCCACCCTGACCAAAGTGAGCCGTGCCTCTTCCGCCCGCCGCCGCTCCGTATCTATGTGCTGGCCCAACCGGTGCCACACGGAAGACACTCCCAATCCAGGGTCCTCCTGCCCTCCGGCCGATGCCTGCCCCTCTGATGTTGATGGCCCCGAGCCATCATCGCTCCCACCTTGAGCCTGCTGCTGCTGCGCCTGTGCCCTGGCTCTTGAGCATGCACGTCCTCCTCCGGCTGGGGTGCAGTTGTTGGTGTGGCCACCCCTGCTGGACCTCCGACTCCCGACTGTGGAAGGATGTGTCCTCCACCAGCCTGGCCGCTGGGTCAGAGGCAGCTCCACAGGGTACCCAGGTGATACATGGGCCGGAAGATGGCACGGAGTATGACTGGCGCATAAGAGGTTCAGCTGAGGCGGGGGTCAGAAGAAGGCCCAGCAGACGGAGGAATCCAGTCCTGGTAACCCGTCCAAGTAGGTCGATGCGGTCAAAGAGGCATCCGAGATGACGTGCAGTGTCATCACGAAAACACTGCAGGTCACCTCGCATCCCTGTTGACGCAACGCCATCCCAGCCAGGACAGGCCCAACCCGGTCCCGGATTGCCACGTCTGCAGGGAGAGGAAGGCCAGTTGTTGTGCACTCATCCCCTCCCAGAAAACGGGTCTGGACGTAGGCATCCCTGCTGGTGCGGGATGATGCAGTCACAGGATCGGGGACAGGATTTCACTCAGGCACCTCCACGGCAGCCTGTGCTGCCTCCTGTCCCTGCCCCTGGATTGCACCACTAGCACCAGTGTAATCCCCCCCTCCAGACCCGTGTGTGTCCCTTCCACGGCCTCCTCCTCAAACAAACCCCCCACCAACCTGGATGACTCTGTGCCATCTTCCTCCATCGGAACCTGTAGGGTCTCTGCTGCCCCTTCTGCTGCCGAGGAGTCGACCTCAGACCTCCGCCTCTTGGATATACCCTCTGCAGCTGCGTCCACGGATGCGGCAACAGACTCCTCACTCCCTGACGAGATGACAACATGGGAGGGGAGCTGGGCCTTGCGTCTCCGGCTGGCGGTGCAATCCCTGCCGCTTTGCTCCACAGCACCGTCTCTGCCCTCTTCATCAGTTTACGCTGCAGACAGGGAGAGATAGAACACAGCCATCAGGGCACTGTACAATGGTCTGATACACACATGACAGTTGTACATGAGTGGCAGTGTCAAACTTCAAACATGGCATCACATTCCCCAACACACATGTCATTTCAACTCACACACATGAGCACATCAACAAGAATAATGCACCAGGCAGCACCATCCATACACAAACAACAGCATGAACAGCCGAAGGTGAGTCTGACATCACATGCAACACGGGGAGTGCAGAACACATGCACACACGCCACCAGACATACATGCAGCTGTACATCTCCACCGCCTGTCGCTGTGATAACATCCCCATCCATGTCACATCTGGCAATCAGCCTCCTACATGTCAGTGTCACATGCATCCATGGTGTATCACAGTTGCACACTTGTCAAATACACACACATGCAAATGTACATAGTGCAGATACATGCAGGTGGAAGCAGCATCCATGTGTGACACCACAACCATGCCACAGTACATACACAGAATTTAAAAAATGGTGCACCCACACCTGCATTTGCCAAGCATGCTTACCAAGACATACAACATTGATGTGTCTCACACATGAAAGGACTCACATGCAGTAGGCTCATTTCCCTGTACATACACATGCATACATGTCCCTACACAGACATATGTACAACCTGCACACTCCTGCCACACCTCAACATGCACAGCGTCCAATCAGTACACATGTACACTTACTGCTCGACTCCAGACGGGTCTGCCTCTCAAGGACCTGGAGGTGGAGTGCTGGGCGTATACGTTCCAGGACCCTCATTTGGTTGTTGGTTAGGCGGACCCGGCAATCCTTGGCATCCGCTGCCTTCAAGAGGTGCCGGGCCTTGTTGAGGGTCTTGGAGCTGAAGTCCTCCCAGCGCTTCCAGACGTGTTGAATGTCGCGGACCCCCTCCTCATGGATGGCAGTCACAATGTCCATCCAGAATCTCTTCTGTCCTTCATTGTCGGCACGCAAACTTCCAAAGAGGGCATCATACTGCCCCAGGACTTGCCCCACCAGGATACCAACTTCACTGGCACTGAAGCTGGTAGCCCTCTGACTCTCTGGCTGGGGGTTGTCAGTGGTGCCAGATGGTGTTGTGTCTGACATGGCAACCCCAGAGGCAGGTGTGGGTGGGCAACTGGGTCCTGGGGCTTGGCTGTGAAGTGATGGTATCCCAAATGGGAGTCTTCTGTTCCAGCAGGGGTGGTCACAGCAACTGGACCCCTGCAGAAGGCTGACGTGCAGGCACCAAATAGCAGGGCACGTGGGAAGCAGGCAGGCAGGCATCATATGGCAGTTGGGAGATTGCTCGGGCTCTGGGGGGCAGGAAAATGGCCTTATGGGCAGGAGCATGGTCTTCCGTGTGTTGTTGCGTGGCCAGCTTGATACGGAGTGATTTGGCATGTGAAAAAACTGCACGTCAGCGTGCAATTCGAGGAAAGGCCCTTAGTGCGTAAGCACATATGTGACGTAACACACACGGGCGTTTCCCTGGCACGGGTTGAGGGTCCCTCATGGGTTGCCATCCCTCTGTGCGTGCTTTTCGTTGAAATCGGTGCATGTGTTCTCCAGGAGTTGGGGTTCACACGCGATTACTTCACAGCGAGTGGGTGTTGGCTACGCATTCTTCTTCTACACGCAAGGCAGACGGTGAGTCGCACATGCTATTTTTCACACTGGGGGTGCCCATGTTTGTCGCGTACCGTTTTTTTTTCATGGGCATACTAGCCTGCATGTTGATCGCGTACGTATTTTTGGGGCTCCTTGCTGCCAGCGTACTGCGTGTGTTTTTTTACACGCATGTAGGCAACATGTAGGCAACAGGGGTTGCTTATCTCTTTTTCTTGCTTTTCGGGGATGCCTGTGCGTTGCGTGACACGTCATTTATCCTAGGGGGCCACTGAATGGGACATTCATTATTGCTGTATATACGTGTATTTTGTTTGCACATTTTTGTAATGCACAGGGACGCTGCCGCCTGCCTTCGTGTGGCGGACGTTTTTAGGCCTGTGCGTGTCTTTGGCCGTGTGCGGGTTTGCCCTATTCGATTCCATGAATACGTGTGGTTCGCCTGCGTGTGGGCGTTCCGTGTACTTCCCAGCAGTACATCCCCAGTTCCGCCCTTATTTTCACGCATTGTTCCCCATTCCGCGCGTTACGCCCCGTGTTCCGCCCCCTTTTTGGTGTGTGCGTTAACATTGTGCGCTTTCGCTGTGCGCCTCGCGCATGGCATTCTGGATGTTGCAATGACGTGTGCGCCCATGTGCGCCACGCACGGGTTTGGCGCACATCCAGAGGAAAACACGCGCAGGGCCTGCTTTTTCACGCTTATGCTAGCTTGCGCACATTTATTCCATGAGTCGGCCACAAAATGTTGTATTTTACTTTGGTATGGGTAAACCAGCAGTGATCACAAATCATAAAGGTCAAACAGGCACAGCCTGACAGGTACACATCCTTTGCCTTTTTCGGTAGCGCAGGCAGAAAGCAGGCTATATCATCAGGATGGGTGTGAGCTGACAACAGTAGCAACTCAAACATCATTAATATAATGTTTCCAAAATAAAGGAATATCCAACAAAGTTCTATAAAGAAATATAGGGACTTTAGTGGAACAATAAAACAAACTGGTTAAAATATTTAAAAATGTATTACTCTAAAAAAAACAAAAAAACATAATGACAAACATTTATGAGAAAGGGCACTCTGGGTATACACGCAGAGGTGTTCAGGCAAAAGACTTAGCAGCAGTGTCAAATGTCCAAGGATAGTGTCTTTAGAAGGCATGCAAGGGGGTTTAGAAGTCACTTTGGTCCCAAAGGTGGAGCAGGGGGACACCGCTTCTTCACAGTACCTTTCAATCTTGTCTTTGGTGCTCTACTGGTCCAAGTCAAACTTCTAGGCACTTTTGCTGCAGTCAATCCTTAGTGGAGGCGTTTCAGTTGAAGTGATCCCACTGACGTTTGATGTGGAGTCAGTTTGAAGGTGCAGGATCCCATTGGGTCAAGTTGGCATTGGAGATGGTCAAGACAATGGCACAATTTGGGGTGGCGGTCATGTCAGTGGTGAGACGATGGCTCTGCTGTATCAAGCCATCTCCTCCCACATTGTCAAGTCCATGACAGGGTCATGACGTGTCTGTCTGCTTCAATTGGTTGAGTTGGCATCTCAGTGGCTTGAAATGTAGCAAGCAGACACAGATGTTGTGAGATGAGGCAAGGTGAGCCCTTCAACTCTGCACTTCCATTCTTGTAAGTTAGTTGGAACTGACAGGGGCTCCTTCACCTCCAGTGCAGGATTCTTGTTTCAGTGCCACAACCAGCAGAGACGCCTTGGTCCACAGCGGTTCACCCCCACTGTTCCCTGGGGATGGTTAGGGAACAGAGCTTAGCTATTCCTTGGATGCCTTCTGTTTTTACTTCCCTGGCAGAAGACTTTCATATAGAATGTATCCTCAACAGAAGTCCAGTGAATCCTTCTTCTTGTCTTGGGGGTCCAAAGATCAATCAAAGAAGGAGGGCGTTCATGTTTTATTTGTATTTTATTTGGTGCTTTTTGAAATGAAGATTTGTAAATGTGTATAAGATCAAAAATGTAATCAATTTCACAATATAAAAATAGAAAAACGAAGGAGAACTTTCCTACTACTTATAAAGGCAACATGTCACAGTGAAATAGCCCAAAGCAGGTCTGCTGAAAGTGGTTCAATCCAAGCTGCAACAAGTGCCCTTTTCCTTCACACCCAGAGGTACTTGTCCTGCAGGAAATAGGGAGGAGGGAAGGAAGTGGTAGAGAGCACTAGCAGAACCCATCTCTCTGGCTCCCTCTCTCTTCTGGCTACTGTAACTCCATCACCTTCCCATGTCTGCTAACTTCAAAGGGACCCCAGTTGTCAGCAGGCTATTGAGAGCATGACTTTGATTTGGCAGTGCTGCCTTTGAAGCATGAGTTTACAGGAGATCTCCTGGGAGGGATTCTGTGGCCTGGAGGAAGGGGTGTCCTTTCTACAGGAGGATTAAAAGAGGCAGTTTCTTGGCCGTTGTCCCACATTGCAGATGTGTAGACATCCAGGCCAGAGTGATTATAATTATTATGTGTTAATACACATTTGCCATATAATAGCTAAGCCTTGCACACAGAGTTGACACTTGTATAGTATCCATTGTCTGTGGCTGTATAATTATGTGACTTTAGTTGCCACTGTGCTACAACCAGGCATGTAATGCATATTTAAAGATGTAAATGCTGCCAGACTGACTAAGGCACACAATTATCATGTTTTGTATCAAAGGTGCAGAAGAATAAAACAATACCTCTGCCTGCTGGGACTTTGTGTTCCAGCAGCTGTCAGAAATGAACATGTGACCTTTAAGCCTGCCCTATGACTGCCAGAACAAAGGCATATGTTTGCACTATAATTGTGGCATGGAACATGTATGTATGTATGGAGTCTCATTAGCAGACCTCCTTTTCAGAAACTGAATCAACTGCATCATTATATTCACTCAAAATATAAATAAAAACCTTGGGGTATTCTGCCCTCATGGGATGGAATTCTGACACAGGGATCTTTGAGTAAAAGAGCCCTACCTCCCCAATGTACCTAGCTGATACTATCACCACCAAAAGGAACACCATGACACTGATCTCTTGCAATGCTTCCAAGGGAGGTTTATGTAGCTGTTCCAACACCAAAAATGAGATCCCAAATAGGAAACGAAGATTTACACAACAGACTGTGACCCTCCAGGGTCCTCAGTAGAGGGTCAGAAAGGGCTCTAACCCGGCAAGGGAGGATCCTCGGTCATATAGGTCCCTAATCACTTCCCACTTAAAGCACTTATATGGCCAGACCCAACTTGGGTACACTACAAATAGGTTTAACAAAACTAGTCCAAGATGGAACCCATGTCTGTGACGGTGGTCACTAGTGATTCACGATACATCGTTTGACACTGACACGTGATCCTAGCCATTCACTTCATGGTAATTCACAGACTCATAAACTAGTCCATAGCAGTACAGTAAGAGGGTCCATCTATGGACAGGAAGAAGCACAATGCTCTTTTTAGGTATGCTTAAATGGACCAAGACGTTAATTCTGGCGTATGGAACACATTGGGAGAGTAAAATAGGATGTGTGGCACAGTGTGGCTAGAATATGCTTTAAAACGAGAGATGACGGCAGTCTAGCACTAATATGTAGATATCAGTTTGTGCGATGGTATTCTCTCATTCACAGGAAGTGATTGCGTGTATGCATAGAATAAGAGAATGGTGTTTTCATTTGGGTGAACACATCTTGACTAGTTAGCCGGGGAACGTGTGACAATCTTTACTGGAGCGCTCATAAAGATGTTTACCTACCTATGCAAATAAGGGTTCATGGTAGTACATTTCCATACAAACTAGTGATTTCAGATTTATTTTTGACATAGAATTGATCACCTAGGCTCTGTTTGTTAAGTTCTAGTTAGGATTATAGCATGTTGTTTATACTGAATAATGTATTATTACAGCACAATTCATGCTATTTTCCACATCTATCTCCTCTTAATTGTATGTGTGGGAAAGCATTGCCAACTCTCGGGTAAGTTCTTCATCCTCG
Source organism: Ambystoma mexicanum (assembly GCF_040938575.1). Classification (NCBI taxonomy): domain Eukaryota; kingdom Metazoa; phylum Chordata; class Amphibia; order Caudata; family Ambystomatidae; genus Ambystoma; species Ambystoma mexicanum. The sequence continues at coordinate 810,991,552 of NC_090924.1, read as the reverse complement.
TGGTTTTTTATGTGACATGAATATTCGTGAAACTAGTTTTGTGAAGTTATTGATGATGCACAGACTCAGATCAATTTCTAACTAATCTCCCATTGTGTTTTTCCTCCCTTGTTTCGAATTGCAAAACATTGAAAGCCAGAAGAATCCATGGTGGCCATCTGGTGTATGGCGTATGAAAGCCAATATACATTAACCTCACCACTTAATTGCACCTCGATTTGGCCCATTAATTTGAGCTGCCAGATTAAGTACTGGTATTGCTTGAGCGGGAAAAGAAATGTCCTTTTATGGCTGTTCTGGTCCTGAAGAAGGTGGTGCATTTAGGTATACCACTTTAACCGGTTGATTTTGTTTCCATCTGGGTAGTCGTGTAAGGTTGAACCAAACGGTTTCCTTACCGCACCAGTATACAATGTTTTTTAATTGATAATTTTTGTAGCTGTTGAGAGGGAGCGATTCTCTCCTGTCCTGTGCCCCCTTTTAGATAGGCGGCACACCAGCGAGACCTAACTTTAAGTACCTATGGGCAGGTACAGATGAGTTCTTCAGTGAGGGATGTGCAGTAACGGAGAAATAGTTTTTGAAGTGCTTACCTCTTTTGTGTTTGTTTGACCCAACTTGAAACAATTTGTTTGAAATTCCAGAACCCTCCATCTACCAGCCCTACTCGATGAACAAGGTATGGGAGCCGGGCCAATGATCTTTGTAAGAAGCGATTGTGTATTGTCACCTTGACCCCTGTAATGTGGTGGCAATGTTTCTGGGAAGACCCAGCTCCATACGACCCTTAATTAAGCATTCAGGTTGTTACGCAGAGATGCTGGGTCACACTCCCATGGAAGAGTCAGTGTAGGAACTGTTGGTGTGCTCACGGTACTGGGCACAGGGAACCAAGCAATCTGTGGTCAGTAAAGCACCAAACGGATGATGTTGCCTTCATCTTGAACAATATTCCGGAGCACCATCCCCAACAGAGGGAAGGGAGGAGAGGACATACATATAGGACAGCCCACCTCCCCTGCCTCCAAACCAATAATGCTTTAACCATTCAAATCGAGGGTCGTAGCAAAGTTGCCTCTGTTGTAAAAAAAACATCTACCCTGGGAAATCCAGGAATAATCCTGTTTTGGACAGAAAACACAAGAGAATTTGGGAGGGGGCGGGGGTTTGTGTGACTTAATAGCCCCAATTGCGGACTAAGTTAAAATTCTTACATTTTTGGGGAATCGAGGTAGCTGTCTGGAAGGCTGATCGCCTTCAATATGTAAGGACTGTGACGAGGGAGGGGGCATTAGGCAATGAACCTGATAACAATGTGTTCCTGTAACTTGGAGCCCTTCAGTCATTCTGCGTTCTGTGGATATGAATTTGTCGAGTTATTGCATTTTACAGTACACGTTTGAAGCGCACAAGTAAGATACGATTCATTAGAGTGCATCCATACTCTGTTTTACTTAATCCAGCTACAAAGTTCATACATCAGGGCATGTTAATTCTAAAAGCATTCATGCATTCCAGTAATTCACATTTTCTGTCCATAGAATAAACAATAAGCTAACAGCTGTGCATAAACATTGTTTACTTTATATGATATGATAGTTAACATGATTCAGTTAACAAACATATTTGAGCAATACTCCACGAGTTCCCAAGAAATCACCCTACTTCTTTGTCCCCGATCATGACAATTATACAACATCAAATATTATTTTGAAAAAAAATGAAGTTCTGAGAATGTCAAATAGTCCCCCACTATGGAGACAGAAATGCTGTTCAGACCAATTGATGACTCTGTCAATAAGATCATTTTGCTTCAGTTCTGAATGGCCTCGTCAGTCAGCGCCATGCAATATTTTGCAGCCTAATGATACCCTTCGCCTTTGTGTTCGTATCTCGCAGACGAATAATTTAATTCTTTGAAGAGAGCAGCTAGAGACACGGGTCAATTATGGAGAGCCGATGCCTTTCCTCCTTGCTTCCCTTAAATGTTTGCAATTTCCTCTTCCGCGTGTTTGTTTTCTGCCATTTCCACCCTGCTCCCTTTAAAGACGGAGGCACTCCTGCGCGCCTATTATTGGTTCAGAAAGGGCCCTCACCTCCCTCAAGACCGCGCCATTGATCCTGGCATGCGGAGGAGTGTAGCGGTCTACCCCGTCCCCCTGGGCTACCGCTGCACTGGAGCAGCCGCGGTGGGAACGGCTTCGGGCCTTGTAACTGGGAAGAGAAATGCATTAACCATGGTGCCACCAGGCCTGCTCTCGGTTGACCTTTCTCGTATTTACCGCATCATTAGCTGGCGTTCTAAGGTGTTTCTCCGCCAGCAAGTAGGGCACGTGAGAATTCTGACAGAGCGGGAGTCTTAAGAAAGACTGCTCGGAGACAGAAACCGAGCTCCCCGCAGGAAGAGCGCGTTTGCCGAGCACTCTTCAGGAAACCTCAGGCATGGAATGGAGGGGTGCCATCACATACAGTTCACTGGGCGGTATTTTTAGCTCCGTTGCGTGAAATGATAAAAGTACTGAGCAAGACAGTCCAGGCAACCTATGATTTCTCAGCAGGAATACTAATGAACCATATTGCCATAAAGTTCAAGACCTTTGTCCATGCAAGCCATTGTATCATGTTAGGGGAACCTAGGCATTAAGAGGTTGCGAAATAATTGCCTATCAAGCACTACAAAAATGACACTATTAAAAATAAAGTGACACTTAATGGTATTGCAAACACCTCGCGTTTTAGGCCTATTCCCTTCCCTATTTGATGTCCCCATATACACAATGTAATGTCTTTAGTGTGGTCAATGCCGCCTCTCTGCATGAGTTTGTGACCATTTAGATATTACACATCTGGGTGTGAAAGGCATTTTGCATGTGTATTATCATGAATTGACCAGCATGGGCATAAACCCAAACTGCATTCCTAAAAAAGCAGCGTGTGCCGTAGCGATGCATTTTAATTGGTCAGTATTAATGAATGGAAATAATCTGCACATTAGTTACGGAAAGCTGGGGGCCTACTAAAAGATAGTGGCGAGGCAACGGCGGGCAAGCCAGACAGCCTAGGCGCAGTCTAACAATGTGACAGAGCCAGAGGCAACTTTGAGGCTGCCAACACAATTAGCTATAGCGCACGTCATCTGGGTCCAGTCACCGAGGACAGAAGCACAGCACATCGGCATTCGATTTTCAGCAAGCAAAATGGACGACCCTCCTCAGTGTGATGCAGAAACATATCCAAATGCATTGTCACATTTTCCGGGACCATGGTTCTGAACACTATAATGTAAACGCAAAGGTTTCATTATGTTAATAGTCTTGCGCATGACGAGATTGTGCATTGCAGAGGGCCTTAGTTCCACATAGTAATGTCTTCTGTTTAGTGCCGCCACATATGTGTGTATTTGTGCTTTGGGGGGCTGTGAGGAAATTAGTGTTAGGACTGCATTTGCAAGGGTTAAGCAATTGTGCAAAAAAAACCAAAAAACAATGGCTATAGTTCATCATCACATTACATATATGGGTGATAAACTATAACCGCAAGCGCGCGCGTACACAAACACACACACTTTTAGCTTTAAGGGTAGTCCATAAAGTAGGTGTTGGCTTATTTTTCCTTGGCTGAATTCTGTAACCTGGCATGTGAGCAAATTGCATGAATTGGACATATGCTAAAAGTCAGTGGATTTAATTTTTTGACAAAGCAGAATGTGATATATGTTGAATGTTTTTAAAGCTGTATAACGCATTGGACCTCATTACAAGTACGGCAGTATGCGGTAAAACTAGCTGTAATTCTGTTACTGCCACTTTTACCACTGCTGAATTAAGCGTTCCAGGAAATAGGTGCCGGTGGAATTAGCAGCAGCGATATTACTGCTGAAATCCAGCAGAATTAGCTGTAGCACTAATTCCTCTTGTGGAATTACCACCTGGAATAACATGGTAATTCCACCATATTACAAGTGGGAATACACCCCAAATACTTCGAAAAACAAGCAGTAATTCTGCCAAAAAGTGGGCACAGTTAGATCCGCCAAACAGGAGGAGGTAAATTCATCCAAGTGAAGAAAATGAAGCCACAGGTGCACCCAACTGACTTAAATAGGCTATGTAAGGGACACACCTTCCGCAAACTCATATGCAAGCACCATGCAGGCCATGGCAGTTGCCAACTATGATGTCCAGAGACTCCTGCTATTATATCTTGACCTACAAGACAGCATACTAGCAGCAAAAACAGAACTCACGAGGGATAATGTGGAGGAGAATGAGGGCACCCATACCCTGAGTCAGACCATCGCCCGGCACACTGACAGATGCACAGTTGATAACGCTGTATAGCCTTAACTGTCAAACAATTGCAGACCTCCTGACCCTTATTCAGCCAGACATTGAGAGTACCAACAACATACAAACAGCCATACCACAGCTGGTGAAGCTGGTATCAGTAGCACACTTCTGTGCCACCAGCATATCAGCACACTGTCAGCATGCTGGAGAAGTGCTGAATGCACTACTGAAACATGTGCACTGACACATCTCTTTGCCCAGCACCACTGCAGAGGTCCATGCCTCAAAGGCCAGATTATACTGCACTGCCCACTGACCCAATGTAATGGCAGCTCTGGACTGCACGCATGTGGCATTGGTGGCACTCCAGCTATCAGAGCATGTGTTTCAAAACAGGAAACAGTACCTTTCCCTAGATGTGCAATGTACATGCGACGCAGACCCACTGCTGCACCTGTTTTCCAGGTTCAAGTCATGAGACGATGGCTGTACAAAGCAGCACCCTTCCTACATACATGAAGACCCACCCAGGTGAGCCCACTTCCAGAAAGGTGAATGTGGGAGTTTACGATGCACATGTAGCACACAGTATCCTGGGGCATGACCCATATGGCCTCGCAGACACCACATGCTATGGCCCCTCCCCACTAAAGCATTTGTGCTGAAGTGACCACAAGTCCCAGATTGCACAGGACACCATAACTAAAAATGAATTGTTGTGGTAGTGTGTCCCCTCCACTAACCCTCAGTAATTAAGCTAGGTCCAGGAGGCCACCCATGGTAGCAGAAAGGAAAGCACCCCACCATACCCTGTAGCACACAAAGTCCAGAGAAATACAAAACACCAAACACATTTCCACAGGCACATATCAAATACACCACAATGGCCAAGTAAAAGGCAGCACAGGCTGCAACATGCAAAGTAACAATTGGGAGGTGCAGGGATGATTTGGGAATCCAAACTATAGGGGCACATATTTATGCTGCAGCACAGTATGAGCACAAGTCACTGTGCATTATCAAAGGCAAAGGAAACACACCACAATGCCTTTGGAGTGTACTCAAATAACTGCATGGAATAGAAAAGCATGCACCACTTAGTCAGGGTAGGCAAGTACGACAGTTAATTATTTCAATTATTTGCTCCAGGGGGCATGTCTGTCCCCTGCACTCTTTAATGCTTATATTCAGCCCTTATATGACCATTTGGAAGAAGCAAATATCCTTTTTTTAAATTATTGAGACGACACTCAGCTCCTACTTCCTCTGATGTGTGACTATGATTCTGATTCCTCTAATCTCAATAACATCTTTCAGTAGGTTAAGCATTGGATGAATATTCACCAAATGTGTTCGAACAACTCTAAAACCGTGTTGTTAATTATTGGCCTCCAAGCAATGAGATCTAAATTGAATCCTCGATATTCAGAAATTGTGATCGATGGTTGCCACATTCATACACTTGTTAAAGTCAGAACCTTGGGTGCCTACTTAAACTCCGACACCCAAGTGGACAATATAGTTAAATCCTCACACTATCATCTGCTATTGCTTCCACAACTAAGGCCGTTTATATCTGAGAAAAACTGTGAAACTCTGGCTAGAGCAACAATCCTCTCTCGCCTTAACTATTGTAAGGCACTCTTTGGAGGTGCCTCCAAAGGTAGCATCGCCAAGCTCCAAAACGTTCAGAACAATGCCATTTGCATTATAAAGAAGATAGGCCATGGTGAGCACATTTCCAGACATAGGAAAGCCCTTCAGTGGCTCCCGGTCACCTCCAGAATCCTTTTTAAGACCCGTACCTTGTTACACAAGCGTTGCTATGGTCATGCTCCCCTTTACTTGAAAGAGAAACTCGCCATATATCATCCTCATAGACGCATAGATCGATCAACGGCTGACTACTGATATGTCCTAATGCAACCCGACTTGGAAGTAAAGGACCTGGCAGGAGTTATGCTTTATGAACATCCAACTATACAAAAAACAACCTTGTAAATTCAGGTCCGCATGCACTTTTAACATTGAAATATTACGCATGAAATGATCCACTCCTGAATGACTATCGAACAGGCAAATCCAGCACACCCTCACTTCGAACCATAATTGCCTAGAAATTGATGAAATTCCTTGCACTGCCTAATGAGGGAATCCCCTCTCTCTTGGCTCACCCACCAATAAGGATTACCAGGACCCCAGCAACTGCCAGCACCGCCTCAGCCCAGCTCTCTGGAAGCACGACCTAGATGCCAGTGGATGTCTGCCTCCCAAGTGGTTCCTGCACGTCTGACCTGCACACCCTCTCTCAGTTCCTTTTATAAACTCCCACTGTCAATCAAAATGAATCCTTTCCCTTGCCCAGAACATGTTGTTTCATCCATCCTGTCCAGTATTTTTCCTTTTGCGAATGACAGTCTTGTTAAACTACAAATTTAACATTGCTTTCTGCACACACAATGGCCTTCTGTAGGAATGCCCTTCTTCGCATAGATCAGCCTAACAAACACACCAAATCCTCATTGAATGAAACCATATAGCTAAAGCTCATTGCAGAAAGCATTTCAAACTCCTTTTCAGGTTATTTCATCTGGACCAATTTGCACTAATTTATGTTAATGAGATGTGACAGATTAATGGGTAGCCTGTAAGTTTATTTTAGTATTTAGATATGATGCAGGCCTGTCCAATGAAACTTTACCCTGAACTAGAAAATTTTTAAACATATGCTCACTGCAATAATGTGTGCGGTTCCATCTGGTGCGTGCCGGCTATAATCACCATTTATGATGCTTGTATTTCTACATAAACCCACTACCACCTTCATATGGATGGACCCCTGTAATCCTAATGTCCTATTTACCCCCGGCCAGTTACAATACCTGATATTGGACTTATTAAACTTAGTTTGTGTGGTAAATTTACCCTTGAGCAAGTTATCTTCGATGCCGATGTATGCCCTGATGGCTGATCTGCACAGCTGTAAACATGCAAATTGAAATAATGCACACTCGCTCACTTTCTAACTATAGAGTTCACATGAGATTATTCACATGGAAACATTTATTATCGTAAGCTTGTCTGTGTGTGCAGATCAAATAAAATGACCAAATGCCACAAAATGCATTGGAACACAAAGTCATTTTTATGATGAGTCTTTATCGTGACAGATAAACTTCACAATTACCATGGCAACAGCCATGCACGGAACCCATTTTCTAGTGCGAATGTGATAAAAAGAATTGCAAAAGGCACATCTCAAAACAAATAGAATGAACTGTAACCAGCCATGGCAACCGGACCTTAAAATAAAGGACTTCACAGGAATTATGCTTTATGAACATTCAACTATAAAAAAAACAACCTTGTAAATTCAGAACTGCATGCACTTTTAACATTTGAAATATTACACATGAAATTGCCCACTCCTGACTGACTATCGGACAGGCAAATCCAGCACACCCTCACTTCGAACCATAATTACCTAGAAATTGATTTGATTCCTTGCACTGCTGAATGAGGGAATCCCCTCCCACTTGGCTCGCACACCAATAAGGATTATCAGGACCCCAGCAACTTCCAGCACCGTCTCAGCCCAGCTCTCAGGAAGCACGGCCTGGATGCCAGTGGATGTCTGTCTCCCAAGTTGTTCCTGCACATCTGACCTGCACACCCTCTCTCAGTTCCTTTTATAACCTCCCACTGTTGATCGAAATGAATCCTTCCCCTTGCACAGAGCATGCTGTTTCACCTGTCCTGTCCAGTATGTTTCCTTTTGTGAATTACAGTCTTGTTAAACTACAAATGTAACATTGCTAACTGCATACACCATGGCCTTCTTTAACAATGCCCCTCTATGCATAGTTCAGCCTAGCAAACAAAGCCGGGCTGCACGTTTAAAATTCTCATTTGATGAAACCACACAGCTAAACCTCCTTGCAGAAGAGCATTTCAAACTCGCTTTCAGGTTATTTCATCTGGACCAATTTGCACTAATTTATGTTAATGAGATGTTACTGATTAATGGTTAGCCTCTTAGTTTATTTTAATATTTAGCTATAGTGCAAGCCAGTTCAATGAGATGTTACCCTGAACTAGAACATTTTTAAAGATATGCTTGCATTTTCAAAGACCGGTGTAATAGAAACTATAATTTATAATTTAGTGCCTTTGGTGTTTGAGTTGTGGTGCAAAACAACCTCCTATGGGGGCTCCCTACTTGTGCTCCTTCTGTGGGGATAACAAAGGCAGAGCTGACAGACTCCAGGATTCACATGTGTTCCATTGTGAGGGGGAAGTGCCCTCTGCATATTTTCCAGGCCAGATGGCAATGCCTCTGTAAGTTTGGCACCATCGGGCCCACCACAGTATTCACCACATTAGACTCTGATAGGTGTCATCACTGATGTGCCATTTCCCTAGTTATTCTTCTTGTGGTCCCATGCACGGAATTGCACATTGCCTGTGCTTTTTGCAGGTGGAGCTCTGTGATCTCTTCCATCTTCTCTTGCTGCTGCTCCTTCCTTGTGAACCTCTCTGAGATGGCAGATAAGGCACAACGAGAAGCCCCGTGAAGTCCCTCTTTGCCCGGAGCCCTCGCCTGCTGCTTTTGTGATTACATGTTTGGACTTGTTTATTGTGCAAAGCAAGATAATTGGCTAAGCCACGCCCACAACTTCTACGTTACTACAAAGGCAACTCCTCACGTGCACCTCCGCGCGTGCAGCGCGAGAAGCCCCATGAAGTCCCTCTTTGCCCGGAGCCCTCATCTGCTGCTTTTGTGCTTACGTGTTTGGACTTGTTTATTGGTATTTATTCTGCTTTAAAGTACTTTTGCGAAGACTCCATAGCATATGTATATCATCTCATAACATTTGCACCTTTGCTTTACTTCTATACAGTGCAAAACAAGATAACTGGCTAAGCCACGCCCACAACTTCTACATCACTACAAAGGCGACTCCTCGTGTGCACCAGCACGTGCACACTGCGAGACGCCCCTCTTTGTCTCGGCATCACGACGAGCAGGACTTCCATGGGCTACTTGTGTGCCTTGCAGCCGCCGACTATATTTAATGTTTTCCTCATTGAAGTCTGGAATGCCTAAGGGCCTGCTTCCTAATGTCCTTCCAGCGATGCCGAGAAGGACGGCTGCGGTCTCAAAGAAATGCTTTCTGAGCAATACCTCCACCCAAAAGCCTCAAAGCTCATTAGAAGAACCAAATCTGCTCACCAAAACTCCCCCCTTCCAGACATCCACAAATTTTGTACATAATCTGCAGTGGTGACAGTGCCCTATACCAAAATACAGCTTCCCGGCAATGGCTGTCCGTGCAAAGCGGCTGGACAAAAAAGTAGTACACTGCAGCCTGCCCATGAAATTGAGCCTACAATATCTGAGAGTGTGCTGAGTGCCGACCCCGCTCCAACTGGCGCATCCACGGGTGAGCAGAATGCAATTACGGACGCCAGTCTTCTTGAAAATTTTCCACCCACTGCAGATTTGATTTTGAGTGACAATTCTTTTGTGGTACATGTGTCTGATGTTGCTGTCATTGACCTTAATTTGTCAAACTCATGTTTCTCGCCACAAGTGCTGTCAGATAACCTCTCCAAATCTCGCAACATGTTTTCAAACAGCAGTTCCTCTATTTCAAATATTTACTTTTGTGTACCAACAACATGAAGACCCATTCCCATTCAAAAACCTAGTACCAATGCCCCCGTAATCACATCTGAAAATGGTGCCAAATTAATCGAACTTGCTCTCAGCACCTTTCATCTATCATTGGCAATGTTAGCCAAGCTATTCGATTCTCTTGATGTAAAACTTAACACTCAATCTACCCAACTGGAGAAAGTACTTGCATGGCAGAACGATTATGACTTTCGATTGCTTCGTCCTATGGGTGCTAAGCTTGAACCTGACGTAACCTCTCCATCTCTTCATGAAGTTGCCACTCAAACGTCTGCAACTGAAGCAACGTTCATGAGCCTCCTGCAATTTGATAAAATCATTTGTGCTTCAAGTGCAAACGTTGAGCTCGTATATTCCATAACTGGTCTTAACACTGAAGCTCGTGCAGTACCCAAAGAACTTAGTTCCAACCCCACTTTATCCAAATCTGGCTTGCCAGTGGAATCACCTTCCTTGCCACAGACTAGCGCCAGCCCCAACCAAGACCAGTACATGCCATCATTGAAAACAGCTTATACTATTTTCTCTAAAAACCAAAAGTTTCGTCCTTTCCACTGATATTCCAGAAGCTCTTGCTTCTACACTGAAAATGCAATCTCAAAAAATTAGCAAAAACCACCTGCCTACTTACCAGAACAAACCCTTTTGTAAACCAACTGAGTGTTCTTGTCGGTCAGCTCTACAATCGAATTAGCTAACATATGCCAAAAATGCCCATAACATCTCTCTTATTAGCTGGAATACCAGAGGATTTTCCCATTTTATTAATAATAATCAAAACACACTTCTACACTATAACATCCTTATGCTCCAGGAAACACGGATGACATCTGTCCCCTTATGGGACAACTATGATGGGTTCCTTAACCCAGCTCTTTGTGTAACCTCTGGTAGACCTACTTCTGGCTTGTTAATTGCTATTAAGGTCAAACAGGGCACTACAGCTCAGGAATGGAGGTGTCCTAATCAATATATGCAATTGGTGAAACTGTGCATTGATGACATTGGTTATGCTTTAATTAATGTTTATTGCAATACTGCAGGAATATCTGATGGATGCTTCCTTGAAGACTTAAGCACATTGTTAAACCTAGTTGCTTTGGATACGTCTGTCTATAACATCATAATTGCAGGTGATCTAAATCTTGGTTGTATAATTTATCAGACTACTAATAACACATCTAGGCTGACAAAATGGCTGGTCTTTTTGTCGTACTACAATCTTGTCAAACTCAACAGTGCTTTTCCATCAGATATTCCTCCTCATTCGGCATGGAAAAGGGGTGCTAGTTCATCCATTATTGTTTGTGTATATGTCAATTCCCAATTTTTTCCCAGTGTTGTGGATTTTTTTATAGTTGAAAATTGCAACAGTGATCATAATCAACTAGTGATGCAATGGGTGACTCATAGGACCCCCACAACAGAACATAAGGCTCATCCTCAAGACTGCCTAATTTTGAACAACGGGGGCAATCGTTTACGATGGTCACCTAATTCCTTGAGTGAGTTTAGTAGATTTTTGGATGCTCAACTACAAAGACAAACTACCTTATTAATAAATCAGTCAATTAATTATTCAGATCTGATGCAATTCTTTCAATCCTTTAAATCTTCAAAAAACACAACAGGACAGGTGGGTCATCGCCCAAGATTTCATGTCTTTAATTGGGAAGTGAAATCTTTCAAAGCTCATACTAGCCATTTAAAACGTCAAGCTTTAAATGAACCGGTGGCGACTCGAGCATCATTATTGAGAAGAATTAAAACTCAACATAAGAATGCACTAAGGACTTGACGATCAAAAATGTACTAAAATGAAGGTGATGCAATGCTATTGGCTCTAAACTCCAAAAACGTTGCGTGATCCTGGTCTCTATTGAATGAAGTTACACACTATTCGCAACCAGTATCTCAGGCCAACAATGTTCCAGAATAAAATTGGATTTCCCATTTCTCTAGCCTTTACGCCTTGCCCTAAAACTCCTCAATTGTGATCCTTAGAAATAAACATAAGTGTTTTCACCTCAATTTCGATCTAGCCGAAATTCGGTTTTCTATTAACAAGATCAGCAAATCAGGTGCCTGTGGACCTGATGGCCTTTTGAATCGAATGTTCAAACAATATCCTGATGTATGGGCCTCTATTTTGTTCAAATTAGTTTCACTTGTCAATACTAATCAGTGTTTGCCAAATCTTTGACCCACTCTGTCATAGTCCCCATATATAAGAAAGGCGATTGCTCATTACCGTCCAGCTACAGACCCATGGCCCTATTGGACGCCCCGGGTAAAATTTTCTGGAGAATCATTTTGAGGGACCTTAACCAATGGACTTGTCATAATAATTTGAGGGATCCCTTCCAAACCGGTTTTGTTGCGGGCATTGGAACTAATCCCAATCTTATGGTGCTAAACATGTTAAAATCAAAATCTGCGGGCAAAAATTAAATACTATATTTAGCATTCATAGATTTTAAAGCCGCCTTCAATCCCATCGATCGATCTATCATGCATCACAAACTAGTCCAATACAACTGCCCATCCTCATTACTAGCCCTGATCATGCTATTACATTCCAACACGACCATACAAGTCAGATTAACACTGGCCAGCAAACTGTCATCAGCTATTAAAACTTCCTGGGGTCTTAAACAAGGCTGTATTCTGGCATCCTCCATATTTAATCTGTTTTTGCTTGATCTGGGTCTAGCATTGCCCCTTACCCAATGTGATTCTCCTAAATTGGGTCCCAATTCCATCTGCGATCTACTTTATGCTGACTATCTGATACTTATATCGCAAAAACCTACGGGCTTACCAGAATTACTTGAAAGTTTAGCCTTGTATGTGTCTGTTAACAACTTAACAATCAATACTCAAAAAACCCAAATTATGGTGTGCAAACCTCATGCAAGAACTAAGGTAAAATACCTAATTGGCACTTGCAAAATGTCCCCCTTTTGAAAGTCCAGCATTACAAATACCTGGGTATAATCATACAGGCATTGAATTCAAATCAAGCAATGGAGGATGTTATATACACAAATCTCCAAATGTTCATATCCCAAGCCAAGGTACTTAGAGCAACGTATGCAAAATTTACCCTGAAGCACATTCTACTGTTTTATCAGCAGAAAGTGATTCCTACCATAATTTATGGAGTCGAAACTTTATTACCTAAAGTGGTGGACCACACTGGAGGCCCGCTTCTGGATGCAATTGTTGCAAGAGCACTTCAATGCCACTAATTCAACACAAATTATGCCTTCTCTCTTTGGAATCACAAATCAAATGGAGAATGTGTGCTCTGTTTAGGAAATCCGTCATGGGAATTTCCACTCCTTGGATTTTGGGTATTATGGCTCTACACTTATTGGCTCAAGATCATGCATTTACCAAGTTGTGGTGTAATTTCACACGCGATGCATTAGCTGATGCCTCAATTACCCTAGATTTGCTATTATATAATCCTCAACAAGCAAAATGAAAACTACACCAGCATGACTGGATAGAAAATCGTAGGCAGTGCCAAAAATACAAGACTTTTGATCTTAGAGTGTTTGAACACAAAGCTTTTCGTGAACCGGCTGATTATTTATTAAGATGTCCATCATCGCACATTCATCAGCAGTATTTGAGATTTCGCTTGAATCTTTAGCCTACCAGAGAAATCATGTCAAGACGAAACTTGATTCCAAAAGAACTCAACTATGGCCGGTTTTGCGCAAATAAGGCAGAGAAGGAAACATTAGAACAATGCATAATATACTGCCCCTTGTTGGCCAACCAAAGGAAATATTTTTTCAAAAAACATCTTGTAAACATATATGACCTTATGGAAATAACTAACATCTGGAAAGCTATAGCCAATAACCCCAAATTTCGCATGCATGTGGCAATAGTGCACTTCTTGGAATCAGTATTTCAGCAATACGACATCAACAAACAGTCTCAAAATTAAATGCACTGTTTGTTTTAGAAGCAATATTGATGTTTTCTACCTCTTAACAATACTGTATATTTTAACAGAATAATTTGCATATCTTACTTGATTAGTTTTATTTAATGTTACAAATTAAATTTTCATTTTCTCTCTTTTATGACAATTATGTAAGTTCAAGGAATTGATAGATGTATAAGTTTACTTATTTGTTGATATTTGAAAGGATGATTGTATTATCCAAATCAAATAAAAACATTTTTTTAAAAAGAGGAGGCATCACTGTGCAGGAAAGTGGCTCGGTGAACAGGTGAGGTGATGGGTGTGACATCACTCTCAAAGATTGCTACATCACCACCGTCCAAAGCATCATCACCACCATCTGGCTGTGTGAGTGACTGCCAGTCTACAGCAACTGAGAATTTGGGAGAACTGAAGAACAAAGATCTAGAAGGGTCGTCCTGGACAAGGACAGATCAACTGCACCCCCACCCCTGACCAGTGACAAAGAGCTGATGCTGGAGACCGATGAAGGGTACCTGGTTGTAGTGGTAGACAGTGGTAATCCGGCTTGAGTTGACCCAGGCACACTGCTGACATTTGAGGTGAGGGATAGTACAACCATTAAGGCAATTGGAGCTGAGGTAGTGATGGGTGCAGCAGAAGATGTGGGGGCAGGCAACTTGGTGGCAGTAGCCAGTGCAGAGGTCACTATAGGGCTGACAATGCCAGTAGAGGTAGCAGCTGCTTCCAGGTGCACCAGTGATACAGCTTCTTTGAATGGGGATGTCTGGAGTGCATGAGTGGCAGAAGAAGTGCTTGGGATTGCAGGGTCTAATGATATGTTGATGGGCACTTCATGTGGAGCTACAGCACTGCCACCCTGGCTGCCTTGTTTGAATGTAATGTGAGTAAAGACCTAGATTCATTTGTCAAGTATACTGTGGCACATACTTGTATGGAACAAAGGGAATGGTCAGGTGCATGGGTCCATCTACGCATCTAGGTCTCATGCCTGTCCTGTGCACAGTGCACTGGGGTGCATGTTGTTTATGCACATTCAAAATTACTTAGCTGGTCTGTGACTGACACAGGGTGCATGTGTGTCATCCTCCTGGTGTGACAACAGGGGCATGTCCCTTTGTGCGTTGGTGCAGGTGGATAAAGTCCTCAGACTAAAGTTGTGGAGGGTGTCTGTCCAGCCCTATGTGTCACTTATGGCAGTAAGATGGCCCAGCATTACACAAACTCGGATAGAGCACACAAAATTATCAGCAGGGTGAATGAGATTCAGCCTTATCTTCTCTGATGTTCTAAAAGGTGAACTTGTTGGCTGTTCATGTGTGCTAGATTCCATTGCCTACAGCTGAGGGGAACAACAGCAAAATGGCTTGGGTGCCCCGATACTCCAGGATACCCAGCGTGCATGGCAGATAGAGAGGACCTGAAGCACCTCCTATTGTTTTGCCCAGAATTCAATGTTGTTATAAGGCCTACTCTATTGCTGTACCTTAGGTCATCTAACATTCGCTCCCAAAGGCCAGAAATGCTCTTTCTCTTGGCTGCTGACTCTGTATTGACAGTCTGGCCACTATTATCCTTCCTGAAAAGAGCCATGTATCAAAGAAAGAGGATAGTGGCCCAAATTAATTACACTGAATGTTATAATCTATGGAATATGCACTGTGCACTTTAAATTGGTAATTTTCTTTTTTTTGGGGTATTATGTAATGTGCTTTATGATTGGTTTTAGATTTGAAGGAACCCAGCAAGTATTCAGAATACAGGCGCTGTGTTTTATAAGTGAGATGAAGTGGTCATAGACATGTATTGTATTTGTATTTTTATGCATTTGATGGATGAATTGATCCACATAAACATATTTACTGACTGAAATATCTGTCAGAGCCATATTGAACCTGAATATTTAACACCCAAAAACATTGACAGCAGAAGACAGTCAAATATTCTCCACAGTGTTGACTTCTTAGGTCCTGCTTCCATTTATGCTCTTCACCTGGTTCTGGAATCGATGTTGAGACTTTATGACAATATTAAAACAATTGTTTCCTCCAACGCTCTTAAATTAACATCTTTGGAAGGGAACATCTTGAGTTTGAATGACTTGTTTAAGAATGGGAAAATAGATTAGCCTGTCTTTATAGATACTGACAACAGGCCCCCCATGGGACACTATAATGAGGGTGCTGCTTCCCCCATTTTTATTTCTTCTACTCTTAATTCTCCTTTTCCTTTGGTAGACTTTACGGCAGGCTTTGGAGTTTCACTGGCCCTTTTTGATTCACCTGAACAAGCTGTTGTTGTCCCACTTGGTATGGAGAACATTTTAGTTCATTTAGTCCCGGGTCCCACTACTCAAGCAAGTCACCAAGGGTAAATAGCTAAAAGAAAAAACAAGAAAAAAAGAAAACTAAAAATATGCCGGCACCAAAAGTTAATCAGTGTAACTCATTAAATTATTTACACCATTTGCTCTCGACAGATGCTATAATAGATTTAGCAATGCAAGAAATGTTGATAGGGCCACGTGCTCGGAAATGCCAACTGTGATCTGCATAGTTGGGAGGGGGGCTGTACTTCCTTCAGCCTTGGATCGTACTATTGCTTCCAACACTGTGGACATTGGAACACATCTTTGTTTTCCATCACACATGATCACGCAGGAGGATCGGATTACCCTCTCTACCCAACCTGTCCTTGACTCCACTGCTATCTTGAGGTAAATGAGGGGCAAACCAAAATCACCTCATATTTGCATGGCCCGAGTGCATCTAGAAACGTACAGTCCCTGATTTCTAAATTACTGATAGTAGAGGGCACTAGTCACCCATTGCTAACAATATGCTTGCACCCTTAATAGAAGTTGGGGTGGAAGAATCGGTTTACCAAACACCTATACACCAAAATATAGGGGGCCAATGTAAAAACCTCTCACAAATGGGTCCAGCCAATGTTCATCTTGATGTTTGTGTGTCCAAAATTGTGGGGGTGGGAAAGTAACCCCATGGCAAACAGTACAATATGTTTTCAACAGAACTAAAGTTTTGGACATTTTCCAGCAGATCTGCGCCCAACGATTTCTTCATTCAGAAGATACTGATCACATTTTTCTTCCTCTTATAAATAATACCTGTATGGTTTGTTATTTCCATTCCAACCATGTGTCTAAGATGGTCTGGGAACAGAGCTCAAATTTGAAATCTTTAGGCTATGACCTATTTGATATTAAAATAGTACAGGATACTACATCTTTCATATCTACTCCACAACAAGGGGTGTCTACGGGGTTGACTGATTCTAGTAATAATAAGTCTGCATTACAGTCTCACAACTCTAAAATGGCACAACATGATTAGTCATGGGCGGATCTTGCAATAAAGTCCCTGGCAGGCCTAGAGCAGGGGTTGATTCTCTCGTGGAATGCTTGTGGGATGGCCAACCTGAACAAACTATTCTGTACCTCGGATTTCAGGAGAGATTTTAACCTACTTATGGTCCAGGAAACTGTGATTACCAACCACTTTGAAATACAGAGCTATCATACATTTACCAGTCCAGCCACCCAAGCTGGTACGGGTTGACTGAGTGGCGGACTGGCAATTGCAATGGATAATTTTCTCAACTTTTCAACTGACTTGATCCATGACTGTGATTTTCTTTTGGCGGTGCAAATTTTGTCTGGTAATATGAACTGCGAGGTAATTTTAATAAATCTGTATTGGACTCACACCTGGCAAAACTTACAAGTGGTGCTCCCCCACGTTCTCCGGAATGCAGGACCCCTTGATTGGTAATATAATTTCTGGTTTATGTCCATGGTCAGAGAAGAATGTTGAATGGGCGGTCACTAAATTATATGGGCCAGGATGGCATTCCATCTTGCGTCTTAATGAATGCTCCATCACTCGGAATACCCTTCCTGAAGGCCCAAATCAACCTTATTTTTGAGACCATGTTATTCCCTCTTCATGGTTTCAATCTATTGTTATTCCGGTCTACAGGAAGGGGGATCCGAATTTGCCCAAACAATAAAAACCTATTGCTTTAACTGACTCTATTAGCAAGGTTATCCCCATTCTCATCCTGAGAGATCTTAATTTTGTTATTCGTAAATTTTCCATTCTGTCAAAGCATCAATTGGGGTTTCAACAAAACATGGGCACAGTCCTAAATGCCACTGTGTTAGCACATCTACTCCATACTGTTCGACACCGCCGTACAGGTCCTGCCTACATGGCATCTTTGGACATGTGTTTCGCTTTTGACTGCGTAGTACAAGAAAACCTTTGGCTCAAATTGATAAGCGGTAGAGTCCCTCCTAAAATGGTGCAGCTAATTGCTCTCCTACATGTAGGACACATTGATTAAGATCTGCTTAACTCATGAGGGAACCCTTTCTAGATCAATTCCCTCCCCTCCTGGCCTCAAGCAGGGCTGCATTTTAGACCCCACACTTTTTTCAATCTGTATTTGATTGATATTGATGAGTTGTGGTGGGTGGATAATATTTAGCCTGCTAGGATAGGCAAGTTGAAGCTGGATTGGCCTGCCTTCACAGACGATATGATTTTTTTTACTGCACACCAAAATGCCTGCAGTGAAAATGATACATATTTCTTCAATATGCAAGAAAGAACAATCACCAGGCCAGCGGTTCTAAATCTAAAATTGTCGTTTTCTCAAGCAGCAACAAACCCAAGGTGCTGAAGTGGGCATTGGCTGATGAGAGGATAAAACATATTCCTTCCATTAGGTATTTGGGTTATGAACTTTCAAATGCCTCTTCTTTAGCTATGTGGAGGGATAGCTTAGTCGTTTCCTTTCACACATGGAACACCTTTTGTCCCGAGTGTGGGGATTTTCCATTCTTTGAGTCTTACATAATTACCACATGAAGATTGAGACAGTTTGACTCTATGTGCTTCATCTTTCTCTCCTGGATTTAGGTAATGATCTGAATGTCCTGCACAGTCTTCTTTGGAAGGACGTCCTCAGTCTGACATCATCTATCCCCAATGCAGTAATTCGCTATGAGCTGGCTGTCACTTCGCTACAAGCTTGCTACTTGTGGAGACAATTATTAAACTATTCTAAGTTTCTTAGGCCAATACAAAATGTGCTTAATTGAGATTTAGGTGAGGTGGCCAGGAATAAATCCTCACAGTCAATCGATATATGTATTTGTATTATGCAGGCCTTAATTTCATCTATTAGTTCCTCAGGCAGTATTGGTTTCAGACATTGGACGCCATCAAATCATATTCCACCAACATTGAGTATGTGAGATTTATGAGAAAAAGGGACCACCTTTCTTTGTATTTTATCTGTTTTCCTTGCAGTAAATATCGTTCACTTTACATGCAATTTAGACTTAATCGGTTACCTACGAGAGAACGGGCACCACATTGGGGTTCGTTCGAAACTTCCGGTTCCTCTCTGAATTGTCGTTTTTGCAACCTTTCAGGTTGTCTTGAGGCATTGCATCACTGGGGTTTGGATTGTCAAACTTTCCAGCAGAGTAGAGCCAAATTCTATAGGTAGCCCAAATATTTTGATATGGATTTTTCCAGAGATGTGCTGTTCGCCAAATTTATGTGTGGGGAAAATGTGTTCATGCGTTATGTCCGTTTTTAAGCCATGTATTAAGTCGTTTGGATTAATTGTATATGTAATTTTGTCATATATTTTATATTTTTTTATTATGATGAATTCTTTTTATCTTGTGTAAGGTTTGTTGTAAACCGTAAACCGGGTCCTCATACATTATTCAACGCATGGTGCATGCGCACTCTGGATACATCAAATGTGCATACAGAGATATGTGTTTTTACCAAACTCTATTCAAGTAAATGCAGCACAGAAAAGTGATGTGACCAGTGGATTGATCATTCTTCACGGACGATGAAAATGTCATAAACGCAGAATGTGTTCATATTTAAATTGATTTACTTTTAACCATGTGTGTTTATTGTCCCAAAAGGGGAGGGGGCATTAGGGAATTAATGTTGTTAAATTGGGGTTCCGAGGTTCATAAAAATTACTTTATTGAATAAATAAAAATGGTGCATTCCTGTTTTAGGGTGGCTGAAAATGCCGCCTTCCACTCCCTGAGTTTGATGTTGCTCAATTAAAGCATCATACAATGAACAAATAATGGGTGGACTGGGATGGCTAGTCTGAGGGTTAGGCTGAGGAAATCTTTGGATTGTGGAGTGCATGAGGATGAGTATCGAGAGATTGATTGCGACATGTTGGGGTTGGATTTCTAACAGACGGATTCAATATTGAGAAGAATTGAAATTGGGAGTTGTTTTGTATGGAAACCCACCATCACATGGAGATGGTGCATGAGGGTGAGCACGTTTCATTGGATGTTGTAGAGTTCATGTTTAACAACATTGAATACTTTGCTGAGGGGAGCAAAGGAATGAAGGGGAAGCATTAATTGACCCTCCTCAAATCTAAGGAGTTGATGGTTGTTTTTGTCAAGTGAAAAGTGAGATGGGGATGAATTGTGTGAATGTTCACAAGGTTTAGCCTGGCATCCGCTGCCGCCAAGTTGATGATATGTTGAAGTTCTACTGATTGAAGTTTCCACTGTATCACTGGCTATAGTGGAGCTGATTTACAAGTCGCATTTTCATCAACTTCTAGTATGTAATTTAGATGAGTAAAATGCAGCTGTCTCCCTCAAGGAAAGAGGCACACATTGCTGAAATTCTTCTTGTAAATGTGTAAACCAACCTAGGATTCTTACTTGAACGTTGTTACCTTTGGTGAATGGGGTGCATTTCAATCCCGAACAATGTACACATCTGAAGATGGTGTTTTCAAATTCTGCACCAGGCCCTTTATGTTAAATTTGCGGAATTACAGTAGACCACGTGTCCACCCTGTTCTTCATTGCAAGGGCACCTACTGCATCCAGCAGAGGTGCAGCAGTAGTTTGGTGTACGGCCCTGTCGTGCCATGAATTTGACATTATCTTGCAAGCTGAAGGTACAAATCATTAAGCCTTCTAGTGACACTGCCTCTGCTCAATACGTTTTTAATTACATTCCTCTCATAGTCAAAAACTGTGTTTAGCTTTAGGAATCTGTATTTCCTGTTATCTATCGGTTTGGGTCCAGTATTTCTTGTCAAATTAACTTTTTCATTTGGGTAATTTGCCTCTTCAGAAAGACATGGAGTTCAGTTTATATTGAATAATCTTCACCACACGAAAGACCCATGGATTGCAATACATTGCCAAGAAATGTGTCAGTTTAACCCATAGGGCTTTGTACATATATAAACATACATGCCACCTCCCATGCTATCAGTAATGCCACATACATTTTTCTTGAAATTCCACATGTTGCTAACATACAGCTATCTAGGAGCTATAATGTATATTAGGGGCTTGATTTACAAAAGCGTTTTTCAATGGGAAAATTCAATTGAAAAATGTTTTCTAAATCAGGACGTCCATGTACTTTGTTGCCACTTCATACCATGTTTCTTCTTTTTCGACAGGGATAAGGTTTAACTTACAGCTCCATGTTGATAAGTGCAGTGACTGTCTGATCAGTAGATTGAATTTGGGGTCTGTTAGTTTATAATAACATAATCCATATTGTGAGGGGTTCCCTGAGTGTTGGCTAGCATATCATGGATGGCCTATTCCCCATATGCTGACTTGTGTGCAGTTAGTGTCAGCATGGGGGGTATCTCATGCATTAAGGATTTGACGTAGCTTAAAATCTCCATCATTAGGTTAATGTGCCTGAAACTGGACGAGGCAGATGAGTCAAACATTGCACCCTTATATTTAGAGTGCTCCTTGGTACTACCCTACCTTAGCCGGAATTAAATTAGTCTCATCTGGGACTCTTATCCCAAGTCCTGGATGATTACTTCATGATGTACTGAAATATTTGGTGCCCACTGACGAAGCATAAGTAGATGCTTTAAAAATGTACTTTCTTTTAATTTTAGTCTTGGTATCAAAAAATGCCTCCAAAATAACGGCTCTTCATAAAATGGCAGCCATCGCTTGTGCCTTATAGACCTCAAAGATAGGAATCACCACCCTGCCACCAAACCTAATAGAAGACAACATGGGGGTCTCAATACTCTGTTTCATAGTTAAAGCACATTTAGTGAGATGAGGGATTCCAGGTGCCCTTCCTAATAGCCTGTGAGGATCTAGACTTCAACGCATATCAAAAGTACTTTGCCATACATCTTTGCAGCTGCATCTGTTAGAGAGTTGGGGTGGCAATTTGCTGGAAAGGTTTGGCACTTTTTTTTTAAACAAAACATTCTCTGATCTCTTAGAAATGGACTGGATGGAATTAGTCCGATTAATAATGGCATTACAAACTGGGTTAAGAAGGTAATCCATTCAATGTGTTATGTTTTATATAAACCAAGGGGGATTTTGTCAATCCTAGGTGACTTTCCTGGCTTTCGGAGAAAGAAGAGCCAACTCTTTTTAAATCTGCCTGCCTCTATTCTCCGTCCTCTGACACTCATCCAGAACAGGACTGCAAGACTTATCCTTGGCCTCAAGCCCAGGGATCGTATCTCTTCAGCCCTGAAATCTCTCCATTGGCTCCCAGTGGCTGCAAGGATCAAGTTCAAGACCCTCTGCATTGCCCACAATGCCTTCTGGGGCCTGGGACCACAATACCTCCAACTCTCTTCTTACTCGAGCTCTTCACTCCCCCACCTCCAATTCCTTGTGGGTCATTCGCTTTTCCAATCAATGAGTTGGGGGCAGATCTCTCACTTTGGCTGGTACCTCCTTTAGAAAAGCCTCCCAGCTGCTCTGAAACTTGAGCAGAACCTTCGCCGGTTCTGGAAGCATCTCAAGACTTTACTCTTTGCTTCTGCCTTCTCTCTTCCTCTTCCCTGCCGATCTCCTGCCTGATACTGCACTGGTCTCCCGGCTACCCTCTGAACTACGGGCCCAGGTCCCCACCCCGCCAGCTCCATACCAGCACTGCGTCCTGGCAACCCTGCACGTGGGTCTGTATCTGCATCCCTACAATCCCTGTACCTGCACTTATCAGACACGTGTTGTCTGCACCTAACCTTGCACTGCCACCTGCTGGCTGCACTACTTGTTCTTTGATTTTTGATCCTGTGTCTTGCACTTCTCCTCCCCTTCCCGTGGCACTTTTCCCGTTCCCTCTCCACTGAGCTTGCATGATATCAATGTCACTAGGCCTAGTAAGATCATTGTCTTGTTCTCCCATTGTTCCCCTCCCTTGCCCCATCGCGCCTTGAAACACTTGTGGATAGACGCATTGTAAATACCATATCATATCATACCTTGATATAATTTTCATTAAATCCGAATGTCATGAGCAATGGCGTATGTTTAGCATTACTTGACATCAGGTTAGAGTAGGTGGGTTAACCGACTGCTCTATAACGTGAACCAAAAAGCTTATTTCAGGTGTCCGATCAGATGTGTACTTCAAATTCAAGAAGAATGATGTACATAGTAGTGTCCTGGGCAACCATTTGCCAGAAAGCCTGTGATGTGTACATGTGATTGCATTTGGGAGAATCTCCAGTTGACACCCCTAGCATATTTCGTTTTGGAATAAATGTCCTACGGCTCATTCTTAGAATACAGATCTCGTCCTGATTCCCCCTCTAAGGTAATTTGTATGCAGGTATGAAGTTGCCTTTTGCATGCTGGGAATCCTTGTCAAATCATGCATTCCTAGACATCACTTTATTTTTATTTGTATTTGTTTCCTTGGCCTCTGCAGAAACCCTCAAGACATCACATTAAACTGCCCTATCCAGAGACCTAAAACATTCTTCAATGTCTATTTAATTTCATTTATTCATGCATATTTGTTTTTAGTTCATAAAAGAACCTTAACAAATCAATACAGAAATACATCAAATGAATCTTGCTGTTCTTTTCATAACTTTAAAACAATCATAAAATCCAATCAATCAATCAATCAATCAATCTACATTCCACATTCTAATAAAAGCAGAATAAAACAAACAATATCAATCAATACTACTCATCACTCCAGATCAGTCTACAATGGTTTTGGTATTGATTTTGACTCAAACTTTCAAATGCTTTTCAATCTGCTGCCATAATCGGTAAAGTGCTACATGCAGGAATCAAACTCAAATTGTGGCAATTTGTCCAGAAATCTCCAGATCTAATCATATCGTATCTTCATACAAAACTGCTCCAGAATACACACGTACACCAGACCTAGTCTCACACACTCAGTGAATATGTTTAGCTATTTCAGATTCATGGGGGAGTTTGCATATACAGCAAAACCTCTACTCCGGGAGGAGGTTTTAGTTGAAATTCCCGTACCGGGAAGCTAGTTTGTACATAGTAGTAAAATCAGATTTCGAACTGCTGGACTTGGGCTCTGCAATAAATATGTTTGAGTCTTCAAATATCTATAAGTGACATTTGATACAAATTTGATACAAATTTGTAGTTTTGCTGGGTGGATAAATGTGTGTAATTTTTCATCCAGTCCCACTGTTCGATCCTTCTTTGGAAGGTCTCCTTCAGGATTTCATAATTATTACCAGATTCAAAGTAAGGAATCCAACTTAATAGATCAATGTTCATGCTGACCATCGATTGTGCAATCCGAAATGTCTTTAGCTGGGGCAAAAGGAATTCAAGATTGATGTTATGCTGGCATTGAGAACCATTTAAGACCCACTATTCATCGAACAACGGTTACACAGAGTGATTTCAGAGTTGCAGGGGAGGACCTGACTCACTCCTGGTTTCCAATGATATACACTGATAGATAGATTATATGTATCATGGTAGATTTTAAGGTGAGGTGTCACTAGTAGGTGTTCAGGGGCTCTCCATAAACGTACCTCAATAAAATGTTGCCTGTATGGCTACTATGCAAGCTGTTCCTAAATGTTGGAGCAGCAGGTGGGTCTCCAAGAAGGATGTCATTAGAGGCTTCAATACCTAAACCATAAACAATAGAGAAAGCCTTTTGTATTTCATGATGCTGTCAAGCAGCTGAGGGTAAGTCCTGGAGCTCAGGAACTCCCAAATACTGTCCTCCTCTTCCAGAATGCTGGATGTACATACCCGAGAAGACAGTTGAACATTTAGGTTGCCCATGATACTTGCAGGTTTATCTTTCAGAAAGCATAGGAGTCACACACATTAAATATAATGTCCACTAGTTGTTCCAGAAGACTGCCTGAAGGTCCGACGACCAGTCTTACATAGGTGATAAATAATACCAGGAGACCAATATTAGGTAACTCACTAGTTAACACGAGAATGTCTTCGAAGCCAACATTCTACTGGCTAAAGATTGCATTAAATGCAAGATTGAGCCACATTGCGAGACCCCGGGCCCTGAGGACTCCTGGCTCCTTTGTTTACAGGAAGAGAGTTATTTGCAAAGCATGATTCTACAATCTGCATGTGTCTACCATTACAGAATGATCCATCAATTTTTCAGCACAATTTAGAACTTCAGTTCAAAGCTTATTACAATTGGCTCATTTAGCATTAACTTTTTGTCGTTCCAATAGGTAATGATCAAATCCAGGAATATACTGCATGATTTATAGCCATGGACTTTGAAACACTCTTGGTGTTACTGGGACTGGCAGCCGTCAGGGAGCCTCTGGGATGATCCTTTTATGGCTTTGCAAGTGAAGCCTTTCCATTACACAAGGGTGAAGGAGCTTGTGTGGGAAGGGGGGACACTGGAGCAAGCCCTGAATGAACACTCATTGAAGCCTTCCCTTTTCCTTCCTGCTGGTTTACAACCTCTAAAGGTGTAAATGTATTCATTAATTTCCCCCTTTGACCCAAAGCAATGTGTTCCTCATACTCACATGTATCACAAGTGAGGGAAACAAAAGAGGTTGCACTGATCAGGGGTGCATGGGAGTGAGCGTCTGCAGTAATGAGAAAGTGCCTTCCACACTCTTGACATAGACCACTAGGTACCTCAAACCGATCAACTAGATAATCTCCTTTGCGGCTATTCTCAGCTTTACATATTTTACTTGTTGCTGCTTCCCCAGAATCACAAGCAGACGGAAAGATTTAAAAAGAATGGGCCTAATTTGCAAAATGTTTTTCAATAGGATTTTCTCATTGAAAACCAGTAATGTAAATCATTGAGTCAAAATAGGTTTCCTGCCATCTGCACTTTCACTGCGTCCCTTCCTTTTGGAGCCCGCTTGAAAACAGCCTATTACTGTCCCACAATGACCCTAGTAGAGGTTCAGACTCATTGATGAGTGCATTCACCTCTGCAATTGGGGCAGCAATGAGCCATTACATTTATTTTGACAGGTGTGACGGGAGGAAGGTAACTGTTCACTTTTCTTTTGCCCATGATATGAACACAGTGCACAATACGTTTTGTGACATAAATGGCACAATGAATAAAAGATAACAAGGAACAATAAATACTCAAAACAATTGATGTCCTCAGGACTATATAAACTCTCACATTACTCTGGGTCTCAAGTACTCTTGAGAAAATGGGGAAGCAAATGCAAGAATACAAACCTGTGACAAATGAACTTCTTTGTCTCCCCATTTCGAGTATGACAGGTAGCACTGAAATGCCAATATGCTATATTGCATTTTAAATGGTGTTTATGCATGCAGATGAACACGTCTCATTTTGGTCAGTTTCGCTGTGTTGGAAACATAACCTTTCACCTTAGAAGTGAAGACGCTACATATTATCTGATGTGCAGATGTTTATCATACATTACAGAACTAGAATTTAGCAATAAATATCCATTAATCCATGTTATTGTGTTCCATGAAACCATTTTTCCAGATTATGCATTTTGTAGTTTATTTCCAATTAAAGGGATTATTATAGCATATCTGACCTGAAACACAACAAAGCTCCATGCTCTCCAGTGCACTTTCTTGCTTACATGACTTTGGTGATTTATTTTTTGCTTAATGTGCTATGTAATGTACTAGCAGTAATGTACCCTTGCTTCCCATGGTAATTCCCACGCAAACAACACAAATTAAGCAAAGGTATTCATATTTTATACGTTTTAGATAGGGTACACCATGGAAACTACTTACATGCAGATTTTCAGGTTTGTAGCATGTTGTGAAGTATGTTGAACATTTTCGAACGGACACACACACACGCATACCCAAGCAATGCAGACTGCTTAAAAAACACGCTTAAAAAAATCGAAACATTTATAATTGATACTTTTTACATTGTTTACACAAGCAAACGACCCGCATGCCAAATCTCAGGTTTGCAGCATGTTGGGAGGTATGCTGAACATTTCAAACAGATACACATACACATCCAAGCTTTGCAGTCCGCTTAAAAAAAATGCTCACAAAAACAAAATTATAAAAATGTATATTTTCTACGTTTTACATCGTCTACATCATGGAAATCACCCACATGCCAAATTTCATTTTTGTAGCATGTTAGGAAGTATGCTGAACATTTCGAACTGACACTCACACATGTACACACATTTCCCTTTTATATATATATGGATTAACGGTATGCATCGTAGATAGGAAACTAATCATTCTTTATAGGTTTACATGCACTACTCACATATCACTTTTCTTTTACTTTCTTATTTTGTATACATTTATTAAGCAATGACCAGGCTAGTATAAATATTGGAACACACAATATGCCCTTGAAACAACATGGCTCAACAACTGAACGCTCTCTTTGTTTATTGCATTCAAGAGAATCTCCTGGGACCGATCTGTGGACTCACATTGCTAGATATCACAGCTGTTTTTCAACCTGCACAAGCATAAAATACTTCTTTTCCACCTTTATAATGTTGGACAGTTAAGCGATTTTCAACAGCAAAAGCAGTGGTGGGACTTAAAAAATCGGTTTGTCATGTTTGGAAGCATTTTCCATGTCAATAGTGAAACCATGTTTGGAATGTTATTGCAGCACTCCCTGGGTGCTTATAGTTATGTGATGTTGCCCCTGGCTATTCTGAAAGAGTCCCTGCAGTCCTGTGTGGATTATTTGCAGAAGTGCTTCTACTACAAACGTCGTGGTGATGGATGGGTCATTTGATCAGCATTTGGTTGTGTAGAAGGTGCAGGGATGTCATTTCACCAAAATGCCTCTGGTACCCTTGACTTCTGATGACATCACAGGAAGTGATGTCATTTGACCCCCACCGCTAAGTGATATCACGGAAAGTGATGGCACACGACCTTTCACCCCTTGTCAAAACAGGAAGTGGCATTCCTCAGTACACTAAGAAACATATGGCTCCAATTTCACTGTAATATGATATAAGTTATACCCCACATCACCAATCCTGTAGGTCTAGAGTGCATAGCACAAATATGAAGCATCATGTGCACATCTCAAGCATCATCTTTTCCAAGCACTACCCAGATACAGGTGAGACTATGTAACTCCAACCTCACACTTGGTGTAGACTCTGTTGGATGGGTAAGGGCCACACTACACAGGAAACGGGCGAGATGTGTAGAACCAAATACCAGAGCCCTAGCCCACCTTTTATAGGTCGCTGCATGCAATACACACCACACAGCCTACCTCAGCATAAGGTAGCTTTGGGGATAAGCTTGCAGCACCAGTTTGTAGCACCCCTCTGAATGCATATGTAACTAGCTAGTCCCCACATACAGGCAATTGGCATCCAAGGCACTATCCAGCTAAAGAGCACACTTTGGATAGCCAAGCTCCACAGCTACTTCTCTTTTGGACAAAGATATAACAGTGCAAAATGACACCACAGACAGCTGTGTGCTATACAACACACTATTAACATTGACAATGGACAGATGGATACCAAATCCCGACCTGCAAATCGCCCCTCTTACCACACTTCACAGCAAAAGGTGCGGAAATAGTCCCGGACAGCACTCACCAAAGAACTTGCTCCAAGGATGGAATGTAAAATTGCACCTTCTTTCTTCTCAGGGCCTTTCGCCAGCATTGAAATTAGCCTGCTGTCACTCTGGCATCCAGAAGATGAGGCCACAGTGCCCCAGGAAGTGGGAGCCTACTGATCTAGCTCTCAGGAGAAATCCCCAAGAAGCGCAATCCACATGAAAACGTCCCTCTGTCCCTCCAAGATGATAAGGCCACAGGAATTCCTAATGTAAAGTTCAACACCAAGAGCGTGCAGACTATCCCTCACTTGCAACCCCTGTACCACTCTTGCAATGGTCTCTACTGCTCATACATCTGCCCCTCACTGTTTTTGCAATGTCCCAGCAATGCTTAGAAATGTTAAACTGCTCAACAATAGAGCTGTAATATATATCTCTTTCTAATGTTTGGAAAACGGTACACAGGGATTTTCTTAATTGCATGATTTGCATCCAAAAGGAAGCACATACTCCATGCACTCCTGGAAGCCATGCCCCTGGGGCTTGTGTGAGGGCATTCTATCCCTACAGGAATACGTGTGGGGTTGGGGCAGGATTGACCTTCATGCTGGTGGCACCCCGGCAACACGATCAGCAGTGGACAGAAAATGCTAGCCTCGCTGTTTTCTTCCACATTTGGAAGTGGTGATCGTGTGTGCTCTGTCGTCTTTGGATGGTTCAGGTTACTGGAGATTCAGACCTCAGTGCTCCAACCTGGGACACATTACATTGTTCCTTGAAAGAAGTTTGCCAGCCTTACCTGGCACCAGTCATAACCATGTATTTGAGTTCATGACTAATGTGTTGGTTATTATGAATTGGGAAATGTATTTTGATGTACACAATTTTAGACATATATAGCTTTGTACTATGATTAATAAAAAAGTTTTTTAGAATAAATTGAATGAAATAATCTTGTCATCCTCCATCTGCTGGTTCAAACTGTTACATATTGTCTACCAGTCAAAACCCACCAACTGGTAGCCCAATTGCATCAGCTAGGGGGTGTTTACTTTATGCATAGAGAAACAACCTTCTGTCAAACCTAAGAGGGGAAGGTTTGTCCTGGAATGCCAAGCCCATCCTTCAGCATGCATTTTTGCCAACATTTTTGAAGCGGCTGCGATGTTGCCACTCGATTACCATCCTATCCCCCACAGATGTCAGATGAGCTCATGGTTTATGTATTTATTTATTTCACAGCTTATATAGCACGCCAATCCCATAGGCGTCTGGGCGCTTTCTTACAGAAGAGGTATGTTACAGTTGCAATTGTTACACATTACACGTCCCACGGTAGTGGCCGTGCAGTTATGGTTAACTTGCTAATCCCATAAGAAGAGCACTTTTTGGGCGGCTTATAACTCCACTCCTCTTGGATGAATTCTCACCAAACTTTGCAAAAAAAGTATATGGCACATTTCGAATTTCTCTGCAAAGTTTAGTTAGGTTTGGTGCAAGGGGGGGCACATTTATAAGGGGGGTGCGAAAATGTATTTTTTTCCCATGGAGTGAATGGGGAAAAAAACTTTGCTCATGCCTACAGCTCAAACCGCTGGACGGATTTGCACCAAATTTGCGACAGGAGCAGCAGCTTGGTCCCAAAAGCGTGCTTTTGAAAATTTGGTGTAAATCCGTCCAGTAGTTTTTTTTAAAACGACCAAAAAGTAGGTCTCAAAAAATTAGTGGTATCTATGTCCGCTCCGTGGACACATTTCCCTGTTCTCTCCATGGACAGGACACCGATTGGCTAATCGGCTTGCATCATGCCTGCTGACATCCGACATGTTCGCTGATTGACTGGGTTGAAGCATGAGGTGCGTGGTATTGTTTTGATGCGTCAGCCATCTTGGATCCGCGGACATCCGCGGACAGTGCAGCGACAAATGGGGGAAAAATACAACTTTGGGGAGTGTGTTGGTGTGTAAAAGTGCTTGGGGAAGGTGGGTGAGTAAGAGATGGGTCAAATGCTGTATTGTTTAGGTGGCAGGTGCCCCTGATGTGTTTGTCATGTCCACGGCCAGCACGGCTGTCTGCGGACTTAAAAAATGCACTTCTGGCTATTTTACTTTACTATGATATTGGTAGTAGCCCATATAGCCAAAGGCCGTAGGCTGTAGGCCATGCACCCAAGACTCTAGGCCCTGGTCAAAACCACTGCAGCATAACACACCTATAGAATCAAACATCCATCAAATATCCACAAATCTACAGTTTGTGTACTGTTTGATTTGTATAGTTTGTATGTGATGTTTTGGCTACGTCATGCAATTAAGATTGTTGAGTTTGGTAAAAAGGACTGCAGTATAACATATCCATGGAAGTAAACACTTGTGTGTAGGTGCGTTATAAATGCCTTATAATATCATATCATATCATATCAAACATTTTGGATTGTGTTGTATGGTTAGATGTTTGCTTCAATGGTTGTGTTATGGAGCAGTATTTGTGAGTTCAATTATTATAGAATTACTGTTTGACTTTTTGTGATTGGATATATTTTTTCATGACTTGGGTAACTGGAGCAGATATTCTTTTTCAATTTCTGTGATAAAAGAAAAGATCATGTTAGTGTAGGTAGTTCATAATGAGCTATTGCATTGCATTTTTGCATTATTTCGACCATCATATTTAGTAGTTTACAAAACCAGTGAACTGTGCAATTTGCTCAGTTTCTGTGTTTGTTTCTTAAATCATTGGATCTGTGGGAAAAATAAAATCCATGCTGGATTAAAAAAAATACTTTTTTTGTTGTGGTACAATATCTTTATTTCTTTGTTTTCAGTGTTTATTTGTTGTTTCTTGCTAATGTTCTATCTGTTGGCTTGTTGCAGATTTTTTGGGGCAGTTAGATACCTGTTGGCGTATTCTAACTGGTTATAATTTTTAATTATATTTTCAAGTTACTCATCTATCTGTTGGGTTGTTGCAGATTTTTGGGGCTGTTAGATACTTGTTGGCGTATTCTTACTGTTTATTTCTTCTTATATATTAGTGGTATTGATTTATCTGTTTGGTTGTTGCAGAATCTTGGGTCAGTTAGATACATGTTGGCGTATTCTAACTGGTTATAGTTTTTTATTTATATTTTCAAGTTACTCATCTATCTGTTGGGTTGTTTCAGATTTTTGGGGCAGTTAGATACCTGTTGGTGTATTCTAACTGTTTATTTCTTCTTATATTTTAGTGGTATTGATTTATCTGTTTGGTTGTTGCAGAATCTTGGGGCAGTTAGATACCTGTTGGCGTGTTCTAACTGTTTATAGTTTCTAATTGAAGTTTTATTAATGTTCATGCACAGATTAGTTATTACATTTTGGTTTTAAGAATATTAAATAAGCGTTTATAAGTTTTGCTGGTAATCTCTGCTTTAGAGTAATGGTACAATCATTATATTCGAACCATCCAGCATTCTTTTTTATATATGCAGTATAGTGACCTGCATTGGTTATGGCTCCTGTGTGGAGGTTTTCTTACCAAGTGATACTTGACCATGTGTGAATCCAGTCAGCTTGTAGTTGTTTTTGGTACCATCTGCATTGCAACGTAAAAGCATTAGTATTACGTAGTTACTATGTGTTTGTATTTGTAAGGTGGAACGATTATCTGAATTGCAGGTAGTACATAATCTGCCATGGTTTGCATTTTGTACAAGTTGCTGAAATGGAATAGATTCACAGTTAGGTATGGATACATATACAAAGTGTTCATTAGGGATTTGTTCCTGTGCCACATGGTTGCAGAGAGTGCATGTATGTTTCCACATGTATGAAATCTGGAATATTTCATTTATAGGTATGTTTTTGTTTTCCAGTACTTGTTGTAAGTACATTAGAAATTCTTGTGGATCTTCTTGTGAGTTTATAGTGAATTTCACCATTCTAGCACAATTCTTATCTTATTCCATGAACAGTGTATGTGTTATCAGGATTGTTGGTTGCATTTCAATGAAGGACTAACATTTGCAAACACAATTGGTCTGTATTGTGTAAGTAAATGTTGTGAATAATTGGTGGCAATTGGAATAGAATATTTATTGCTGCATTTGCATAGCAATTTACACCAGTTATATTTGAAAATTTGAATGGACCTGATAGTTCTGTGTCCAAGTCATTTCTTCAGAGTGTGTGTTGCTTCTTTTAAGAAGTACCTGAGTTACTTTGAATAGGAGATTCTTCTTTGGTTGTAGTAATTGATGAATATCTTTTTTACTCTATTTGGAGGATTTGTAGTGAGATCATGTTGCATTTCTGTTTGAAGTAGTTTTCTTTTACAACATTTTGCTTTTTGTGGAACAGGATAGCGGAATTTCCGCCCTACTCCAAGGTGAGCGGGGGCGGTAATTCCCCATTCACCAAGGCACTTCCCCATTCCCATTTTTGCTCTCACAGGGCATAATGGGAATGGGGAAGGCGCTAATTACAGTACCGCAAATTGCGGCACCGTAATTAGCACCAAGGTCCCTTTACGGCACCCTACTTTAACGGCTGGTAAAACCAGACGTTAAAGTCGGGTCCCGCAAAGGGAACTCGTAGTAAGGCGGTAAGTGTTAACGGTCACCGGTAAGCTTTACCGGTGACCGTTAACCTTTACCGCCTTCCGTGTAATGAGGCCCTGAGGATATCTAGTAACTCTTCTTCTTTTCTCCATGGTTTAAAAAGTTGTAGCAGGGACATGTAATATAGTTCTTTTTGTTGAGGAGTTTTTAATGACAATTTGAAATGATTAATTAAGCTTGGTTTGGTAAGTTTCACTAAGGTGCCTTCACAATTTGACACTCTGTATTGACCTTTGTTTTCATCTGGTTTTATATTATTTTTTTATGTGAAGTTTTGGGCTATGTGGTATAGACACATGGTTTTCAAAGTGGTACTCCTGTTTGGGTAGTATGTTTCTAGTAAATTGTTTTTCAAAATTTCTGTTGGGATCACTTTTGGCTATTGTTTCTATGTCCTCGTATGATTTGAGAACTATTCTAGATTTAGCAGGACCAAGACTTAGCCATACTATATTTTCAGATTTTCCATACAAAGCAGTACCGGTTAAAAGGTCTGCAGCTTCATAGAAGCCACATTCTCTATGAGAGAGCATTTTTATACCTAAGCTGTACAATTTCTGTGACAGTGTTTTGTCCGATGATAGGTCATCCCAGAGGATGCTCTGTTTTTCTGCTTTGGTTAAGTAGGCTATAACATATTGTGCAACTGCAGTGGAATTGTCTGCAATGTATTGAACATCTATGTTTGCATTCCATAAGAGGGCAATGGTTGCATTGTAATCATTGATATATTTTGCTTCTTCTATTCTTTTTATGTAATTTGTGTTCTTAAGTGATTTACCTTTAGCACTATGGGCCTCATTACAACTCAGGCGTTAAGGGTTAACGCCGTCGTTAACCCTTAACGCCTGATTCTGATTTTAATGGCTGCTTTTAGCAGCCGTTAAAATCCATGGCGCTAAACCGCCTTGGTGCTAATTACGCCACCGTAATTTACAATGGCGTAATTAGCGCCTTCCCCACTCCAATTATGCCCTATGGGGCAAAAATGGGAATGGGGAAGGGAAAAATGGGAAAAGGGATTTACCGCCCCACTCACCTTGGAATGGGGCGGTAAATCCGCCATCCATCATGGTGTAAACATAGTTTACACCATGGTGGTAAAGTTGGCGTACTTACCGCCTGGGTCGTAATGACCCCCTATGTCTAACTGAAGACATGAAGTTGTTTACTTGACCTATTGATGTAACTGGTCTAGGGAAACCAAAGCGGCATTTGCTGTAGTATTTCCCTTCTTTTTTGTTTTTGCGATGACAATATTTCCCACATTTGTGCCTTTGAAATTGTAAAATGTGTGCATGAAGATCACTATTTGTTGTTCGTGAAGGAATTTCACAAGTGACATATTTTTTGATAAACTGTAAAACAGTGGCATCACTGTCTTGACCAAATTTAGGAGCATCTTTAATCCATAAAAGCATGTGGATATGTGGTGCTCTTCTGGCTTGGTATTCTTTTCTCCAAAAGAAGTGTTGCACTTCTCCGAGAGGAGGAACAGTTTTATTACAAATAAAGTGTAGCATAGCAATGAAGCAATGATGGAAATATCTTGAAACATTAACAGGATCTAGAGAGCAAAGTTCTCCAGGTGTTAGTATATCTATGTTGGATATGTTTTTATTTGATATGCGTAGGACATCATGGAAATCTTCCAATGCATATTCTGCAGAAATTAATGTAACAAACCAAGTGGGTGGCCAAGGTTTCTTATCATACAACGTACATCTCTATGTCGTTGGAACCAATATTCTTTAGTATCATGCATGTTTGCTAACAGATTTGTAATGCTTGATTGTAGAATCTCATCTTTTTCTTGCACTTTTTGGATTAATTGCATAGCTGATATATTTTGAAAATGGGTTCCTGATTTCAATGTGTGTGCAACTCCATAGCATAGAGTTGCTAGTTCACTTTCAAAGAGTAGATGGAATATTTATTCCACATTTTGTCTAAATCTGGGATCTTCAGAATACATTCAAAACAAGCAGTATTCTGATGCTGTTATCTGAGTGGGCCTATCATTGTACCTTCCTCCTTTCCCAGTAGGAAAGAGTAGAGGAAAAGCAAATGCTTCTATACTTTTTTCCATATGCTGATTGTTGATCCTTTGGTTTGTTGCATTTTGCATGTTTCTAGTGCATCATCTATGGTGTCTTTAGAATATAATCGATGACTTGTATAATGGTCTAAAATATTGGATACTGTAGCAGGATCTAGAAGTTCAAATTGACCAGTTTCTGGTGACTCTTCAATTATTTCAGTGGTTTCCCTTAGGTTTTCTTCAATATTCATTTCTTTGTAGTATTCATTATTGTCTTTTAGATATTGCAAGGCTTGTCTAACCTTATGTAAGTCTACGAGTTGTTGCCATTTTTTTTTGTCTTTTGTAGGTACACCATTTACTAAGACAATAAAAGATTGATCTATTGGACATTGTACTCCGAGAGTGTGTACATTTTCTTACAGATCTAATCGTAAATAAACTACTTTGCAACAAATGCCTTTCACTAATTCAGAGGGAGGTCATTTTGCTGTTTTTGGTTGAAGGCGTATTATTGCTTGAAATGGATGCACTGTTTGAATTATGATGCTCTCATATAAATTGAGTTGTTGAAAGGGTTTTGGTAGTGGGAATAATTCCAAGTTATTTGTGATAGCAGGTGAAGGAGTTTGGTTGTTGTCAAGTTTTGCAGTGCAGTGACTGCAAAGTATTAAGGGGTTATTTATTTCGTATTTGTTTTCTGCCATAAGGTAGAGAGCTAATTATAACCATTTAGAATCTTCATTGTCTTCTATTTTGTATGTTATGTCTAGAGTTTTTGTGTTACTTTTATAAAAAGTTCTGTGGCAAAACACACACAAATGGTTTGGTACTTCAGCGAATGTACTTTTAAATTTTAGTATTTCTTTTTTGTATGTGTGTAGTAGACAGTTTCCATTTGTAGAACTGTAAAGCTATTGCATGTTGTAAGTGGCTTTCACATCCAAAATATTTTCTCTTGAGTAGGTTTTTGGCTGTACCATGTAGAAGATTGTTATTTACATTGCCTAATGCTAAAGCTGGACTTTTAGCATAGTACAGTTTATGGACTAGATTTCTTATAGTTGCATGATGTGTTGATATCATTTTGATATGATGGAAGGTGCTTTTGCAATTAGGTCCTGAAATGCAGGCTAATGAATGTCCTTGTAGTCCTGTGTATTGGCGTAAAGATTTGAATTGGTGTGCACGGCCATTTGTACAGTGGACGTTTTGGTTCAGTCGGATGGAGAGATGATACTACGTTTTCTGGGGCTATTATGGCATCATTTCATGTTCCATTAGGGTATTATTAAGTTTTTCATATCCTCAACCACTGCTATGTATGGCAATTGTGTTTGTTTGCTTTTGTTTGAATGCTTCTTCATTGAAATATGGTTCTATGCTCGTGGTGTGAGTCCATTCACATCCACAGATATTTTAGAAGTTATTTTTGTTGCCATTCCGTTTATTGAGAAGACTTTTTTGTAGTTTAGTAGTTAGTTTTGTTAGTGGTTTCATTATGTTTAACACTAAAATAATTAACCTCCATTTGAGAAGAATTGCACTGTCTATGAGAGCTTCTAAAATACATGTTCTATGGTGGTTTTTAAGGGTTGTGTATGATTTCTCTCCTGTTTTTATAAGATTCTGAAGGACTCTGTGGCAGAACATTTTTTGTAAAATACTTTTTTGGTATGGTTACTTGCCACTACATCAAGATTTATAGGAGCAGTGTTAGCAGTAGTGATAGCTGAATTCTTGTTAATCACTTTCTGTTTTGTTTTACATTTTGAAAGAGGAATCATAGTTTTTGTACTGGAAGTTTGTTTTGTTTCGCTTAATGACTCTATTAGATATTTTGTTTGAACTTTTTGTACAAATTCTGCTAGAGATGGATGCTTATTTTGGACACTTTTATTTTCATTTGCTCTATTTCTGCGTTGCTTTCTACAGACTTGGTTTTTGGTAGGCATTCTTTGGGGTCTGTTGGAAAAAAAGAAGATATGGCTTGGGCTGCTATGCAATGTATGTGTGCTATGTGCATGAGTGTCTGAGTATGATGGTAAGGATGTATATGGAGGTGTGTGATTATGCAATGGGCAGCTGTAACTAATTGGGAAGGCTATTCTTGTATTTGTGTGTTACTATACTGCGGTTCAGATGACAATACAAAGTAAGCTAGTGGTGAGGAGAAGCACTAATACTAAATATAATGGTATAGAATAATAAACGTTTGTTGTTCTGCAATACTAACATTATAGGGGCTGATTTATTGAATTTGTACACTGAAAAACAGGGATTTGTGTGGTATTCTGCCCAAAAATCTCTGTTTAACAAATGGGGATTTGTGGCAGAATGGTGCACAAATCCTTGTTTTTCGGCGCACAAATTCCATGAATCAAACCCACAGTGTGTTTGAGTAACAGTTAGAACATTATGGTAGTATTGTACTTACTTTTATTGTTTGGAATGAGCAGGTTTCTTCTGAGTTGTTGTTTGTACTTCAGATGATGCTGCTTTTCAGGAGAGTGGTCTTCACTGCAATTGTAAAAGAAAGAAGTTAGTAATTTTGTGTGTTTATAGCACTGTTGTTAATTTAGACGTTGATGTTTATGTTTTTGTAGTAGCATTGTTGTTTGATAAGTGAACACAGCGTATGCATGCAGTTTCCTTTGACTATGTGCCACCTTTATATTTTACTTACAATCTATTAGTTCAACATGCTTTGCAAATGAGTATAATACTAAGCGTATGAAACTCACTTGGTTTCTTAAGGCTGTGTTATTGGATGTTAGGAGATAGATGAAATAATCATATACTTATTTTTCTATTTTTATAGGTTAAATGGCAGAAACTTTATAGAAAAGCATGGAATGTATGCATTTGTGAAGGTGTGGGTAATAAAGCAGAAGGATGTGATGTACAGGCAGTGGTGTTATTTCAGCTAGGAGCTTTTTAATGATAGTGTCTCTCTGTGTGAGGGTATAAAGATGCATGAATTTATCCTGGCTGTGTGTCATTTTATAATACACTACTAAGTGTTTTTCTACAATTATACTGTTATTTCTCCCATCTTTTAATATTATAATTTTTTAGATAGCTGTCCAGGTTTGGAAGTGACAGTTGATTACAACAGATGGGAAAAATAACAGCAAGTGCATTTTAAAGGTTATACAGGTTAAGTGGCAGTTAGCCTGTTTATATGCATTTATAAGAGTTGTACATGTACTCTGCAGAAAATATGCATACCTGTAGTTTGTATTCATGCACGTGGATATGCATGCAGCTGCAAGTAGAAATCTTGGAGTCTTGTACAGTAGTTTCTGTTGTAGGTGCTTTCCAATGACATGAGAGTTGTACCCAGAGTGATCAACAGTACATTTTTAGTGCTGAACTCTGATGATGGAGTTAGATGTAGAGGTCTTGGATGTGATTGATGGATGGTTGTGTGACTGCTTAGCTGTATCCATTGAGGGAATGGCTGTCCACGGACAGGGCGTGCCACATCCAGGGTTTTCCAGCAAATCCAGTATGGAAAGGGGACTGTAGGGATTAGCCAATCAGGTGTTGAGGTTGTGGATTTGTGATGTAAGAGGCTGTGTGTAGTGAAGATGACATAGGTGGAGAAAGTCAGGGTGTTGGTGGTTGGAGATATGTTTGTGCATGGATTAGAGCAGTATTCTAAATGCAGGCATGTGGCAAACAATTTTGACGTTAAAGGAGTGGAGGTGGTGTGGAGCACTGTGCCTGATTGCAATGTACAAGGAGTTTTACAAGTATGTAAAGATATGGGCAGGATGAACAGTCCCCACGTGGTAGTTTTGCACTGTGGTGCTTTGCATTTCGGCTATGTCTGTGCCCCTACTTTGTTGGCAGATCTGGAACAATTGGTTCAAGCAGTAATGAATGTCCTTCCAAATGCGAAAGTAATTTTTTCTGGTTTAATACCTAGGGCAATATGGGACAATAGTTCTGTTTTTTGTCCTCAGCAAAACATTGCTAGGTGTGCAATCAACCAAGGCATGTTTGCTTTCATGCTTAGAGCTGGCATGTTCTTCTTTAATAATGAGAATATTGATTCCAGTAATGCTGTTTATTTTAAAGAAGATGGCATTTTTTTTATCTTTCATGGGAAATGCCATGCTGGTTTGGAATGTAAGGGTTGCTTTGGAGAAGCTCATGTAAGATTTTAGGAGTAAAGTAAGAAATAAAAAGAAAAAAAAATACAAAATAACTGATGTCTGTCAAGCATCTGCAAAAAAAACCCAAAAAAGGCTCTTTTTAGAGCCAACCTCAAATGAGAAATGGGGCACACTATTTAAATTTAAATTCATCACGCTCAGATTTTTGATATCTCCGTGGAGAAAGCGGTTGTCCGCGAACCCCGCGTATTACATACAGGGATTTTGCGGTGGAGAGTCATGCAAATGAGAAAGAGGAGAGCAAGGGATTTGTCAAAAAAAGTTTACTGGGTGTGTTGTTTAAGGAGAGAGTTTGTCAGAAAGTATTTTTCCTGAGAGTAGAACAGATAGCTATGGCTGTGTGTTTTAGAAAACAGATTATCTGGATTTTGGGAGACTCATGGATACATTGGTTGGAGGTGCATGCAGAATGCTGTGGAGTAGCTGCAGATCTTGGATTCCCTCATGTGGAAGTGCACTGGCATGGAGTGCGTGGAATGAAGTGGCTGGACTTGGTACCTCTCTGTGCTACTTTGGAGACACAGCATTATCCAGACATAATTATAATTCATTGTGGAGGGAACAGTTTAGGACATGTGTCTGGAATTTCTTTGCAATTTGCAATAAAAGAAGGACTTGGGAATGTCATGGACATGTTTCCAAATTCCCAAGTATTTTTTTCTCGTATTGCACAGAGACAAATGTGTCTATGTTCTTCTTCATTTGGTCCACAAATGGAGAAAGCGAGGCACAATGTCAATAAGGCTGTTTGTGCTTTTTTAACAGATGTTGGTATGTCTTCTTTTCACAATGAAAATATTATGTTTCGTAGCACATACATTTTTCGCAGAGATGGAGTCCATCTTACTTATGCTGGCAATCAGATTTTTCAGAGAAATGTACAAAATGCATTGCAACCTTTTTTGGAATTACAGCCATCCATTTTGCAGTAGGTGTTGACCATTTGAGTTTTTCAAACACAAAACAACACCACCAAAAGGCTCTTTGCAGAGCCACCACTTCCTCCCATAGAAAAGTGCAATGGTTATGATAGGGCAGCACCCCAAAAAAATAAATGTATGCAAACTGTCCGTGGACTTCTAAATAAATGGACAGGGCCCTGCACTATTTATTTGTCACTTCTATTTTTAAACTTTTTTGGTTTCTGTTGTTTTATATATTTTTTGGTTTTTTAAACACGACACACAAGGAAAGGAGGGGAAAGGAGGGGAAGGAAGGGACACCAACCACAGGGATAAGAAAGGGCAGGTGGGGAGATGAAGATGTAGGGTGTGCCTTATTCAGGTATTGGAAGACCTTCTCGTGCTCCTTGATCGCATTCTCGAAAGCACTCGGAAGATTCTCCCCCCTGCAGAGTACTGTGTTGCAGTACATACACAATATTGTGACCCTCAAAAGGTAAGGGTCAACAGCATCATGAATGGCCTGCGAGGCAGCTGGTGGGATGGGCTGTCCCACAGGAGTGTCTCTTGTGGTGACAGGAGTGGAAACGGAGGATGTTGTAGAGGAACAAAACCTACTACATTTATCACAAGGTACAACCTTGCGAATAGCCCCGGGGAACAACCTTAGGTCTTGCTTCATTGATGTTGTACCAAAGCTGTACGAACCAGGCCTCCCACGACTCAGTACCATGTGGCACTGATTGCAGGTGACCTTATTTGCACATGCTTTTCACACACCACCAAGAGTGGTAAACAACCACCACACCCAAGACTCACGGCGAGTGCTGGTAGTAGGGACTTCCACTACCTCATCCTCTTCATCCTCTTCATCCTCCTCCTCTACATCCTCACGACTGTTCCCCTCTGCAGGCCCTTGGGGAGGAGGTGGTGGTGGAGGGGGTGGGGGTGGTGCTGAGACAGAATTAGCAACAGCTGGAGCAGCAGCAACCATGGATGCCATCAGGTTAGATGATGGAAAAGCAGCAAGAGCAGCAAGAGCAGCAAAAGCCGAAAAAGCAAGTCAATCTGCAGTATTAGAAAGACAGAATGAGGATGAGCTCCGGGGTGTGGCCTTTTATAGGGGTGCAGGTGCGCATTCCGCAGACTGATCTATCACCCCAAAAAGGCTCAAAAGTTCCAAAAAGTATGTAGAATGCCAGGGACATTGTCTGGGACATGTGCAATGGTGAACGTTTACTGTAAAATACTTAGGATTGTCCAAAAAAGTACTTTTAAAATGTTCAGGGACCCGGACAGTGTTCGCAAATCAGGACACACGCTCAGCGTGGGTGTGTTCAGATGATGACATTGCGGACATGTTCGCGAACGGGACGGCTGTCCGCAGGACACCAAATGTGCAGGAACAGTTGTGGGCATGCGCGCTGGGTGTTCTACGGACAGTGTTCGGGTCATCAAACTAATTAAAAGTGCGACACACGTGCAACATACAGTTACGGACAGGCGCGATGTTCGTAGGACCTATATGTGTAGTGCGCATGTGCGTAGATGTTCTACGGACAGTACGGACACTCCCATTATAATTACTAACAGTATGTACAGGTATTGTGTCCTTAGGACACCTCCATTTTGGTTAATTATGGACATCCCGGACATTGAATGTGTTCTAAGAACAGTTCCATCTTGATTGCAGACAGTACGGACAAGTATAGTGTCCTTAGGACACCCACCATTTTGGTTAATTGCAGACATTCCGGACACCGAGTGTGTTCTAAGCACAGTTCCATTTTGCTTACGGACAGTACGGACAGGTATAGTGACTTTAGGACACCTCCATTTTGGTTAATTGCCGATATTCCGGACACAAGTGTGTTCTAAGAACAGTTCCATTTTGCTTGTGGACAGTACGGACAGGTTAGTGTCCTTAGGACACCTCCATTTTGGTTAATTCCGGACATTCCGGACAATGAGTGTGTTCTAAACAGTTCCATTTTGCTTGCAGACAGTACAGACAGGTATATTGTCCTTAGGAAACCCCCATTTTGGTTAATTGCAGACATTCCGGACACCCGCACTGTCCGCGGACACCCTAACTGCCTTTTTAAAAAAAATAAGACACAAAGGACTGAATAAAAACACACATAATAATTGGTTTAATTATATACAAATATCAAATTTATGAAAGAGACGGGAAGCAGAAACTTACACAAATACAGGGGAATTAGGGGTTTGGAGAGGATGGATGGGAGGGGATGAAGGGATGAAAGTCTCATCATAACGTTTTTCTAGGTACCGAGGGTTTGGGGATAGTTGACTGGGACATGGAGAGGGGGAACAGGTACAAGTGGGACAATGATATTTATTTTTTTCTTGTATGTGGTCCCCCACAAAATGTTTTAAAAGATTGAAATTTTCCATAAGCATATCCATTTTTTTCATGCACTGCAGAGCATTTTCTAATGTTTCTTTTGCTATATTATTTTCACTGTTTGTATGTTCTGTTAAAAAAATGTGGTAAGTACACATAAAGTAATTATTATTATTATGCTTATATAGAGAAGTGTCTACCATTAGTATCACTGTCTTCACTGGTTTCATCACGTGGGAAATTTTCTTCAAGCCATTCCAAAGTACTGTACATTTTTGTGTAAAAAGAAATATATGACTTTTAGTGTACCTAATATAGAAAGTTTAAAAATATATAAGAAAAATGAAGTTTACTTACTAGTTTCTGGTAAGTTTTGTTGTTACTGTTGTGTAGGTCTGCTGTTGCTTCTTGCTGTGCAGTTTCTTTGAGGTAATTATGTTGGAGGCATATCTTTTTTGTTTTGGTATATTCCATTCTAGTACATATGCTATTTAAATGGACGGTTGTTGTGTTACATATTTAGGTTCCACTTCTTATTTATTATTACATATATTGTGTTCATGTGCTGCTTTTTGAACTTGTTCAGTATTTATATGGCATGATAGAACAATCTAAGATACTCCCTGAGTTGTTGTCCGCATCTGTCCGCGGACATGCGCACAGTCAGCGGACATCAAAATCACTAGCAGGGGGATCAGTATATTCTATGTTACATGTATATGAAGTAAGGGAATCCTAGTAATTATATGTATATTGAGTAAAAAAACATTGATAAAGGGAGGTTATGGTTAAGTTGCGCTATTAAAAACCTATGAAATTCAGCAAAGAAACTTTGTTAAAGGGACGTTATGGTTAAGTTGCGCTACTAAAAACCTATGAAATTCAGTAATAAAACGTTGTTAAAGGGACGTTATGGTTCCAAGTAAAAAAGTAGAAATTTGCTAGTTATGGTAAGCTAAGCAACCATAACTTGCGCCACCACTGTGCATTGCTAAGACTAACACCCAGGACATCAAAGATGACATCACACATGTCATTGATGACATCACTGATGACATCACATGTTTGGCTCCCTCTTTTTTCCTTTAGTGATATATCTTGGCCAGTAATACTTAGGAACAAAAAAAATCAAAAAGTACTATATTTGTAGACTTATAAATATGTTCTTACAGTAATTCATTTGGGGTTCACTCACAGCATATGAAACTTATGCATAGGGAGAATACACACTTAAAAGAAAGAAATGCTTTCACTATTTTACTGAATAGTATATATACAAGACATACATGATGCATTGTATTAGAAGAACAGATAAGCAATGGAGAAGACAATATTTACAATATTTAAATGGGAGCAGGAGGGGGGCAGTGGCATGGTTGGCAGAATGAAGCATAATCTGTGGATGTTGGAGGGGTGCATTAGTTACCAAGACTTTGAGTAAAGAGATGTGTTTAGAGTTTTCTACAGCATTTCGAGAAGGATTCTTGCGCTCTGAGTGGGAGCGGCAGTGAGTTCCATACTTTGCTGGCAATCGTGGGGAAGCTACTAATACCTGCTTTTTGGAGCTTGAACGTGGGAATAGCTAGGAGGTGTTGATAGGCTGCTCTGGTTGGTCTAGCATGCTGTGTCATGGTGAATTTATCAGACAGGTAGGCAAGGGACATCCGGTGAAGACATTTGTGAGTTAGGGTAAGTGATTTAAACATGATAAGTTCATGTAGTGGCAGCCAGTGTTCCTTATTTCTTATGGCTGATATGTGTGCTGATCTGGGGATGTTAAGCATGACTCAGATCGTTATAAGGACCTGTAGCTTCCTGATAAACCTAGTGCTTTTACCTTGTTAGATACTTTGATGGTGTTTCCATCGATGATGAAGGAATTGAAGTCATCATTAAGTTTGTGCCTGTGTTGAGAACCTATGAGGAGCAACTCGGTCTGGTCATCATTTAAGCATAGTCCGTGTTGCGCCATCCAAGCTTGAATGGTGAGGTATT
Organism: Ambystoma mexicanum; assembly: GCF_040938575.1. Taxonomy (NCBI): domain Eukaryota; kingdom Metazoa; phylum Chordata; class Amphibia; order Caudata; family Ambystomatidae; genus Ambystoma; species Ambystoma mexicanum. The sequence continues at coordinate 810,946,633 of NC_090924.1, read as the reverse complement.
TGGCATTGAGAGTGGCTGTGTCAGCGTCGTGGTTTACGGAAATTGGGATGAGGATCTGGATGCCATCTGCATAGTTAGCCACACCAGGTTGCCCGGACGGTCAGATAGTGGCTTTGTAAATATATTGTATAAAGTAGGGGACACATACAATCCTTCGGTACTCCACATGCGACATTGGTGAGAGGTGCCTCCGTTTTAGGGGAAAAGACTTTCATTGATCTGTCACTAAGAAAAGGTTTTACCCATTGTGTGGCATTTGTGGAGAACTGCGCTGCAATGGCCAGATGTTTACACAGAATATTGTGTTCCACCCAATCGAATGCAGCAGCGAGGTCCAAGAGGAGTAGCAAGGCAAGTTTCCCTTTATCCCTCAGGTCGTCCATTTGGACTTTTAAATCCAGTAGTGCAGTTTCCGTCCCATGTCTGGGGCGGAATCCAGACTGACATAACCCCAAGATGTTATTAGCTTCAAGGTATTTCCGGATTTGTATGTATGCTACTCTATCTAGGATTTTCAGAGAAACAGTAGTGTTGTTATTGGCCTGTAGTTCGTGGGAGTGTTAGGGTCGAGTTTTCTTTTTTTGTTGCGGTCGAACCCAGGCGTTTATTTGGTCCGTGGGGATGTTGTTGAGTTGGGATGCGCAGACTTTAATGACAGTAGGTGGGCAGGGGTCACCCTGGCCCCTTGATGGTTTTAGACTTAGGATAATTTGGAGGACTTCTGAGTTAGTGACCTCAGTGAATTCAGATTGAGGCAATTCATTGGAGTAGGTGGCGTTCACTTGGAGAGTCATGGGAATGGAGAGTTTGGCTACACTGTTCTTTTTAGCTTTGATTGTGGATTGGAGATGAGTGATTTTATTTTGGAGAGCATTTTGTATGTTCTCACATGAATTTGCATCTTTGTTGCAATTTTCCAATGGTGGGATCAAGGCTTCTAACTCTCTAAGGATTAAAAACAGTTCCTTTGTGTTAGAGCTTTCTTTAGAGATTCTGTCGTTATAGAGTTTACTTTTGGTAAGAAGTACTTGTTGTTTTTATTCCCTTAAGGCATTGTTAAAAGCATTTTTGTTTGTTACTGTAGGCAAATTTGTCCATAGTGATTCAGCCTTTCTTTTTTGTCTTTCTTAGAACCTTTAGCTTAGGGGTGAACCAGCCGTTTACGTGGGCAGGTTGTTTGGCTTTGCGTAATGCAAGGAGGGCTATTTTGTTAGTTGCTGCAAGGATTGTGTCATTGTAAAGTTTGGTCATTAGGGTTGGGTCGGTGTTGTCCACGGCTGAAGTTGATAAGACAGGTTGCAATAACGGGAGTAGGTTGTTGGCCGTGATATTCCTCTTGTTTCGCGGTGGGGCCGCTGGGGCTAGTGAAGGGAGGTTGGTTTGGCTGAGCTTGGTATTGACATTGAATGTAATGAGGTGGTGATCGGACCCAGGGCAGGGAGAGTTCGATGAGATGGTGGAAATGCAGTTGGTGTTTGCAAGCCAGTCGAGTATTCAACCTTTTGCATGTGTGGGCGCCTGGATCCTGTGTGTGAAACTGAGTGCTGACATGGTGTTGGCAAAGGATAGGGTGTTGTTGTCAAGGGGATCATTAAGGCCTAGATTGATGGTTTGTGATTTAGGTTTGGCATTAGACAAAATCATTTGTATGACCTCATTCTCGAAGGAGAGTACAGGCCCTGGGTGTCTGTAGATGAGGTGAATGTTTAGTGTGGTTGTTGCTGATAATGACATTTTGACTGATAGAAGTTCACAGGAAGTAGGAGGAGTTACAGAAATCTCTCTCATTTTCAAAGAAGTTTTTGCTATTATTGTAACTCCTCCACCTTTGGCATTAGGTCTGACTCCCCTACATATGATTGATCTAGGATTGTTCCGACTCCCTCACCCCACTGCTGACAGCTTTCATTAATGCCTCCTTTAGAACAGGCATCATCCCTGCTAGTTTCAAAGAAGCTGAAAGAAAAACACTTTAGACCCTGCCCAGCCCAATAACTACCGCCCCATAACCACTGTGCCTTTCCTCCTTAAAATCCTGGACAAAGCTGCCCACAGTCAGTTCCAGCACTTCATTGAAACCAACTCCATTCTTGGGAAAAGACGATCTGGCTTCCGCAAAGGGCGCAGCACCAAAATAGCCCTGGTTGACCTAAAAAACCAAATCACACAAATCATGGATAAAGGCAAGCAAGCTCTCCTGCTACTTTTAGACCTCTCAGCGGCCTTCGATCTCGTAGATCACAAGACACTAACCTCCCACCTCACCCACTCGGCCAACTTCTCCAAAGAAGCTGCCTTCTGGATTACTTCTTTCCTGGAAGGCAGGGCAATGAATTCTCCAACATAGCTAATGCACACCCCACCACCATACACTGTGGAGTCCTGCAAGGCTCCTGCACAGCCCCTACACTGTACAATTTGTTCACGAAGCCCCTCTCCGACAAGCTTGATGCACTAGGCATAGCCTACACTAACTATACCGATGACACGCAAGTCCTGCTACCTCTCTCTGGTTCCTATAATCAAGACGCTGAAGCACTTCATCTAATCTATTTTTTCGTGTATAGGGAGCATGTTTTTTTGGGTGCCTTCTCAGGGGGACCTCAGCGGCCTCTCTTGATGATTGCTGGCTTGCAAATCACGGTCACATGACTGAGTAACAACAGAGTTTCCTGGCTCCCTTACTCCGTATGCAAAAAGAAACGTTGTTACTTTTCTTAGTATCATGCGCCCTTATCATGGTAGAGAAAAAGAAAAACAATGCCTCTTATTCTCCGAATTGTAAGCTTTGAGCTTTTAACTGTGCATTGAACCAAAAAATTGCCCTTTATGATTACACGTGTTTCGACATCTGTGTCTTTTTCAAATCAGGGCTAATTAAATTACATTAACAGAAATTTCATATTCATTGTAAAAGTAAAAAGAACAATCATTATACAAATTTCAAATCAAACACAGACAATTTTAATGCATGTATGTTATTGGATGGCCATTGAGGGAGGGGATAGGGTGGGATTGTTAGGGATGGTTGACAAAAGAGAGAATGAAACAGGTAATGTAAACAAAAAAACGAAAACAGAAAAACATATATGAAAAATTGGTTTGTTATAGATGTCCTGTTCCACTTATGTGATTTAAAAAAACCAAAAGGGGGGGGGTGTGTTTCTTCTTACCTAGTAAGTTTGGTCCAAGTTTCATTAGTTGAGTGCTTGGATTGTATAGTCATGGGTTAAATCCCTAAAACGAAAAACATCATGTGGCCCATTAGTGAGCTCTCTTGCTTGCGATTAATAAAGTACCTTTAGACCATGAGTGAATAAAGCTGTGGATTGTTTAAACAATACATAATTTCTCGGGCGACTTTAAATTTGGCGTTGTGGAATGTCACAATTGGCTAATCCGTTAATGAATAGTGGTAAATAAGAGAGCATGGGACCAGGTTTTCAATTTAATTCGCCGTGGACTCCCAAACTGTGTTTACACTCCAAGCGTGCAAGCGTTTGACTTTATTACTTTTCATAATGCTGACAATCGTGCTTCGCGGTTTTAAGCATAAAAGAGTAGCGATCGTGTCAACACGTGTAAACCACGTGTAGTTCCATTGTATGAGGGAGAGTTATGGGTGAACCTCCCGTCTTAAACAAGAAGTTACTACTAATCAGAAAATAACTTCATTACTTCCATATAAACTAATTGTTATATCTGGACTAAATGCTTAAAATAAATAGACCTTAAGAATGCAGGATATGGTTAAGTTGATGACATCATTTCCTTTGCATATGCCTTGGCTGCAGTCAGTGATGATCAAAATGTTGTGTACTGCCTACCGGGCGTTCCGCCGCTGTTACACCGTTAATGTTTTAAACAACTGTTTTTATCAACCACTCTTTTGTGATGCCTCTACCCCCTACCAGTCGATGTTGGTCATTGAGTGCTCACCCACTGGGCTCGTAGTATTCTTGCTTTCCATGCTCTTATCCCACTGACATCTATTTGTCGATCTGGTGTGTTCATTCTACTTCACCACAGCCATAATGTACATGTATTGTTGTTTTTTTAGTCAATAATTCTTTAGAGGTACCATATTGTGACCAAAAATAAAAATACTTCGTTTTGCTATCACTATCAAGTGATTGTTTCTCTTTTAGATGAATTTGTTTGCCACAACTTTATATAGATAAAGTTGAGACAATCTTTTGTATTTTGAATTGAACATGAGTCAACTGTGTGTTTCACATCAAAATGTTTTATTAATCTTGTTTTGTTTTATAACAAATTAACGAGTGTATCGGTGGATGTTCTCTCCTGGCGACAGACACACCATTCACCTGACTGTAGGGCCAAGGTCCCAGGGTCATCACCTCCCTCTCTCCCCCTGTGGCTCTTTTTCAGTGTTCCATTGTATGAGTAAGCCCCCTTGCGTAAGCCCCTTCAGCACGCTTACCTGTTATCGGCGTGTTCCATTTCAGAGTCCCCGTTCGTTCTGTGTCGGGTTACTGTTGATATTGTGGCCATAGTAACTAGACAGCTTTGTCCTACTTCTGTTTTTACTGCGTTTGTCCTGTTCTAACGGAATGCAAATGTTCGGGCATTCCATATATAAATATGGACTTCCTCACGTATTAGGTGAATATTAGATGTTAATCATCAAGTGTAATGTGCTGTTTGTATTGAGTCTCAATATTTTCGCATATTGCAAGTAAATGTGATTATCGGATACTACATTATCAAAACACTAGTGTATAATTTTTATTATATATTATTACAAATTTGATAAGAAGTATGAACATATAAACAAGTCAAAAACGGATGCCTTAGCATCTCTGGTAGTCCCTTTATAGTTTCTGATGTTGCGGCCATGTTTTGGGAGAACATTGATTGTTCAGTGTGGAAGTCACGTTCTCTTGGTACATTGGGGCATGGTGCCAATTTGAAAAATGTTGTCGCTAAAAATTCAATGGGCATACGTTTAGTAGAGATTTTTGTGCAGGGAGGGTATCATTAATGACCTGCGTGTAAAATGAGAAAAAATCTGAAAAACGTATTTTAAGAACTTTTCAAATACATTGCATATTGCGCATACGTTTTTTGGAGGTTTTGATGCTAGGCGGATTTCAGCAATGACCTTTATTTAATATTGAATTAATTCACAAAACCCATTGGGGTAATCAGAACTTTATTAAAAGGTTTCAAACCCTGGTATGTGTTTTGTGTTTCTAAGTATTTTGCAATGGTATAAGGCATACATAACTTATGGATGTCCATGCAAAAGTTAAAGACCTGGTATATGAAACATACTTGTTGTAATAATGCCCATTCCAAAAAAGGATTTAAGAAAGTACAAATGGTGAATAAATGAATTGTTGACCAAATATTACAGACGTGAAAATAAAAGAGTATTCTTTAATATGCCTTTAAAGAAATGAGGCCATCTCATGATCTGTGTTCAAGCCTCTTTCCACTGCACGGAATTTACAAATTAATTTTGCTTCTTCTTGCCTCAATTTGACTACGAGGTCTCCTCCTCTTGGTCCCAGGGTCACTTTTTTAAGTCCCATGAATTTCAATTGTTTTTATCAACTAATTGGTGTTTTCGTTGCCAGTGTTGGGCTAGAGGTAAGTTGGTATCTTGACTTCCGATGTTTGATATGTGTTCCCTTATTATTGTCCGGAGTTCCCTAATGGTACTGCCTATGTAGATTTCTTCACAATGACAGATGATTGCATATACCACAAACTTGCTTCTACAGTTAATCTGATCCACTATCTTATGAGATATGTCATATTTGTCTTTGAAGATTACTGTGTTGTTTAGGGCATGTTTGCACATTGTGCATGTTCCACATTTTCGAAACCCTATTGGTGGTGGCGGAAGCCATGTAGCTGGAGTTTCTTTTTTCTCTTCTGGAAGGAGTGAAGGGCTCAAAATATTTTTGATGGTTTTGGCTCGTCTGTAAATTAATGTAGGATTGTCTCCTATGAACTTTCTCACATTTTCATCAAGTTGCAACAAATGCCAATTTTTCCTTAAAATCTTTCTCAATACTTTGTTATCTGCACAGTAACTGGTAATAAAGCTGATTTCTTGTCTTTTATCTTGAGTGGATCTTGTTGCCTTTAGGGTACTTGCCCTATCGACTTTGGAGGCCTTATCCCTCACTTTTGCTATTATTTTGTTTCCATAGCCTCTTGTTTTAAATCTCCTTCTTAGTAGTTTGCATTCATCTTCAAAACGTCTTTGTTCAGAGCAGTTCCTCCGAGCTCTGATAAATTCTCCCTTTGGTATGTTCTTGATCAGAGAATTTACATGACAACTTGTGGAGAATAAGGTGGAATTAGCCTCAGTGCTTTTCCTGAAAGTTTTAGTTTTGAGATGGTTGTCTTCTACTTAAATGTTCAGATCTAAGAAGTTAATTTCGTTGGTGCTGGCAGTTCCTGTGAATTCTATCCCCATCATGTTCTTATTTGTTCTCCGTCTGAAATCCTCCAGGGGTCCCTCCTCCCCTTTCCAAATGATAAGTACATCATCTATATACCGTGTCCATAGTATTACCTTTGCATCATATCCTTTGTCTGTGTAGATGTATTTGTCTTCGTACATTGCCATCGTCAGATTGGCAAGGGCTGGGGCATACTTGATCCCCATAGCCACTCCATGTGTCTGCTTGAAAAATTGGCCATTGAAGATGAATACATTGTTTTGTAATGTCAATAAGAGCATTTCTTTCAACATACTTACAGATTGGTAATTAGATGCAGTTTCCTTAGAAAATGTATAGCCTATAGTTTCTATGGCGGTGTCATGTTTGATTGATGTATATAGGGAACGTACGTCCCAAGTAGCCAAACGGTAGCCTTGCTGCCATTCTATCATTGCTAATTCATCTAATCTACACCACGATCCAAGCCTGGATGGCGGACAACAGCCTTTGCCTCAATGGGGACAAGACTGAAATCATTATTCTCGGTCAAAAAGCCACACTAGCCAAACTCGACAGCCTCCATTCCAACTTCTCCATTGACAACACCATCATCCCCGTCTCTTCCTCAGTCAAAACCCTTGGGTGTACATTGATTCTACCCTTTTGATGACAAGGCAGGTCAGCGCCATTGCTTCAGCTTCGGCCCACACCACCAAACTCATCAATGCAATTAAACCCTACCTATCCAAGCCCAACTGCCTATCTATAGCCAGAGCAACTACAGGTGCCAAACTAGATAACTGCAACGCCCTCCTAGCAGGAACCTCTACAAAAAATCTAAGCAGACTCCAAATCACACAGAACAATGCCTTATGGGCAGCATTAAGTATTCCAAAAAGGGAACACATCTCTCACTCATCTCTCACACATCTCTCACACATCACACATCTCTCACGCCAGGCAGGCAGCAATGAATGCAATTAATGCAATGAATATATTTCCTGCCGGAACATAGAAATCCTTAATGCTCTGTATATATATTTCATGCCTGTAACAAGTGTGCCCTGTGTACAAAAAATGTGTATTTGTATTACCTATGCAACTATGAATCACTATGTAACAATCACCACGATGCCTCCGGGCTGCTGCGTGCTCCACAAATGCGAATAAAAAAATAAATAAATAAATATGGAATAGCTGGCTGGAACGGCAAGTGAAAGGGCTGGGCCTGCTGCGACATGGAGCCAAGATTCTGTTATGGCTAGGAAGTCAAGATTGTGAGATGTGATGATGTCTGCAATGTCTAGTGCATGGGCTGGAAGTGATCTGGCATTGATGAGAGCTCCAAGAATTAAATGGTTGTGTGTGTTGGTGAGGGCTGGTGGGTGTAAGTTGGTGAGGGCCGTGGGGATTGAATGGAGTGAGTTTCTTCTTAGAGTGGTGGGGGCAGTGGTGACTGCTGTGTCTCTCGTTGACTTAGTTCTAGTTGCTAAGTGGGCATTTCTGAGTGACAGTGGGCAAGGGCAACTGATGGTGGTGCTGAGACCATGGGTGGTTGCCACGACTCCCATATTGTACTTGACATAGAATGCCCGTAGGTTGTGGATCTCCTGTCGGGCCATGTTGTGGTTGAGCACCATTGATGGCAGGGTGGTCAGCTGGAAAGAGTTGGCGTCTGGAGAGTTTGGGGGGGTGGCTGAAGGCTAGGATGGTCTGTGGCTAGATAGGGTCAAAACGTGACTTGCGTAAATCAGGTAATTGAATAACCAGAGGACACAGTGGTCAGTAGGGTAGGTATGCCTAGTGCCATTTGCTGAGCTATAGGATCTTTCGGTGGCCAATAGCTGTAGGAGCTGGAGCCTTCTGAACTCGGAATGGCCCGGTAAGTCCTCATTCCGAGGACCCGGACCCCGACGCGATTTCGGCGGCAGCCATGCCGCCAATAGCGGCATGGTTACCGCGGAACTCGTAATGAGGGCCATTGTCTCCTCCGAAGCACTGCGTGCCATGACTTTGGCCAATCGACTCCACTTGACATTAGAAACTGTGGACTCAGATGCAGTACCAGGCTGCACAAAAACATGTCCTTCGTGATGAGACCCATTGCTTGGCCTCAATCTAGGGGATTTAGGCTAAGGGGAAATCTCAGTTACAGGGTGAGACGTCATTTTCATGACATGAGAATAGGCGTGAGCTCTGGAGACAGGCATTTTATGGAGAACATTCAGTCAGGTCAGATCAGATCAGCGAAACAGTAGCCCCATCCTTTCAAAAAATTACAAAGCCTGCCCAGAGACAACAAGCAACCACAGCCCCCTGCACCTTACTGTCCAAAATATACGACGTTGTGAATCATTGGAGACCAGGAGATACAGGGCAACCAATCTAGAGAGGATCAACTAAAGCTTATCTTTTCAAACATGCCCCATGCCTGATCCAGAAAGTGCCCTGTAGTGTGCCACGCCAAGCACGTCCCAGAGGAACTCACCTGGGAGTAACCTGCACCCAGCAAGGCCAAGTCAGATTTCCTGCTCCAGTGCTGAAAAAAATCCCCACCAAACTCCAAATGCCACCTTCCTATCCTTCCACACATGACTTGTCAATCAAGTACCTCACATAATCCTCCAATGGCAGTATGATGAGTTCCTTATATGGTTTTCTGCTTGCGAGTCCCTTCTTGATTCCTGTGAGTAGCTATATTCTCATGTTATCTGCCTATGTAATTAATCCTTTTCTCCCCTTAGTATTTTGGTGACAGCATTGCCTGACCACTATGTTGCCTTTTTGGGCTCACATGTCCATGCATTATCTTCACTGCGATGACATTTTTTCACCAGTACGTTCAGTTCTCTTTCACTAAATCTTATTTTTACCCACTCTCACCACCATGGTTCTTGTTTTGGATGGCTTTTCCTTTCAGTTTTATGTAACTGGTGACAACTCTCTGTTCCAGTCTTTATTGCTGAAGACCTTCATTAACTGACAAGGAAGTTACGCCATTGATTCAAACAGTACAGTTGGACGCTACAGATGCACTAACGGGTACATCCGGTGTTTGCGTCACTCACAGGAAGCCGCAACAGTGCTTAACTTGAAAGTGCGTGCTCCTTGTGCATGCTTCACTCTTGGAAATGGTGCAGGCATTTCCCCTGGTGGCATAAACACTTCTTGCACTCAGTGCACTGAGATTGCCACTTGGGCCACAAATATAAGACATGCTAAAACCTTTAATAGCAGCAGATGGACTATTTCCGACACCGTTGCGTTCATATTTTGGAGTCGATTCTACAGTTTGAGGTAATGGATTAAGGTATTCATTCCCTGCAAAGTGAGGCCATCCTCTCACCCATCTGAGTTTTTTTTTTGTCGGATGTGCCTCTGATTGGAACATTACCTGAAATGCCCAGTAATAATTTGTGTTTTGTAAAATGAATGTACAAACCCGCCTGTACAGTACTTGTTTCCTTAAGCTTGTTCCTTTCAATTATGGTGGGTTGTGTTTTAAATACATTTAATAGTATTAAGCAGTAAACGCTTTTTTGAATTTGCGGAAATTGACATTAGGAATGTTGTTTTCGTTATGAAGAAGACAGTGAGAGATTCATCAATATGAATGAGTAGTGTTGATGGAAATTAGGAGTGAGACCTCGCTTTGGAACGGAGTTCAAAGGACGGAACAATTCATGTTCAGTTATATTCAAGCACAGTTATGCATTAGTATGTGCTGCACTCTATGGCACATCGATGACGGGAAAACTGTGCTGACTTTACATGTTAAATGAAATCGTAGTCTTCAATATGTGGTGAATTGTTGTAGGCCTTGCATTTGATTACAATGCGACCTGCTTTTGGATTTCACTTTTGAAAATGGCAGAAACATGTGATTGGTGCATGTGTTTAGATTTGTATAACTGTTCCGAGGGCTTTCTCTTGCCCAAATTAAAAACAGGACATCTTAATTGAACCAGATTTGTAGGAGTTATTCACCCAGTAATAACGAGTTACAAGATGGGAGTGTATGCCCATTTTAAGTCAATATTACTGAGTACGATGCTATGGATATCATCTTTTTTTTTTAAATTATTGTGATTTATCTAAACTAATTCTCTTAAACATGTGCAGCACCGTGTAAAGTTTAACAATTCATCTCTTTAAAGTAACTCGAAAAAATCTCCTCAGTGGTTATATAAGTATAATACACATGAGTTATTATTCTAAGTAATATATTTTTTTCTTAACGAAAATCTTTTCCGAATTGTGCAAGAGCCCAATTTGTTTTATTTTCAGGCGTGGCTAAATTAGAATTGCATGAAAAATGTATTAAAATAATTGATATTACGGATCAATACAATAATTACTCTTAACATGGCGGCGGCGCTACCGAAAGAGTGATTACGTGCCAGTAAAGTAGCTGATATTGAATGATTTATCTTCGATTCCTACTGCTTAAGTCTACGTGGACCCGCGCAGGTCCCCGGTGTTCATGCGAGTCTTGCATGCGAATGCTTGTTTCTCTGTGACTGCGGCGAGCACTGCTCTGGGCCAGAATTGACTGCTGAAGTTACGCGACTGAAACGCCTCGGGTTAAAAGAAAAGTCTGTCAAAAGGAAAACATTAAGCAGACAGCTATGTAAGGTACGCTGCCTGTCAGCCCCCAGTGCTCCAAAGGCAGGCGAGGTACTGAGAAAAAGGTCAGTAAAACGAACTGTCGACTACATACTTATGCTGCATGTGAGTGCAAGTTGAATGGGAGAGCTTCCTAACCGATATGATCTACCTCTCGCGATATACCTGTGCTGTTGATGTGGAAGAATACAATATCAAATTAGAATCCAGGAAAAATAAAAGAAACGAGTATGTTATGTATCAGAAAGGAACACGAATTGTTTAAAAAAAATATTTGACACAAACCTCTTAATATACGAGTGGAGAAATTATGCGTCGCCGGTCAGATAGGAGAGCGGGTAGAGCGCTCGCTTTGACATCTGTGCAGAGCCTGTTGATGCAGGTTCGAATAGCGGCAAGGGCCAAACTCATCCTTCCGAGGTCGATAATTGAGCACCACACACACCGTAGGAAATAAGTAGCGCTCAGATACCCGAGGTTTGAAGTGCTATAAAAATGCAGAAACAGGCGCGTATCATTTAGGGGTTTGGCACAGAGACAATGCAATGACGCACTCTAAAGATATTTCTATACAGAACAGGACATAGTGGTACTACAACATCGAATAAAGTTCTAGAGGGCACATGAAGCAAGTGGTGATTTTTAAATGGAGGACATGCTCTGCTCATCTAAGAACTCATATAGACAATATGTTATCAGAGAGCACACCTTGTTCACAGGTATTCTGATCAAGCTTGGGTGAACACCTCCAAAATGAATCCAACAATCTTTGTGAGAGGTCATTTGTGGAAGCGCACAGGTAATTGCGGCCACTTGAACTTTTCGTGTCAGTACGGGTCTGTCTTTGAGCCTCCACGGGATTCAGATGAAATAGTGAAGGAAGATTCAGGCAACCTATTCAACAGAAACTAACGCTGCAACCTCCTGTTATCGTTGAGGTTTTAGATTGTCTGCAGGAAGAGGAGGTAGGATTGATCCAAATAATAGATGAAGGAGTTATTTGTCAGATGTGCCTCTCATTTGAACATTAGCCACCTGTGGCAAGCGTCTTGGGTTTGACATCAATAGACACCTCATGTAGCAAGAAAGACACAAACAGCTTTCTGCTGTCGGAAAACAAGGCCATCCTTACAGACAACTTCAGATCTTTTGTCCAAGCCTTGGTCCTCTCCCACCTGGACGGTGGCAAGGCCCTTCTAACAACACCCCAGGCAACCCTCAGATGTGTCCTGCATGTTGCAGCACTATTCATCAAAGGACCCCACAAATTCGATTGCATCATCTTGATCCTCGTCAAATTGCCCTGGCTCTCACTGCAAGCCTGTATCATATTCAAATCTTGCTCCATCATCTGCAAGGCTGTCACCATGAAGTCCCCAAGCTACCTCACTGAGAAACTAAGCATCTCTAGAGGCCTGTGATCCACCAAAAGAACATTTGCAGACTTGAACTCCACACAGTGCAGGAAGGAAAGAACCAGAAGACGGCCTTCTCTACGCCCCAAGACTCTGGAAACTTCTCCTGCCCACATCAGATTTACCCCCTCACTTGTACAGTTCAGGAAGGAGCTCAAGGCACTCTTATTCAAGGAATTGCTCCCTCTTAACACCTAGGTGCACACATCCTCTACTCCCCACCTTAAATGAGACTGGACCATCATATGCCTACTGTTTCCTCCCTTGGTTAATTGTAGACCATTTTCTGGCAAATTACCCACTTTCTCCCTCCCCTCACAATGTTCTTCCCCCTAGGATTGTACAGCATTCCGTTGCTTCTCGAAGCTAGGTCTACGCTAAAAAAATACACTACTAATATTAATAATAATGAGTTTGGGATATTTCTGGGGAGAAATGAGGCAGCATTTATTTAGCATTGTTAGTGGTTGCCTAAATTATGTGAACTTAATTTGTTTAGTTTAATTAATTGTGAAATATGTTTTATTTTTGAACTTCTGTTAGGGAATACACTCTTTCATGAATACTTTGTTATGGGCACCTTTCTTTGTAGTCTTTATAATTGGTAGAGAAGAGTTTATTTGTTTTGTTATTTTAGGGAAACCAGTTTTAGTTTTGCTTCATCTGTGTCACCCTAGAGGCATCTTTATGAGGCAAAAGTAATGGTGTGGAATGCTCTGCAGAATGTTTATACCCTTTGATGGCATTCGAGGGGCAATTCAGGGATTTCTTGTAATTTTGACTCTTCTAATCTACCTCTATTACTTATATCATTTGCCACATTACATTGACCCATTGACTGGCTATGGTGTCATTCTTTTTGCAATAAGGGTCTGCTATATTTATTTGTTGTTGCATTTGTTTTCATTGAGAAACATACACTGTTAAATAAGTTTTAATTATCGTTTGGTCTAGGATTATTAGTTTTTTGCGTAGATCGTAGGAGTGCTGAATTTAAGGCAATGAAAATAAGTACATCACTGGCATGTCTTGCCTGCGTTAGATTATTTAGAAAATATCTTCCTTTTAGGAAACCTGGTTTGAGCTAGGATTATAAAAATTGTGTTTTGAAAGCATTGAGATACTTGTAATCGAGAACAGTTTTAGGGCCTCATCAGGAGATTGGCGGTATCCCGGCAGTAATAGTGCTGGGATACAACCAACGCAAATTGTGTTACCACTACCCGGTCTGGCACAACTTGCGCCAGATCCCGAGTAGTGGTAAGGTGGTTAAACCCTATTACCCATTGGGTCCATTGGATCCAACAGGGTTTCTTGGTGCTATTAGAACCTGCGTAATTAGAGCTGTGCTAATAGCACCAAATAAAGACAGAAAGTGGAGATGTTTAGCTCCAGCAAAAAGCTGGAGGTAAAACTCACACTTTCCGCCCAACTCATGATTGGGCCAGCCCTTAAATGTGTCAGTAATAGTTTTACTGCAGTATTTAAGGGCTACCGCCCAACTCCTGATGAGGCCTTTAGTGTTTTGCTTTTAATTAATATACATTTGATTAAGTGGAAGGCAGATTGATTGGTACACTGATGCTGTGAAAACATGTACATTGTTGCAAGTGAGGATTTACGTTGACATTAAGTTTTACATTTAATTTAGAATTTCCAGAAATATACATGCTTTTTTTAGCATCCCATTATCACAAGCTTTGTTTCACACAGAATAAAGTAACACACACACACACCCACACACACACACTCTCTCACACACACACATACACACACACACACACACACACACACACACACACACACACACACACACACATACACACACACACACACCTACAAACAGACACACGCCCTGTTACTAGGATGTTACAAAACATGCGTATTCCTGAAAATGAACAATTATGTTACCGTTCTGGGAACAAAGGGCTTCTTCACAAATATGGTCATGCAGAAAACACATCATTGATGTGGTTTTAATTCTGTTACAGACACTTTACTGCCACATTACAACACTGCCCCACTATAGAATTGGAGGTAAAGTGGATCATGTACCTATAGCATTTTGCTGGAGGTAAATCCTCCACAATATCCCCAAAACTCGGTGGAGTTACTGCATGGTATTCCCACTCTTGGTAAATGTGTTGAAAATCCCTAAATGGGCTACAAAAATGGAGATTGACATTAGTGCCAACCACTCACAATCTCATAGTACTGCCATGGGACCGAATGTCAGTAACAATAACTGATTTAAATAGTTAATTGAAGGACTTAGCTCTGACTTACTGACAAACTTGTAGTGCGGCTCAACATATTTAATTTCCTGTCATTTTCATTATGTATATAGTCGAAGTGAGACTGCTAAGTGTGCAGTCTGCAAAGCTGTGCTGTGCCTGAGTTTCTATTTGTTTTGGGACTTTTCTTGCTCGAAATCGAATTGTGCTCCACCCTTTAAAATCACTTCTGCTCCACTAAGTGGACCGCGAAGTGAGACTGCTAAGTGTGCAGTCTGCAGTCCACAGGCATAAAGCAGACCCTTGTCTTAACGGGAATCTGATGAACTGAGTCTGCGGTGCAGCGTGGAGCAGTCCTAGTGCTTTGGTGGGTTGGTAAGCATTTTTATGAACTTGAGTGTTTTCTCCTTTTTGCTACTGTGGTACAGATCAAGCAGCAGCCCAACACTGAATCTTGATTCAGTCTGATTATGAACTATAATAAGACCAGGTTCATGAGGTACGGAAGGGGTCGAACTGTCCCAAATCTAAGATTACCTGGGGGAGTGATACAAAAAGTATCTACTTACAGATATTTAGGACTTGAAATGGGCACGGGAAAATCTGAGAAAATGAGGGAGGGAAAAAACAGAAAGCCATTATTCAAATCCATCCTATTAAGACATGTGCATTGAATACTGCACGCAGAATGGTTTCGCTGGAATATTGAAGCTATACACACAAAACCTCTGCTATATTTTTCGGGGATTTGCAGTGGTTTAATAGGCTTGAGGGTGGATTTTGGCAATCTCTTTTGGGCCTCCCTTGCTCAGTGCCAATTATGCGCATCCGATTAGAACTGGGCTTTTTGCATTGAGGTCTGAAGTTTACAGGAGAAGAGGTTTGCTGCTATTAAAGGCATGGACATCTCCCCAATACCCATTGCTTGCTTTGTTGGCCCAGGAGATGAAAAGGGAACAAGGTAATAACAGGATATGTGCTTGGGTAAAATTATCCTTGGTCTTTTTTGAAAGTATTAACTGGACTCCTGACCTAACCTTAGACTATTTGAAAGTGAAGGAAGATTTTACAGAAAAAGTGAAGGCATGAGACTCGATCAAAAGCTTTAAACACCTTGAAGGCCTAAAAAGAATCACACACATTACCAACTGTACTATACATTCATGTCCCCTCAGCAATACCTAATTAAATGTCCTGCTGCTCGACTAAGACACTTTTATCTATTGCTTAGGCTTGACCAGCTAGCAGTCTAGCAGTTATGTCTGTAACTGGCCTGCAACTGGGTGTGTCTAGAGACACACATAATTGTTGTATCTCTCTAGGGTTGGATGAACGGGAAACAGCTCATCATGTAATGACTGGCTGTAGTCAGCTGGGCAAGACATATGAGACATTTCTGGGCCCCTTTGTATCCTCGGTGTCCAGTTTGGGTGAAAAAAGTTTGGATTTATTGTATAAACTCAGGCAATACTGCTTTGATGATTGTGCTATAGAATGTTTGGAAGATCATTGAGAATAAACTGGGCTAAGGCTTGTTGGGCTTATTAAGCATGTTAGGTCTATTGTGTTGTCTGAGGGCCACTAGTGGTATATATATTCAATATATATTCATTTTATTTTATCCAAATTTATATATTGTCTGAGTAATAATTGTGAGCATAATGTTTAGTATTTTTTATGCTTATATGTTTTTATGTATATATGAAATAGTTCATTTGAACTAATATACACATTCAAATAAATACAAAATTATATATATATATATGTGTATATATATATATATATATATATATATATATATATATACATATATATATATTCAGTGAAAAAACTTTGTTAAAGGGACGTTATGGTTAAGTTGCGCTGCTAAAAACCTTTCAAATTCAGTGAAAAAACTTTGTTAAAGGGACGTTATGGTTAAGTTGCGCTGATAAAAACCTATGAAATTCAGTGAAAAAACTTTGTCAAAGGGACGTTATGGTTAAGTTGCGCTGATAAAAACCTATGAAATTCAGTGAAAAAACTTTGTCAAAGGGACGTTATGGTTCCAGGTAAAACCGGAAATCCCTTGAAATTCGCCAGTTATGGTAAGCTAAGCAACCATAACTCGCGCCACCACCGTGCACTGCTAAGACTAACTCCCAGGACATCAAAGATGACATCATATTCATTTAAATGCACTATGTTCTAAAATGGAATACACCACAAGAAGATAAATTGGCTTCCAACATAATTACCTCACAAACACGACAGAACTGAGAACAAGAGCAGACCCACTGAGTACATAGGACATATCTTACCTGAAATAGTAAGTGCACTTAATTTTATTCATATATTTATAAACTTTTTGTATTAGATAAAAAAAAAATCTTTTTTTTTCTCTCACAGAAATGTCTAGTACTCTGGAATGGCTAGAGGAGCATTTCCCACATGAAGAAATGTCACAAGATAGTGAAACTAATGGTAAACACTTTATAATATAAACAATTTAATTGTTATTATTTTGTATACATTTAACATATATATATCATATATATATATTTTTTTGTACAGAGCATTCTAAAATAGAAAATATTTCAGAAAAACCTGTTATGGATAACACTTTTCACAGTATAGAAGAAAAAATGGATTTATTGTTGACTAATTTTAATAATTTGAAAACTTTTGTGCAAGATCATTTTAAACCAAAAACCTTGTACCATTGCCCCACATGTACTTGTCCGGCCTCACCATATCCCAGTCAATTATCCCCAAACCCTCTCCATAACCCAAAACGTTTTGATGAGACTTCCAACCCTTCTTCACCTAATAACAATCATGTTGAAACCCCTAATTCTCCTGTTTTTGTTTCTGTTTCTGCCTCACCTTCTCTGTCATAAATTATTAATATATGTTAAATAAAGTTTAATTTTTATATTGTGTTGTAAATAGTTTCGTTTTTTTTTTATTAAAAAAAAACAATGTAGGTGTCCGCGGACATTGCAGGTGTTCTGAAATGTTCGTAAATAAATGAAAATGGAGGTGTCCTGAAGAACACTATACCTGTCCGTACTGTTCGCTAGCAAGATGAAACTATTCTAAGAACACACGCGGTGTCCTGAAATGTTCGTAAAAAAAAAAATGTAAGTGTCCTAAAGAACACTATATCTGTCTGTAGTGTTCGCTAGCAAGTTCAAACAGTTCTAAGAACACACGCGGTGTCCTGAATTGTTTGTAATGAAACAAAAATGGAGGTGTCTTAAAGAACACTATACCTGTCCGTACTGTTCGCTAGCAAGTTGAAAATGTTCTAAGAACACAATTGGTGTCCTGAAATGTTCATACATAAACAAATTGGACGTGTCCTGAAGAACACTATATCTGTCCTTACTGTTCGCTAGCAAGTTTAAACTGTTCTAAGAACACACGCAGTGTCCAGAAATGTTAGTTTCACGTGTGACGTAATTTTAATTAGTTCAGGACCCGAACAGTGTGCGTAGAACATCAACACGCATGCGCTAGCCAATCATTTGGTGTCTTGCGGACATGCGCTTCCTTTGCGGACTTGTTCGCGAATGGATCATATGACCGCGCCCACGCTGATCGCGTGTTCTGAATGCAGACACTGTTCGTGTGCCCGAAACAAATTAAAGTACATTTTCAATTAATCCATAATATTTTTCAATAAAATCTCACCATGGCACAAGTCCGACATAGTAATCCTGAGTTTCTACATACCTTTTGAAACTTTTTGAACTTTTTTTTGTGTTCGATCTGTCCGCGGACAGCGCGCATGTCCGCGGACGCGCACAAGCACCCCTATAAAAGACCACGTCCTAGAGCTTATTCTCATTGTGTTTCTGGCTATTCTTCAGAACACAGCGATTTTTGCTGCCACTTGCAGATTACACCATCATCGAGATGGCATCCCTGGCTGCTGAACTGCCACCTGGTGTTGCACCTGCTTCAGCACCACCCCCACCCCCTCCACCACCACCACCTCCCCAAGGACCTGAAGAGGGGAACAGGAGTGAGGATGCAGAGGAGGAAGAAGAGGATGATGAGAATGAGGTAGAGGAAATCCCTACTACCCAGACTAGGCGTGAGTCATGGGTGTGGCAGTTATTTACCATTCATGGGAATGTTCCTAAGGCTCGTGCGAACTGTGTTACCTGCAATGAGTGCAAAATGATACTCAGTCATGGGAAGCACGGTAAGTACAGCTTTGGGACCACTACTATGAAGCAACACCTGAGGTCATTTCACTCTGGGGCTATTCGCAGGGTTGTACCTTGCAAAGAACGTAGTAGGCTGGTTTCCTCTACTTCATCCTCTGTTTCTGATCCTGTCACCACACGGACCACCTCTGTGGGACAGTGTCTTCCTCAAGCTGCCTCACAGGCCATACAGAATGCTGATGACCCTTACCTTTCGAGGGTCACAGTTGTATGTATGTTCTGTGAAACAGTACTCTGCAGGGGGGAGCGACTTCGTAGTGCTTTTGAGACTATCGTCTCAGAGCACAAGAAGATCTGCTCACTACCCAAATAAAGCCCACTCTACATCTTCCTCTCTCAGCTCACCCTTTCTTATCCCTGTGGTTGGTGTCTCCCCCTTTACCTTCCTTTCCCCTCCTCTCCTAGTGTGTCGTGTATAAAAAACCAAAAAAAATACAAAATATCAAAAATCAAAAATAAAATAAGGCTCTTTTCAGAGCCGCCTTTCACAGTTAAAAAATAGAAGTGAAAATAAATGAAGCAGGGCCCTTTGTATTTTTTAGAAGTCCACGGACAGTTCACAAACATTTAAAAAATTGGGTTGCTACCCTATCACAAACATTGCAATTTTCTCTGGGAGGAAGTGGTGGCTCTGAAAAGAGCCTATGGGAGGTGTTTGTAAGTCAAAAATTATAAATGCTTAACACCTACTTCAAAATGGATGTTGTAATTCCAAAAAAGGTCGCAATGCATTTTGTACATTTCTCAGAAAAATCTGATTGCCACCATCTTCGCGAAAAATGTTTGCACTATGAAACAGAATATTTTCATTGTGAAAAGAAGACATGCCAAAATCTTTTAGAAAGGCACAAACAGCTTTATTAACATTGCGCCTTGCTTTTTCCATTTGTGGACCAAATGAAGAAGAACAAAGCCACATTGGTCTCTGCACAATCCGTGAAAATATCACTTGAGAATTAGGAAACATGTCCATAACCTTCCCAAGTCCTTCTTTCATAGCAAATTGCAAAACAATTCCAGTCACATGTCCCTAAACTGTTCCCTCCACAATGAATTACAATTATGTCTTGATGTTGCTCTGTCTCCAAAGTAGCACAGAGAGTTAGCAAGTCCAACCACTTCATTCCACGTACTCCATGCCAGTGTAATTCCACATGTGGCAATCCAAGATCTACAGCTTCTCCACAGCTTTCTGCATGCACCTTCAACCAATATATCCATGAATCTCCCAAAATCCATACAATCTTTTTCCTAAAATACACAGACATAGCTATCTGTTGTTCTCTCAGCAAAAACAGTATATGAGAAACTCTCTTATGGCACAACACACCCACTAAACTTTCCTGACCAATCCCTTTTAGTACTCATTCTCATTTGCATGACTTCTGAACCCAAAAATCCCCGGATGTAACTCCCGATGTCCGTGAACTACCGCGGACATATCGTAACATGAACAGCCCTTCTACCATTTCCACTTCACTCTCTCTGCCATTCCCTCATTGGATGTAGCTAAGAAATCACATGACCATGCACCAATCACATTCAAGACCTCTACATCTAACTGCATCATCATAGATCAGCACTGCAAATGTACTAGGAATCTCTCTGAGTACAAGTGTCATATCATTGGCAAGCACCATCTACCAGAAATACTGTACAAGTCTCCAAGATTTCTACTTGCAGCTCCATGCATATCCATATGCATGAACACAAACTTCAGGTATGCATATTTTCTGTACAGTAGATTAACACATTTTCAAACAGACTTTTAGCTTGTGTAATCTGTAAAATGAATTTACTGTATTTTTTTCAATTCCCTAAAATCAACTATCACTTATAAACCTGTATACTATTTACTTTCTTTATACACACACACTCAAATCATGTTAAACTAACATTTTTTAAATGAAATATATAGACTACATATATTCAAACAAAATTGCATGCAAGCACAATCTATGTTTAAATCTTTAAAAAAAATACTTATACAATTTCATATTTTTTTTATTTATTTATTTACTTAATTTCTTTAATTTAGACATGACATTGAGGCGCTATTACCTAGAACAGTTTACTTACAGAAATAGTGGTATTCACTAATATATTATAAATTTCACAAGACATAGTAAAGATATTTATTTTTTGCTACAGTTAGTCATTCAATACAATTTGTTCATTAAGAACATATCATATGTACTGAACTGATGCAATGTATCTTATGTAAATAAATTAGTTTAATGGTTTTACAGAAGGCACTGAGGATTTCAATTAAAAAATCAATATCTTAATTAAAAACAGTGCTATATACAAAGTTACTAATTTGAAGCTTTTACAATTGCAGTGAAGACCAGTCTCCTGAAAAGAAGCAGCCGAATTCGAAGAACAAAAAAGAACTAAGAAGTTACCTGTTAATTTAAGAAAAAAAGTAAGTAGAATATCACCATAATATTTGTATTATTACTCAAACATACTATAAGGTTAATACAAGCTATTTCTGTGCCTAAAAATAGAGATTGTGTACCATTTTGTCCAAAAATCTCCATGTCTTAAACAGCGATTTACAGCCAGAATGGCCTACAAATTCCTATTTTTGAACACACAAATTACCCAACTGAACCGCTACAATTTTCATATTATAGAACAAACAACTGTTTTAATTGTATACATTAGATTTACTATTTGTACTTTTCCACACCACTAGCTTACTTTTTTTTGTCATCTGAACCCCAGTTTAGTAACACATAAATTCAAGAATACCTACCCCTACTAGTTGTAGTTCCCAATGCACAATCACACACCATTACATACATCTTTATCAACTTACTCAAACACGCATGCACACAGCACACATACATTGCAGAACACCCCAACCCATACCTTCTTTATTTTTTTCAACAGACCCTAAAGAATGCCTACCAAAAGTCAAGTCCATAGAAAGCAACGCAAAAGTAGAGCAAATGAAAATAAAAGTGTCCAACATAAGCATCCATCTCTAGCAGAATTTGTAAAAAAAGTTGAAACAAAACAGCTAATACAGTCATTTAGTGAAACACAAGAAGTTTCAAGTACAAAAACTTTGCCTCCTCTATCAAAATGTAAAACAAACCAAAAAACAATTAACAGAAAATCAGCTATCACTACAGATAAAACTACTTCTTCAAATTTTAATATAGTGCAAAGTAAGCATACCAAGCAAAGTATTTTAGCCAAAATGTACCGTCACAAAGTCCTTCAAAATCTTATAAAAACAGGAGAGAAATCAGGTTCAATGCTTAAAACCTATCATAGGAAATTAATCGTAGAAGCGTTGATGGACAGTGCAATTCTTCTCAAAAGAAAGTTATTTATTTTACTGTTAAACAAGATGAAACCACTAACAAAACTAATAACTAAATTACAAAAAAGACTTCTCAATAAGCGAAATGTCAACAGAAAGAACTTCTTGAGTATCTGCGGAGGTGAATGGAATAACACTACGAGCACAGAACCATTTTTTAATGAAGATGCATACAAACAAAAGCAAACAAATACAATTGCCATACACAGCAGTGGTCGAGGTTATGAAAAAGTGAATAATACCATAATGGAACAAGAAGTACTCCTTACAAAAATATGCCCTGAAAACTTAGAATTACCCCTCCATTCAACTGAATCAGAACGTCTAATGTACAAATGGCCATGCACGTCAATGTGTAACATTCCCAAACAATGTTTCAAATCGTTACGCCAATTCCCCAATAAATATGTAAAAAGCAAAGACAAAATCAAAATTAAATTACTGCAAAATATGGATACCTGTCCAGTGCGCAAGTACACAGGACTACAAGGACATTCAATGGCCTGCATTACAGGTCCTACTTGTAAAACCACTTTCCATGATATCAAAAGGATATCAACACATCATTCAACCATAAGAAATCTAGTCTATAAACTGTACTATGCTAAAAGTCCTGCTTTAGCACTAGCAAAGTTAAATAACAATCTTCTACATGGTACAGCGAAAGACCTACTTGAAGAAATTCACTATATCCAGAAAAAATATTTTGGAAGTGAAGGCCATTTACAGAATGAAGTAGCATTAAACCAATTAAGCAACAATTCTACACATGGCAACCTTTTGCTAAACACATACAAAAAAGAAATACTACAATTTAAAAGTACATCAGCTGAAGTACCAAACCATGTATGTGTATGTTGCCGTAGAACTTTTTATAAAAGTAACACAAAAACTGTAGACCTATCATACAAAATAGAAGACAATGAAGATTCTAAATGGTTTGAATTAGCTCTCTACCTTGTAGCAGAAAACAAATACGAAATAACTGAGCTCTTAATACTTTGCAGTTACTGCACTACAAAACTTGACAACAACCGAACTCCTTCACGTGCTATCACAAATAATTTGGAATTATACCCAGTACCAAAACCCCTACAACAACTTAATTTATATGAGAGCATCATAATTCAAACAGTACACCCATTTCAAGCAATAATACGCCTTCAACCAAAAACAGCAAAATTACCTCCCTCTGAATTGGTAAAAGGCATTCGTGGAAAAGTAGTTTATTTACCATTAGATCTAAAAGAAAATGTGCATACTCTAGGAGTGCAACGTCCAATGCAGCAATCTTTAATTATCTTAGTAAATGGAGTACCTACAAAAGACAAAAAAATATGGCAACAGCTGGTAGATTTATATAAAGTTAGACAAGCCTTCCAATATCTTAAAGAGAATAATGAATATTACAAAGAAATTAATATTGAAGAAAACTTGAAAGATACAACTGAAATAATTCAAGAAACACAAGAAGCTGATCAATTTGAGCTACGAGATCCTGCTAAAATATCAAATACTTTAGACCATTATACAATTCATCCTTTGCACTCTAATGACACCGTAGAAGATGTACTGGAAACGTACCAAATGCGTCAAACAAAAGGATCGTCAATCAGCATATGGGAAAAAAGTATAGAAAGTGAACTAGCAACTTTATGTTACTGAGTTGCACACATATTAAAATCAGGATCACACTTTCAAAATATGACAGCTACACAATTATTAGAAAAAGTGCAACAAAAGGATGAGGTTTTACAATCAAATATTACAAATCTATTAGCAAATATGCGTGGTACTAAAGAGTACTGGTTTCAACGTCATGGATATGTACGTTGTATGATCAGAAACCTTGGCCCACTCACTTGGTTTGTTACATTAAGTTGTGCAGAATATGCATGGGAAGATTTACATGATTTCCTACGCATATCAAATAAAAACAAAACAAACATAGATATACTAACACCTGGAGAACTTTGTTCTTTGGATCCTGTTAATGTTTCAAGATATTTTCACCATCGCTTCATTGCTATGCTACATTTTATTTGTAATAAAACTGTTCCTCCCCTTGGAGAAGTGCAACACTTCTTTTGGAGAAAAGAATACCAAGCCAGAGGAGCACCACATATCCACATGCTTTTATGGATTAAAGATGCTCCTAAATTTGGTCAAGACAGTGATGCCACTGTTTTACAGTTTATTGAAAAATATGTCACTTGTGAAATTCCATCAAAAGCCAGAAATAGTGATCTTCATGCACAAATTTTACAATTTCAAAGACACAAATGTGGAAAATATTGTCATCGCAAATTACAAAAACAAAGGGAAATACTACACCAAATGCCGATTTGGTTTCCCTAGACCAGTTACGAATACAGGTCAAGTGAACAACCTCATGTCTTCAGTTAGACATAGTGTTAAAGGTGAGTCACCTAAAAATACATATTACATAAAAAGAAAAGAGGAAGAAAAATATATCAATGATTATGATGCAATCATTGCCCACTTATGGAATGCAAACATAGATGTGCAGTACATTGCAGACAATTCTACTGCAGTTGCACGATATGTCACAGCATACTTAACTAAAGCAGAAAAGACAGAGCTCCAATACCTCTGGAATGACCTGTCATCAGATAAAACAGTGTCTCAGAAATTATACAGTTTGGGCATACAAATGCTCACCCATAGAGAATGTGGATCATATGAAGCAGCTGATCGTTTAACTGGTACTGCATTGTATGATAAATCTGAAAATATAGTATGGCTAAGTCTTGGTCCAGCTAAATCTAGAAAAAGAGTTCTAAAATCATATGAAGATATAGAAACAATAGCCAAACATGATCCCAACAGCCAAGACATTTTAAAAAACAATGTATTGGACACATACTACCCAAACAGAAGTAATACTTTGGAAAAAATGTGTCTATACCACATAGCCCAAAACTACACATACAAAAATACTATGAAACCTGATGAAAAAAAGGTAAATATAGAGTGACAAACTGTGAAGGCAGCTTAGTTAAACTCACTAAACCAAATTTAATTAATCATATCAAATTGTCATTAAAGACTCCTCAACATAAAGAAGTATATTACATGTCCCTGCTACAACTCTTCAAACCATGGAGAAAAGAAGAACAAATACTAGATAACTATGACTCATATAAGGATGCTTTCAAAGCAAATGAAAGCACTATAACTGATGTAAACCTTACACAGTACAAAACAATGTTGCACAATGAACAGCAACACGAAGAAGAACTCCAAGCCCAACTAGATAAGGACACTCCTGACAGTAGTCAACCTTCTGTAACAGGAAGCCAAGAACCACTGGGAGAACCACTAATAATAAATGAGGCAGAATTAGCTATGATAGAAGTAGAAAACACCATGTGTCAGTATGAAGATAAAGAAGACTTAACCATACTACAATCAAAACTAAACAATGAGCAAAGTAGCATTTTTCAAGAAGTAACAAAACAAATTGCACATGGTGTAAAACATGAAAATAAAGAATGTTCCTGCCATAATTATAAACCTATACTACTGTACGTCACTGGTGAAGCTGGTTCTGGCAAAACATTCCTAATCAAAATCATTAGTAAGTTCCTTCAACAATTGACAAACAACAAACTGTCACTGTTGTCACTGCCCCCACAGGTTTAGCTGCCTACAACATAGGTGGTGTTACATTACACCGATTACTACTGTTACCAGTAGAACACCAGAACAAATTAGAATATTACAAACTTTCTGCAGAAGCTGCAATGGAATTACGCAGAGCATTGAAACAAATGAAAATGCTACTAATAGAAGAAGTGAGCATGGTCTCCAACCTGATGTTAGCTTTGATTCACCTCAGATTACAAGAAGTACTCAAAACAGACTATGAAGAGCTCTTTGCAGGAAAACACATTATTGTTTTTTGAGATCTGCTTCAATTAACACCAGTAAAAGGTGAGCCTATTTTTAAAACATTAGGACACAAACTCTGCCGTAAAACTGTTGGCAGCATTGGAAATGTCAACCTCTGGCAACATTTCCAATACAGAGAATTAACAGAAAACATGCGGCAATCTGCAGATCTCACTTATGCCAACATTTTAAAAAGTATCAGAGTTGGTATACTTTCTAAAGAAGCAGAAGCAATATTGAAAACCCGGCACATTAATGCACGTTATGGCGATAATGCATGTGCTACAGATGTTATGGAACAATTAGCCCACAAAAATGTCAATTGTATGGCCTTAATGCCAACTCTTGCAAGCTGTTTCAAATTCAATGAAATCATGCTAAGTAAAGAAATGCAACCAATCATGTAAATTAGCAACACAGACAATCTAGATGTACATGGTATGACACTACCCATGTGTGACCAAGCCACAACAAG
The DNA here is from genome assembly GCF_040938575.1 of Ambystoma mexicanum. Taxonomy (NCBI): domain Eukaryota; kingdom Metazoa; phylum Chordata; class Amphibia; order Caudata; family Ambystomatidae; genus Ambystoma; species Ambystoma mexicanum. The sequence continues at coordinate 810,919,992 of NC_090924.1, read as the reverse complement.
ACTAAATAGTTTAGAAAAATCAATCTCAAACAGAGCAGGCTTAGAAAAGATATTAAAATGATCCTTAAATTGCAGAGTAATGCTTAAACGTAACCTTGATGTGGACCAAGGACTAGTTAATGGAGCACTGGGTACAGTTGTTGGCTTTCAAACATACCCACGCGACAACAACATTCAGTTTGTCAATATACTCTTTGACAAACTTTCAGAAGTAAAAAGGATAGGACGCTCAACAGCTAGATTGCTTCTCTTCTAAGATATATATGTACGCAGAGAACAATTTTCTCTAACTCTTGCATACGCAGTCACGATTCATAAATCACAAGGTCTTACCCTAGACAAAGCAATGATAGATATTGGTAACACAGTCTTTAAAGAAGGCATGATCTACGTAGCACTATCACGCTTAAGTACACTTGACGGTCTATTTCTAATCAACTTTGATGCAAGTAAAATAAATGCTGATATTCCTTGCATTTTAGAATACAACAGACTTCGCTCACTATACACTCCCCACCTAAACACATATTCTGTTCCACAAAAAGAAAAACGTTATAAAACAAAAATGAATCAACAGAAATGCAACAGGATGTCACTGCAAATCCTCCAAAGAGAGTAAAAGAAACTAATACTTCATCGAGTACCACAAGCAAAAAAGAATCAATTAGGGAAAGTAAACCAGGTACTTCTTTAAAGAAGGAAGACAAACTCCAAAAAAAGCAGTTAGATACAGAACTACCTGGACCATTTAAATTCTCAAATATAGTTGGTGTAAGTTGCTATGCAAATGTAGCAATGAATATTCTATTTCAATTACCACCAATTGTTGACAACATTTACTTACACAGTACAGACCCATTGTGTTTGCAAATGTTAGTACTTCACAGAAATGCAGCAAACAATCCTGACAACACGTATGGTGTTTATGGAATAAGACAACAATTGGACTACTGTGCTGGAATGGTGAAATTCACTATAAACTCACAGGAAGATCCACAAGAATTTCTAATGTACTTACTACAAGTACTGGAAAACAAAAACATACCTATAAATGAAATCTTTCAGATTTCATAAATGTGGAAACATACATGCACTCTCTGCAACAATGTGACACAAGAAGAAATCCCCAATGAACGCTTCATATATATATCAATACCAAATTGTGAATCCATTCCATTTCAGCGACTTGTACAAAATGCAAACCATGGTAGATTATGCTCTACCTGCAATTCAGATAATCGCTCCGCGTTAGTAATACAAACACATAGTAAATACATAATACTAATGCTTCTACGTTACAATGCGGATGGTACCAAAAACAACTGCAAGCTGACTGGATTCACACATGGTCAAATATCACTTGGTAAGAAAACCTTCACAACAATAGGTATAATCTACCACGCAGAGGCACAACCAATTCAGGGCACTACACTGCATATATAAAAAAGAAATGTGGATGGTTTGAATGTAATGATAGTACCATTACTCTAAAGCAGAGATTACCAGCAAATCTTACAAACGCTTATTTGATGTTCTTAAAACCAACATTTCATAACTAAACTGTATGTAAACCAGAATACTCCAAAAGCTATCTAACTGCTCAAAGATTCTACAACAACTAATCAGATAAATGAATACCACTAAATTAGACCAAAAAAATACACAGTTAGAATACGCCAATTGGTATCTAACTGTCCCAAAATTTAACAATATCCAAATAGATAAATCAATACCACTAAAATACATAAAAAAAATAGACAGTTAGAATAAGCCAATTGGTATCTAACTGCTCCAAAATTTTATAATATCCAAACAAATAAATAATATGTTACTGCTCCAAAAAAATGCAACACGCCAAAGTATAAAGCATTAGCCAGAAACAACAAGTGAACACTGAAAACAAACAAACAAATAAACTGTAGCATAACAGAAAAAGATTTTTTTTAATCCAACATGGATTTTTTTTTCTCCCACAGACCCAATGATTTTAGCAACAAATACAGAAACTGAGCAAATTGCACAGTACTCTGATTCGTAATCTACTAAATATGAGGGTCCAAAAAAAAAAAAGTATGTTAATTATACAAAGTAATAAGTCATTACAAAAACCTAATACTAACATGCTATTTTCTTTTATCACAGAAATTAACAAGAAATACATGTACTCCGGTTACTAGACCAAACAGTAAGTATACAATAATAAGGAGAACCATAGCAGCATATCACATCCATAGTATCTAATACCTTTGTTTCTTATACATTTGATTTTCACCCAAAGTTATAAGCAAATATGAATGTGATATGCTGCGGTGGTTGTCAAGACTCTATGCCCTGGCAACAACCACCGCAGCATATCACATCCATAGAATCAAACATTTCAACTATGGTCTATGGAAACTTTTAATGTCCGCGGACATTATGAGTGTTCTTAGAACACTTTCAACTTGCCAGCGTACAATACGGACAGCGTTTTCAGGACACCCCCTACGAACATTTCATAACAACGCGATAGTTCTTAGAACACTTTCAACTTGACAACGAACAATACGGACAGTGTCCTCAGAACGCCCCCATTTCGTTTATTTGCGAACATTTCAGGACACCATGAGTGTTCTAAGAACACATTCAACTTGCCATCGAACAATACGAACAGCATCTTCAGGACACCCCCTACGAACATTTCAGAACAACGCGAGAGTTCTTAGAACACATTCAACTTGACAAAGACCAATACGGACAGTGTCCTCAGGACACCCCCATTTTGTTTATTTGCGAACATTTCAGGACACCGCGAATGTTCTTAGTACACATTCAACTTGCCACCGAACAATACGGACTATGCCTTCAGGACACCCCCTGCGAACATTCCAGGACACCGCAAGTGTTCTTAGAAACGTCTTCAGAACAACCCCATTTTGTTTATTTGCGAACATTTCAGGACACCGCAAGTGTTCTTAGAACACATTCAACTTGACAGAGAACAATACGGAGAGCGTCCTCAGGACACTCCCATTTTGTTTATTTGCGAACATTTCAGGACACTGCGAGTGTTCTTAGAACACATTCAACTTGACAGAGAACAATACAGACAGCGTCCTCAGGACACCCCCATTTTGTTTATTTGCGAATATTTCAGGACACCGCAAGAGTTCTTAGAACACAATCAACTTGCCAGCCACAACCCCCATTCATATTTGCGAACATTTCAGGACACAGCGATTGTTCGACAACGTCTTCAGAACACACCCATTTTGTGTATTTGCGAACATTTCAGGGGACCGCGAGTTTTCTTAGAACACATTCAACTTGACAGAGAACAATGCGGACAGTGTCCTCAGGACACCCCCTACGAACATTCCCCGGACACCGCAAGTGTTCTTAGAAACGTCTTCAGAACACCCCCATTTTGTTTATTTGCGAACATTTCAGGACACCGCGAGTGTTCTTACAACACATTCAACTTGCCAGCCACAACCCCCATTCATATTTGCGAACATTTCCGGACACAGGGAGTGTTCGACAACGTCTTCAGAACACCCCCATTTGGTGTATTTGCGAACATTTCAGGACACCGCAAGTGTTCTTAGAACACATTCAACTTGACAGAGAACAATACGGACAGCGTCCTCAGGACACCCCCTACGAACTTTCCCCGGACACCGTGAGTGTTCTTAGAAGCGTCTTCAGAACACCACTATCTTGTTTATTTGCAAACATTTCAGGACACCGCAAGTGTTCTTAGAACACATTCAACTTGACAGAGAACAATACGGACAGCGTCCTCAGGACACCCCCATTTTGTTTATTTGCGAACATTTCAGGACACCGCGAGTGTTCTTAGAACACATTCAACTTGCCAGCTACAACCCCCCATTCATATTTGCGAACATTTCTGGACACAGCGATTGTTCGACAACGTCTTCAGAACACACCCATTTTGTGTATTTGCGAACATTTCAGGGGACCGCGAGTGTTCTTAGAACACATTCAACTTGACAGAGAACAATGTGGACAGCGTCCTCAGGACACCCCCTACGAACATTCCCCGGACACCGCAAGTGTTCTTAGAAACGTCTTCAGAACACCCCCATTTTGTTTATTTGCGAACATTTCAGGACACCGCGAGTGTTCTTAGAACACATTCAACTTGCCAGCCACAACCCCCATTCATATTTGCGAACATTTCCGGACACAGGGAGTGTTCGACAACGTCTTCAGAACACCCCCATTTGGTGTATTTGCGAACATTTCAGGACACCGCAAGTGTTCTTAGAACACATTCAACTTGACAGAGAACAATACGGACGGCGTTTTCAGGACACCCCCTACGAACATTTCATAACAACGCGATAGTTCTTAGAACACTTTCAACTTGACAACGAACAATACGGACAGTATCCTCAGAACGCCCCCATTTCGTTTATTTGCGAACATTTCAGGACACCATGAGTGTTCTAAGAACACATTCAACTTGCCATCGAACAATACGAACAGCATCTTCAGGACACCCCCTACGAGCATTTCAGAACAACGCGAGAGTTCTTAGAACACATTCAACTTGACAAAGACCAATACGGACAGTGTCCTCAGGACACCCCCATTTTGTTTATTTGCGAACATTTCAGGACACCGCGAATGTTCTTAGTACACATTCAACTTGCCACCGAACAATACGGACTATGCCTTCAGGACACCCCCTGCGAACATTCCAGGACACCGCAAGTGTTCTTAGAAACGTCTTCAGAACACCCCCATTTTGTTTATTTGCGAACATTTCAGGACACCGCAAGTGTTCTTAGAACACATTCAACTTGACAGAGAACAATACGGAGAGCGTCCTCAGGACCCTCCCATTTTGTTTATTTGCGAACATTTCAGGACACCGCGAGTGTTCTTAGAACACATTCAACTTGACAGAGAACAATACGGACAGCGTCCTCAGGACACCCCTATTTTGTTTATTTGCGAACATTTCAGGACACCGCGAGTGTTCTTAGAACACATTCAACTTGCCAGCTACAACCCCCCATTCATATTTGCGAACATTTCTGGACACAGCGAGTGTTCGACAACGTCTTCAGAACACCCCCATGTTGTGTATTTGCGAACATTTCAGGACACCGGAAGTGTTCTTAGAACACATTCAACTTGACAGAGAACAATACGGACAGCGTCCTCAGGACACCCCCATTTTGTTTATTTGCGAATATTTCAGGACACCGCGAGAGTTCTTAGAACACATTCAACTTGCCAGCCACAACCCCCATTCATATTTGCGAACATTTCAGGACACAGCGATTGTTCGACAACGTCTTCAGAACACACCCATTTTGTGTATTTGCGAACATTTCAGGGGACCGCGAGTGTTCTTAGAACACATTCAACTTGACAGAGAACAATGTGGACAGCGTCCTCAGGACACCCCCTACGAACATTCCCCGGACACCGCAAGTGTTCTTAGAAACGTCTTCAGAACACCCCCATTTTGTTTATTTGCGAACATTTCAGGACACCGCGAGTGTTCTTAGAACACATTCAACTTGCCAGCCACAACCCCCATTCATATTTGCGAACATTTCCGGACATAGGGAGTGTTCGACAACGTCTTCAGAACACCCCCATTTGGTGTATTTGCGAACATTTCAGGACACCGCAAGTGTTCTTAGAACACATTCAACTTGACAGAGAACAATACGGACAGCGTCCTCAGGACACCCCCTACGAACTTTCACCGGACACCGCAAGTGTTCTTAGAAGCGTCTTCAGAACACCACCATCTTGTTTATTTGCAAACATTTCAGGACACCGCAAGTGTTCTTAGAACACATTCAACTTGACAGAGAACAATACGGACAGCGTCCTCAGGACACCCCCATTTTGTTTATTTGCGAACATTTCAGGACACCGCGAGTGTTCTTAGAACACATTCAACTTGCCAGCCACAACCCCGATTCATATTTGCGAACATTTCTGAACACAGCGAGTGTTCGACAACGTCTTCAGAACACCCCCATGTTGTGTATTTGCGAACATTTCAGGACACCGCGAGTGTTCTTAGAACACCTTCAACTTGACAACGAACAATACGGACAGCGTCCTCAGGACACCCCCTACAAACATTCCCCAGACACCGCGAGTGTTCTTAGAAGCGTCTTCAGAACACTACCATCTTGTTTATTTGCGAACATTTCAGGACACTGCGAGTGTTCTTAGAACACATTCAACTTGACAGAGAACAATACGGACAGCGTCCTCAGGACACCCCCATTTTGTTTATTTGCGAACATTTCAGGACAGCGCGAGTGTTCTTAGAAGCGTCTTCAGAACACCACCATCTTGTTTATTTGCGAACATTTCAGGACACCGCGAGTGTTCTTAGAACACATTCAACTTGACAGAGAACAATACGGACGGCGTCCTCAGGACACCCCCATTTTGTTTATTTGCAAATATTTCAGGACACTGCAAGAGTTCTTAGAACACATTCAACTTGCCAGCCACAACCCCCATTCATATTTGAGAACATTTCAGGACACAGCGATTGTTCAACAACGTCTTCAGAACACACCCATTTTGTGTATTTGCAAACATTTCAGGACACCGCGAGTGTTCTTAGAACACATTCAACTTGACAGAGAACAATGTGGACAGCGTCCTCAGGACACCCCCTACGAACATTCCCTGGACACCGCAAGTGTTCTTAGAAACGTCTTCAGAACACCCCCATTTTGTTTATTTGCGAACATTTCAGGACACCGCGAGTGTTCTTAGAACACATTCAACTTGCCAGCCACAACCCCCATTCATATTTGCGAACATTTCAGGACACAGCGAGTGTTCGACAACGTCTTCAGAACACCCCCATTTGGTGTATTTGTGAAAATTTCAGGACACCGCAAGTGTTCTTAGAACACATTCAACTTGACAGAGAACAATACGGACAGCGTCCTCAGGACACCCCCTATGAACTTTCCCCGGACACCGCGAGTGTTCTTAGAAGCGTCTTCAGAACACCACCATCTTGTTTATTTGCGAACATTTCAGGACACTGCAAGTGTTCTTAGAACACATTCAACTTGACAGAGAACAATACGGACAGCGTCCTCAGGACACCCCCATTTTGTTTATTTGCGAACATTTCAGGACACCGTGAGTGTTCTTAGAACACATTCAACTTGCCAGCCACAACCCCCCATTCATATTTGCAAACATTTCTGGACACAGCGAGTGTTCGACAACGTCTTCAGAACACCCCCATGTTGTGTATTTGCGAACATTTCCAGGACACCGCGAGTGTTCTTAGAACACCTTCAACTTGACAACGAACAATACGGACAACGTCCTCAGGACACCCCCTACAAACATTCCCCAGACACCGCGAGTGTTCTTAGAAGCGTCTTCAGAACACTACCATCTTGTTTATTTGCGAACATTTCAGGACACTGCGAGTGTTCTTAGAACACATTCAACTTGACAGAGAACAATACGGACAGTGTCCTCAGGACACCCCCATTTTGTTTATTTGCGAACATTTCAGGACAGCGCGAGTGTTCTTAGAAGCGTCTTCAGAACACCACCATCTTGTTTATTTGCGAACATTTCAGGACACCGCGAGTGTTCTTAGAACACATTCAACTTGACAGAGAACAATACGGACGGCGTCCTCAGGACACCCCCATTTTGTTTATTTGCAAATATTTCAGGACACTGCAAGAGTTCTTAGAACACATTCAACTTGCCAGCCACAACCCCCATTCATATTTGAGAACATTTCAGGACACAGCGATTGTTCAACAACGTCTTCAGAACACACCCATTTTGTGTATTTGCAAACATTTCAGGACACCGCGAGTGTTCTTAGAACACATTCAACTTGACAGAGAACAATGTGGACAGCGTCCTCAGGACACCCCCTACGAACATTCCCTGGACACCGCAAGTGTTCTTAGAAACGTCTTCAGAACACCCCCATTTTGTTTATTTGCGAACATTTCAGGACACCGCGAGTGTTCTTAGAACACATTCAACTTGCCAGCCACAACCCCCATTCATATTTGAGAACATTTCAGGACACAGCGATTGTTCAACAACGTCTTCAGAACACACCAATTTTGTGTATTTGCGAACATTTCAGGGGACCGCGAGTGTTCTTAGAACACATTCAACTTGACAGAGAACAATGCGGACAGCGTCCTCAGGACACCCCCTACGAACATTCCCCGGACACCGCAAGTGTTCTCAAAAATGTCTTCAGAACACCCCCATTTTGTTTATTTGCGAACATTTCAGGACACCGCAAGTGTTCTTAGAACACATTCAACTTGCCAGCCACAACCCCCATTCATATTTGCGAACATTTCCGGACACAGGGAGTGTTCGACAACGTCTTCAGAACACCCCCATTTGGTGTATTTGCGAAAATTTCAGGACACCGCAAGTGTTCTTAGAACACATTCAACTTGACAGAGAACAATACGGACAGCGTCCTCAGGACACCCCCTACGAACTTTCCCCGGACACTGCGAGTGTTCTTAGAAGCGTCTTCAGAACACCACCATCTTGTTTATTTGCGAACATTTCAGGACACCGCAAGTGTTCTTAGAACACATTCAACTTGACAGAGAACAATACGGACAGCGTCCTCAGGACACCCCCATTTTGTTTATTTGCGAACATTTCAGGACACCGTGAGTGTTCTTAGAACACATTCAACTTGCCAGCCACAACCCCCCATTCATATTTGCGAACATTTCTGGACACAGCGAGTGTTCGACAACGTCTTCAGAACACCCCCATGTTGTGTATTTGCGAACATTTCAGGACACCGCGAGTGTTCTTAGAACACCTTCAACTTGACAACGAACAATACGGACAGCGTCCTCAGGACACCCCCTACAAACATTCCCCAGACACTGCGAGTGTTCTTAGAAGCGTCTTCAGAACACTACCATCTTGTTTATTTGCGAACATTTCAGGACACTGCGAGTGTTCTTAGAACACATTCAACTTGACAGAGAACAATACGGACAGCGTCCTCAGGACACCCCCATTTTGTTTATTTGCGAACATTTCAGGACAGCGCGAGTGTTCTTAGAAGCGTCTTCAGAACACCACCATCTTGTTTATTTGCGAACATTTCAGGACACCGCGAGTGTTCTTAGAACACATTCAACTTGCCAGCCACAACCCCCATTCATATTTGCGAACATTTCCGGACACAGGGAGTGTTCGACAACGTCTTCAGAACACCCCCATTTGGTGTATTTGCGAACATTTCAGGACACCGCAAGTGTTCTTAGAACACATTCAACTTGACAGAGAACAATACGGACAGCGTCCTCAGGACACCCCCTACGAACTTTCCCCGGACACCGTGAGTGTTCTTAGAAGCGTCTTCAGAACACCACCATCTTGTTTATTTGCAAACATTTCAGGACACCGCAAGTGTTCTTAGAACACATTCAACTTGACAGAGAACAATACGGACAGCGTCCTCAGGACACCCCCATTTTGTTTATTTGCGAACATTTCAGGACACCGCGAGTGTTCTTAGAACACATTCAACTTGCCAGCTACAACCCCCCATTCATATTTGCGAACATTTCTGGACACAGCGAGTGTTCGACAACGTCTTCAGAACACCCCCATGTTGTGTATTTGCGAACATTTCAGGACACCGGAAGTGTTCTTAGAACACATTCAACTTGACAGAGAACAATACGGACAGCGTCCTCAGGACACCCCCATTTTGTTTATTTGCGAATATTTCAGGACACCGCGAGAGTTCTTAGAACACATTCAACTTGCCAGCCACAACCCCCATTCATATTTGCGAACATTTCAGGACACAGCGATTGTTCGACAACGTCTTCAGAACACACCCATTTTGTGTATTTGCGAACATTTCAGGGGACCGCGAGTGTTCTTAGAACACATTCAACTTGACAGAGAACAATGTGGACAGCGTCCTCAGGACACCCCCTACGAACATTCCCTGGACACCGCAAGTGTTCTTAGAAACGTCTTCAGAACACCCCCATTTTGTTTATTTGCGAACATTTCAGGACACCGCGAGTGTTCTTAGAACACATTCAACTTGCCAGCCACAACCCCCATTCATATTTGAGAACATTTCAGGACACAGCGATTGTTCAACAACGTCTTCAGAACACACCAATTTTGTGTATTTGCGAACATTTCAGGGGACCGCGAGTGTTCTTAGAACACATTCAACTTGACAGAGAACAATGCGGACAGCGTCCTCAGGACACCCCCTACGAACATTCCCCGGACACCGCAAGTGTTCTCAAAAATGTCTTCAGAACACCCCTATTTTGTTTATTTGCGAACATTTCAGGACACCGCGAGTGTTCTTAGAACACATTCAACTTGCCAGCCACAACCCCCATTCATATTTGCGAACATTTCCGGACACAGGGAGTGTTCGACAACGTCTTCAGAACACCCCCATTTGGTGTATTTGCGAATATTTCAGGACACCGGGAGAGTTCTTAGAACACATTCAACTTGCCAGCCACAACCCCCATTCATATTTGCGAACATTTCAGGACACAGCGATTGTTCGACAACGTCTTCAGAACACACCCATTTTGTGTATTTGCGAACATTTCAGGGGACCGCGAGTGTTCTTAGAACACATTCAACTTGACAGAGAACAATGTGGACAGCGTCCTCAGGACACCCCCTACGAACATTCCCCGGACACCGCAAGTGTTCTTAGAAACGTCTTCAGAACACCCCCATTTTGTTTATTTGCGAACATTTCAGGACACCGCGAGTGTTCTTAGAACACATTCAACTTGCCAGCCACAACCCCCATTCATATTTGCGAACATTTCCGGACATAGGGAGTGTTCGACAACGTCTTCAGAACACCCCCATTTGGTGTATTTGCGAACATTTCAGGACACCGCAAGTGTTCTTAGAACACATTCAACTTGACAGAGAACAATACGGACAGCGTCCTCAGGACACCCCCTACGAACTTTCACCGGACACCGCAAGTGTTCTTAGAAGCGTCTTCAGAACACCACCATCTTGTTTATTTGCAAACATTTCAGGACACCGCAAGTGTTCTTAGAACACATTCAACTTGACAGAGAACAATACGGACAGCGTCCTCAGGACACCCCCATTTTGTTTATTTGCGAACATTTCAGGACACCGCGAGTGTTCTTAGAACACATTCAACTTGCCAGCCACAACCCCGATTCATATTTGCGAACATTTCTGAACACAGCGAGTGTTCTTAGAACACATTCAACTTGACAGAGAACAATACAGACAGCGTCCTCAGGACACCCCCATTTTGTTTATTTGCGAATATTTCAGGACACCGCAAGAGTTCTTAGAACACAATCAACTTGCCAGCCACAACCCCCATTCATATTTGCGAACATTTCAGGACACAGCGATTGTTCGACAACGTCTTCAGAACACACCCATTTTGTGTATTTGCGAACATTTCAGGGGACCGCGAGTTTTCTTAGAACACATTCAACTTGACAGAGAACAATGCGGACAGTGTCCTCAGGACACCCCCTACGAACATTCCCCGGACACCGCAAGTGTTCTTAGAAACGTCTTCAGAACACCCCCATTTTGTTTATTTGCGAACATTTCAGGACACCGCGAGTGTTCTTACAACACATTCAACTTGCCAGCCACAACCCCCATTCATATTTGCGAACATTTCCGGACACAGGGAGTGTTCGACAACGTCTTCAGAACACCCCCATTTGGTGTATTTGCGAACATTTCAGGACACCGCAAGTGTTCTTAGAACACATTCAACTTGACAGAGAACAATACGGACAGCGTCCTCAGGACACCCCCTACGAACTTTCCCCGGACACCGTGAGTGTTCTTAGAAGCGTCTTCAGAACACCACTATCTTGTTTATTTGCAAACATTTCAGGACACCGCAAGTGTTCTTAGAACACATTCAACTTGACAGAGAACAATACGGACAGCGTCCTCAGGACACCCCCATTTTGTTTATTTGCGAACATTTCAGGACACCGCGAGTGTTCTTAGAACACATTCAACTTGCCAGCTACAACCCCCCATTCATATTTGCGAACATTTCTGGACACAGCGATTGTTCGACAACGTCTTCAGAACACACCCATTTTGTGTATTTGCGAACATTTCAGGGGACCGCGAGTGTTCTTAGAACACATTCAACTTGACAGAGAACAATGTGGACAGCGTCCTCAGGACACCCCCTACGAACATTCCCCGGACACCGCAAGTGTTCTTAGAAACGTCTTCAGAACACCCCCATTTTGTTTATTTGCGAACATTTCAGGACACCGCGAGTGTTCTTAGAACACATTCAACTTGCCAGCCACAACCCCCATTCATATTTGCGAACATTTCCGGACACAGGGAGTGTTCGACAACGTCTTCAGAACACCCCCATTTGGTGTATTTGCGAACATTTCAGGACACCGCAAGTGTTCTTAGAACACATTCAACTTGACAGAGAACAATACGGACGGCGTTTTCAGGACACCCCCTACGAACATTTCATAACAACGCGATAGTTCTTAGAACACTTTCAACTTGACAACGAACAATACGGACAGTATCCTCAGAACGCCCCCATTTCGTTTATTTGCGAACATTTCAGGACACCATGAGTGTTCTAAGAACACATTCAACTTGCCATCGAACAATACGAACAGCATCTTCAGGACACCCCCTACGAGCATTTCAGAACAACGCGAGAGTTCTTAGAACACATTCAACTTGACAAAGACCAATACGGACAGTGTCCTCAGGACACCCCCATTTTGTTTATTTGCGAACATTTCAGGACACCGCGAATGTTCTTAGTACACATTCAACTTGCCACCGAACAATACGGACTATGCCTTCAGGACACCCCCTGCGAACATTCCAGGACACCGCAAGTGTTCTTAGAAACGTCTTCAGAACACCCCCATTTTGTTTATTTGCGAACATTTCAGGACACCGCAAGTGTTCTTAGAACACATTCAACTTGACAGAGAACAATACGGAGAGCGTCCTCAGGACCCTCCCATTTTGTTTATTTGCGAACATTTCAGGACACCGCGAGTGTTCTTAGAACACATTCAACTTGACAGAGAACAATACGGACAGCGTCCTCAGGACACCCCTATTTTGTTTATTTGCGAACATTTCAGGACACCGCGAGTGTTCTTAGAACACATTCAACTTGCCAGCTACAACCCCCCATTCATATTTGCGAACATTTCTGGACACAGCGAGTGTTCGACAACGTCTTCAGAACACCCCCATGTTGTGTATTTGCGAACATTTCAGGACACCGGAAGTGTTCTTAGAACACATTCAACTTGACAGAGAACAATACGGACAGCGTCCTCAGGACACCCCCATTTTGTTTATTTGCGAATATTTCAGGACACCGCGAGAGTTCTTAGAACACATTCAACTTGCCAGCCACAACCCCCATTCATATTTGCGAACATTTCAGGACACAGCGATTGTTCGACAACGTCTTCAGAACACACCCATTTTGTGTATTTGCGAACATTTCAGGGGACCGCGAGTGTTCTTAGAACACATTCAACTTGACAGAGAACAATGTGGACAGCGTCCTCAGGACACCCCCTACGAACATTCCCCGGACACCGCAAGTGTTCTTAGAAACGTCTTCAGAACACCCCCATTTTGTTTATTTGCGAACATTTCAGGACACCGCGAGTGTTCTTAGAACACATTCAACTTGCCAGCCACAACCCCCATTCATATTTGCGAACATTTCCGGACATAGGGAGTGTTCGACAACGTCTTCAGAACACCCCCATTTGGTGTATTTGCGAACATTTCAGGACACCGCAAGTGTTCTTAGAACACATTCAACTTGACAGAGAACAATACGGACAGCGTCCTCAGGACACCCCCTACGAACTTTCACCGGACACCGCAAGTGTTCTTAGAAGCGTCTTCAGAACACCACCATCTTGTTTATTTGCAAACATTTCAGGACACCGCAAGTGTTCTTAGAACACATTCAACTTGACAGAGAACAATACGGACAGCGTCCTCAGGACACCCCCATTTTGTTTATTTGCGAACATTTCAGGACACCGCGAGTGTTCTTAGAACACATTCAACTTGCCAGCCACAACCCCGATTCATATTTGCGAACATTTCTGAACACAGCGAGTGTTCGACAACGTCTTCAGAACACCCCCATGTTGTGTATTTGCGAACATTTCAGGACACCGCGAGTGTTCTTAGAACACCTTCAACTTGACAACGAACAATACGGACAGCGTCCTCAGGACACCCCCTACAAACATTCCCCAGACACCGCGAGTGTTCTTAGAAGCGTCTTCAGAACACTACCATCTTGTTTATTTGCGAACATTTCAGGACACTGCGAGTGTTCTTAGAACACATTCAACTTGACAGAGAACAATACGGACAGCGTCCTCAGGACACCCCCATTTTGTTTATTTGCGAACATTTCAGGACAGCGCGAGTGTTCTTAGAAGCGTCTTCAGAACACCACCATCTTGTTTATTTGCGAACATTTCAGGACACCGCGAGTGTTCTTAGAACACATTCAACTTGACAGAGAACAATACGGACGGCGTCCTCAGGACACCCCCATTTTGTTTATTTGCAAATATTTCAGGACACTGCAAGAGTTCTTAGAACACATTCAACTTGCCAGCCACAACCCCCATTCATATTTGAGAACATTTCAGGACACAGCGATTGTTCAACAACGTCTTCAGAACACACCCATTTTGTGTATTTGCAAACATTTCAGGACACCGCGAGTGTTCTTAGAACACATTCAACTTGACAGAGAACAATGTGGACAGCGTCCTCAGGACACCCCCTACGAACATTCCCTGGACACCGCAAGTGTTCTTAGAAACGTCTTCAGAACACCCCCATTTTGTTTATTTGCGAACATTTCAGGACACCGCGAGTGTTCTTAGAACACATTCAACTTGCCAGCCACAACCCCCATTCATATTTGCGAACATTTCAGGACACAGCGAGTGTTCGACAACGTCTTCAGAACACCCCCATTTGGTGTATTTGTGAAAATTTCAGGACACCGCAAGTGTTCTTAGAACACATTCAACTTGACAGAGAACAATACGGACAGCGTCCTCAGGACACCCCCTATGAACTTTCCCCGGACACCGCGAGTGTTCTTAGAAGCGTCTTCAGAACACCACCATCTTGTTTATTTGCGAACATTTCAGGACACTGCAAGTGTTCTTAGAACACATTCAACTTGACAGAGAACAATACGGACAGCGTCCTCAGGACACCCCCATTTTGTTTATTTGCGAACATTTCAGGACACCGTGAGTGTTCTTAGAACACATTCAACTTGCCAGCCACAACCCCCCATTCATATTTGCAAACATTTCTGGACACAGCGAGTGTTCGACAACGTCTTCAGAACACCCCCATGTTGTGTATTTGCGAACATTTCCAGGACACCGCGAGTGTTCTTAGAACACCTTCAACTTGACAACGAACAATACGGACAACGTCCTCAGGACACCCCCTACAAACATTCCCCAGACACCGCGAGTGTTCTTAGAAGCGTCTTCAGAACACTACCATCTTGTTTATTTGCGAACATTTCAGGACACTGCGAGTGTTCTTAGAACACATTCAACTTGACAGAGAACAATACGGACAGTGTCCTCAGGACACCCCCATTTTGTTTATTTGCGAACATTTCAGGACAGCGCGAGTGTTCTTAGAAGCGTCTTCAGAACACCACCATCTTGTTTATTTGCGAACATTTCAGGACACCGCGAGTGTTCTTAGAACACATTCAACTTGACAGAGAACAATACGGACGGCGTCCTCAGGACACCCCCATTTTGTTTATTTGCAAATATTTCAGGACACTGCAAGAGTTCTTAGAACACATTCAACTTGCCAGCCACAACCCCCATTCATATTTGAGAACATTTCAGGACACAGCGATTGTTCAACAACGTCTTCAGAACACACCCATTTTGTGTATTTGCAAACATTTCAGGACACCGCGAGTGTTCTTAGAACACATTCAACTTGACAGAGAACAATGTGGACAGCGTCCTCAGGACACCCCCTACGAACATTCCCTGGACACCGCAAGTGTTCTTAGAAACGTCTTCAGAACACCCCCATTTTGTTTATTTGCGAACATTTCAGGACACCGCGAGTGTTCTTAGAACACATTCAACTTGCCAGCCACAACCCCCATTCATATTTGAGAACATTTCAGGACACAGCGATTGTTCAACAACGTCTTCAGAACACACCAATTTTGTGTATTTGCGAACATTTCAGGGGACCGCGAGTGTTCTTAGAACACATTCAACTTGACAGAGAACAATGCGGACAGCGTCCTCAGGACACCCCCTACGAACATTCCCCGGACACCGCAAGTGTTCTCAAAAATGTCTTCAGAACACCCCCATTTTGTTTATTTGCGAACATTTCAGGACACCGCAAGTGTTCTTAGAACACATTCAACTTGCCAGCCACAACCCCCATTCATATTTGCGAACATTTCCGGACACAGGGAGTGTTCGACAACGTCTTCAGAACACCCCCATTTGGTGTATTTGCGAAAATTTCAGGACACCGCAAGTGTTCTTAGAACACATTCAACTTGACAGAGAACAATACGGACAGCGTCCTCAGGACACCCCCTACGAACTTTCCCCGGACACTGCGAGTGTTCTTAGAAGCGTCTTCAGAACACCACCATCTTGTTTATTTGCGAACATTTCAGGACACCGCAAGTGTTCTTAGAACACATTCAACTTGACAGAGAACAATACGGACAGCGTCCTCAGGACACCCCCATTTTGTTTATTTGCGAACATTTCAGGACACCGTGAGTGTTCTTAGAACACATTCAACTTGCCAGCCACAACCCCCCATTCATATTTGCGAACATTTCTGGACACAGCGAGTGTTCGACAACGTCTTCAGAACACCCCCATGTTGTGTATTTGCGAACATTTCAGGACACCGCGAGTGTTCTTAGAACACCTTCAACTTGACAACGAACAATACGGACAGCGTCCTCAGGACACCCCCTACAAACATTCCCCAGACACTGCGAGTGTTCTTAGAAGCGTCTTCAGAACACTACCATCTTGTTTATTTGCGAACATTTCAGGACACTGCGAGTGTTCTTAGAACACATTCAACTTGACAGAGAACAATACGGACAGCGTCCTCAGGACACCCCCATTTTGTTTATTTGCGAACATTTCAGGACAGCGCGAGTGTTCTTAGAAGCGTCTTCAGAACACCACCATCTTGTTTATTTGCGAACATTTCAGGACACCGCGAGTGTTCTTAGAACACATTCAACTTGCCAGCCACAACCCCCATTCATATTTGCGAACATTTCCGGACACAGGGAGTGTTCGACAACGTCTTCAGAACACCCCCATTTGGTGTATTTGCGAACATTTCAGGACACCGCAAGTGTTCTTAGAACACATTCAACTTGACAGAGAACAATACGGACAGCGTCCTCAGGACACCCCCTACGAACTTTCCCCGGACACCGTGAGTGTTCTTAGAAGCGTCTTCAGAACACCACCATCTTGTTTATTTGCAAACATTTCAGGACACCGCAAGTGTTCTTAGAACACATTCAACTTGACAGAGAACAATACGGACAGCGTCCTCAGGACACCCCCATTTTGTTTATTTGCGAACATTTCAGGACACCGCGAGTGTTCTTAGAACACATTCAACTTGCCAGCTACAACCCCCCATTCATATTTGCGAACATTTCTGGACACAGCGAGTGTTCGACAACGTCTTCAGAACACCCCCATGTTGTGTATTTGCGAACATTTCAGGACACCGGAAGTGTTCTTAGAACACATTCAACTTGACAGAGAACAATACGGACAGCGTCCTCAGGACACCCCCATTTTGTTTATTTGCGAATATTTCAGGACACCGCGAGAGTTCTTAGAACACATTCAACTTGCCAGCCACAACCCCCATTCATATTTGCGAACATTTCAGGACACAGCGATTGTTCGACAACGTCTTCAGAACACACCCATTTTGTGTATTTGCGAACATTTCAGGGGACCGCGAGTGTTCTTAGAACACATTCAACTTGACAGAGAACAATGTGGACAGCGTCCTCAGGACACCCCCTACGAACATTCCCTGGACACCGCAAGTGTTCTTAGAAACGTCTTCAGAACACCCCCATTTTGTTTATTTGCGAACATTTCAGGACACCGCGAGTGTTCTTAGAACACATTCAACTTGCCAGCCACAACCCCCATTCATATTTGAGAACATTTCAGGACACAGCGATTGTTCAACAACGTCTTCAGAACACACCAATTTTGTGTATTTGCGAACATTTCAGGGGACCGCGAGTGTTCTTAGAACACATTCAACTTGACAGAGAACAATGCGGACAGCGTCCTCAGGACACCCCCTACGAACATTCCCCGGACACCGCAAGTGTTCTCAAAAATGTCTTCAGAACACCCCTATTTTGTTTATTTGCGAACATTTCAGGACACCGCGAGTGTTCTTAGAACACATTCAACTTGCCAGCCACAACCCCCATTCATATTTGCGAACATTTCCGGACACAGGGAGTGTTCGACAACGTCTTCAGAACACCCCCATTTGGTGTATTTGCGAATATTTCAGGACACCGGGAGAGTTCTTAGAACACATTCAACTTGCCAGCCACAACCCCCATTCATATTTGCGAACATTTCAGGACACAGCGATTGTTCGACAACGTCTTCAGAACACACCCATTTTGTGTATTTGCGAACATTTCAGGGGACCGCGAGTGTTCTTAGAACACATTCAACTTGACAGAGAACAATGTGGACAGCGTCCTCAGGACACCCCCTACGAACATTCCCCGGACACCGCAAGTGTTCTTAGAAACGTCTTCAGAACACCCCCATTTTGTTTATTTGCGAACATTTCAGGACACCGCGAGTGTTCTTAGAACACATTCAACTTGCCAGCCACAACCCCCATTCATATTTGCGAACATTTCCGGACATAGGGAGTGTTCGACAACGTCTTCAGAACACCCCCATTTGGTGTATTTGCGAACATTTCAGGACACCGCAAGTGTTCTTAGAACACATTCAACTTGACAGAGAACAATACGGACAGCGTCCTCAGGACACCCCCTACGAACTTTCACCGGACACCGCAAGTGTTCTTAGAAGCGTCTTCAGAACACCACCATCTTGTTTATTTGCAAACATTTCAGGACACCGCAAGTGTTCTTAGAACACATTCAACTTGACAGAGAACAATACGGACAGCGTCCTCAGGACACCCCCATTTTGTTTATTTGCGAACATTTCAGGACACCGCGAGTGTTCTTAGAACACATTCAACTTGCCAGCCACAACCCCGATTCATATTTGCGAACATTTCTGAACACAGCGAGTGTTCGACAACGTCTTCAGAACACCCCCATGTTGTGTATTTGCGAACATTTCAGGACACCGCGAGTGTTCTTAGAACACCTTCAACTTGACAACGAACAATACGGACAGCGTCCTCAGGACACCCCCTACAAACATTCCCCAGACACCGCAAGTGTTCTTAGAAGCGTCTTCAGAACACTACCATCTTGTTTATTTGCGAACATTTCAGGACACTGCGAGTGTTCTTAGAACACATTCAACTTGACAGAGAACAATACGGACAGCGTCCTCAGGACACCCCCATTTTGTTTATTTGCGAACATTTCAGGACAGCGCGAGTGTTCTTAGAAGCGTCTTCAGAACACCACCATCTTGTTTATTTGCGAACATTTCAGGACACCGCGAGTGTTCTTAGAACACATTCAACTTGACAGAGAACAATACGGACGGCGTCCTCAGGACACCCCCATTTTGTTTATTTGCAAATATTTCAGGACACTGCAAGAGTTCTTAGAACACATTCAACTTGCCAGCCACAACCCCCATTCATATTTGAGAACATTTCAGGACACAGCGATTGTTCAACAACGTCTTCAGAACACACCCATTTTGTGTATTTGCAAACATTTCAGGACACCGCGAGTGTTCTTAGAACACATTCAACTTGACAGAGAACAATGTGGACAGCGTCCTCAGGACACCCCCTACGAACATTCCCTGGACACCGCAAGTGTTCTTAGAAACGTCTTCAGAACACCCCCATTTTGTTTATTTGCGAACATTTCAGGACACCGCGAGTGTTCTTAGAACACATTCAACTTGCCAGCCACAACCCCCATTCATATTTGCGAACATTTCAGGACACAGCGAGTGTTCGACAACGTCTTCAGAACACCCCCATTTGGTGTATTTGTGAAAATTTCAGGACACCGCAAGTGTTCTTAGAACACATTCAACTTGACAGAGAACAATACGGACAGCGTCCTCAGGACACCCCCTATGAACTTTCCCCGGACACCGCGAGTGTTCTTAGAAGCGTCTTCAGAACACCACCATCTTGTTTATTTGCGAACATTTCAGGACACTGCAAGTGTTCTTAGAACACATTCAACTTGACAGAGAACAATACGGACAGCGTCCTCAGGACACCCCCATTTTGTTTATTTGCGAACATTTCAGGACACCGTGAGTGTTCTTAGAACACATTCAACTTGCCAGCCACAACCCCCCATTCATATTTGCAAACATTTCTGGACACAGCGAGTGTTCGACAACGTCTTCAGAACACCCCCATGTTGTGTATTTGCGAACATTTCCAGGACACCGCGAGTGTTCTTAGAACACCTTCAACTTGACAACGAACAATACGGACAACGTCCTCAGGACACCCCCTACAAACATTCCCCAGACACCGCGAGTGTTCTTAGAAGCGTCTTCAGAACACTACCATCTTGTTTATTTGCGAACATTTCAGGACACTGCGAGTGTTCTTAGAACACATTCAACTTGACAGAGAACAATACGGACAGTGTCCTCAGGACACCCCCATTTTGTTTATTTGCGAACATTTCAGGACAGCGCGAGTGTTCTTAGAAGCGTCTTCAGAACACCACCATCTTGTTTATTTGCGAACATTTCAGGACACCGCGAGTGTTCTTAGAACACATTCAACTTGACAGAGAACAATACGGACGGCGTCCTCAGGACACCCCCATTTTGTTTATTTGCAAATATTTCAGGACACTGCAAGAGTTCTTAGAACACATTCAACTTGCCAGCCACAACCCCCATTCATATTTGAGAACATTTCAGGACACAGCGATTGTTCAACAACGTCTTCAGAACACACCCATTTTGTGTATTTGCAAACATTTCAGGACACCGCGAGTGTTCTTAGAACACATTCAACTTGACAGAGAACAATGTGGACAGCGTCCTCAGGACACCCCCTACGAACATTCCCTGGACACCGCAAGTGTTCTTAGAAACGTCTTCAGAACACCCCCATTTTGTTTATTTGCGAACATTTCAGGACACCGCGAGTGTTCTTAGAACACATTCAACTTGCCAGCCACAACCCCCATTCATATTTGAGAACATTTCAGGACACAGCGATTGTTCAACAACGTCTTCAGAACACACCAATTTTGTGTATTTGCGAACATTTCAGGGGACCGCGAGTGTTCTTAGAACACATTCAACTTGACAGAGAACAATGCGGACAGCGTCCTCAGGACACCCCCTACGAACATTCCCCGGACACCGCAAGTGTTCTCAAAAATGTCTTCAGAACACCCCCATTTTGTTTATTTGCGAACATTTCAGGACACCGCAAGTGTTCTTAGAACACATTCAACTTGCCAGCCACAACCCCCATTCATATTTGCGAACATTTCCGGACACAGGGAGTGTTCGACAACGTCTTCAGAACACCCCCATTTGGTGTATTTGCGAAAATTTCAGGACACCGCAAGTGTTCTTAGAACACATTCAACTTGACAGAGAACAATACGGACAGCGTCCTCAGGACACCCCCTACGAACTTTCCCCGGACACTGCGAGTGTTCTTAGAAGCGTCTTCAGAACACCACCATCTTGTTTATTTGCGAACATTTCAGGACACCGCAAGTGTTCTTAGAACACATTCAACTTGACAGAGAACAATACGGACAGCGTCCTCAGGACACCCCCATTTTGTTTATTTGCGAACATTTCAGGACACCGTGAGTGTTCTTAGAACACATTCAACTTGCCAGCCACAACCCCCCATTCATATTTGCGAACATTTCTGGACACAGCGAGTGTTCGACAACGTCTTCAGAACACCCCCATGTTGTGTATTTGCGAACATTTCAGGACACCGCGAGTGTTCTTAGAACACCTTCAACTTGACAACGAACAATACGGACAGCGTCCTCAGGACACCCCCTACAAACATTCCCCAGACACTGCGAGTGTTCTTAGAAGCGTCTTCAGAACACTACCATCTTGTTTATTTGCGAACATTTCAGGACACTGCGAGTGTTCTTAGAACACATTCAACTTGACAGAGAACAATACGGACAGCGTCCTCAGGACACCCCCATTTTGTTTATTTGCGAACATTTCAGGACAGCGCGAGTGTTCTTAGAAGCGTCTTCAGAACACCACCATCTTGTTTATTTGCGAACATTTCAGGACACCGCGAGTGTTCTTAGAACACATTCAACTTGCCAGCCACAACCCCCATTCATATTTGCGAACATTTCCGGACACAGGGAGTGTTCGACAACGTCTTCAGAACACCCCCATTTGGTGTATTTGCGAACATTTCAGGACACCGCAAGTGTTCTTAGAACACATTCAACTTGACAGAGAACAATACGGACAGCGTCCTCAGGACACCCCCTACGAACTTTCCCCGGACACCGTGAGTGTTCTTAGAAGCGTCTTCAGAACACCACCATCTTGTTTATTTGCAAACATTTCAGGACACCGCAAGTGTTCTTAGAACACATTCAACTTGACAGAGAACAATACGGACAGCGTCCTCAGGACACCCCCATTTTGTTTATTTGCGAACATTTCAGGACACCGCGAGTGTTCTTAGAACACATTCAACTTGCCAGCTACAACCCCCCATTCATATTTGCGAACATTTCTGGACACAGCGAGTGTTCGACAACGTCTTCAGAACACCCCCATGTTGTGTATTTGCGAACATTTCAGGACACCGGAAGTGTTCTTAGAACACATTCAACTTGACAGAGAACAATACGGACAGCGTCCTCAGGACACCCCCATTTTGTTTATTTGCGAATATTTCAGGACACCGCGAGAGTTCTTAGAACACATTCAACTTGCCAGCCACAACCCCCATTCATATTTGCGAACATTTCAGGACACAGCGATTGTTCGACAACGTCTTCAGAACACACCCATTTTGTGTATTTGCGAACATTTCAGGGGACCGCGAGTGTTCTTAGAACACATTCAACTTGACAGAGAACAATGTGGACAGCGTCCTCAGGACACCCCCTACGAACATTCCCTGGACACCGCAAGTGTTCTTAGAAACGTCTTCAGAACACCCCCATTTTGTTTATTTGCGAACATTTCAGGACACCGCGAGTGTTCTTAGAACACATTCAACTTGCCAGCCACAACCCCCATTCATATTTGAGAACATTTCAGGACACAGCGATTGTTCAACAACGTCTTCAGAACACACCAATTTTGTGTATTTGCGAACATTTCAGGGGACCGCGAGTGTTCTTAGAACACATTCAACTTGACAGAGAACAATGCGGACAGCGTCCTCAGGACACCCCCTACGAACATTCCCCGGACACCGCAAGTGTTCTCAAAAATGTCTTCAGAACACCCCTATTTTGTTTATTTGCGAACATTTCAGGACACCGCGAGTGTTCTTAGAACACATTCAACTTGCCAGCCACAACCCCCATTCATATTTGCGAACATTTCCGGACACAGGGAGTGTTCGACAACGTCTTCAGAACACCCCCATTTGGTGTATTTGCGAAAATTTCAGGACACCGCAAGTGTTCTTAGAACACATTCAACTTGACAGAGAACAATACGGACAGCGTCCTCAGGACACCCCCTACGAACTTTCCCCGGACACTGCGAGTGTTCTTAGAAGCGTCTTCAGAACACCACCATCTTGTTTATTTGCGAACATTTCAGGACAGCGCAAGTGTTCTTAGAACACATTCAACTTGACAGAGAACAATACGGACAGCGTCCTCAGGACACCCCCATTTTGTTTATTTGCAAACATTTCAGGACACCTTGAGTGTTCTTAGAACACATTCAACTTGCCAGCTACAACCCCCCATTCATATTTGCGAACATTTCTGGACACAGCGAGTGTTCGACAACGTCTTCAGAACACCCCCATGTTGTGTATTTGCGAACATTTCAGGACACCGGAAGTGTTCTTAGAACACATTCAACTTGACAGAGAACAATACGGACAGCGTCCTCAGGACACCCCCATTTTGTTTATTTGCGAATATTTCAGGACACCGCGAGAGTTCTTAGAACACATTCAACTTGCCAGCCACAACCCCCATTCATATTTGCGAACATTTCAGGACACAGCGATTGTTCGACAACGTCTTCAGAACACACCCATTTTGTGTATTTGCGAACATTTCAGGGGACCGCGAGTGTTCTTAGAACACATTCAACTTGACAGAGAACAATGTGGACAGCGTCCTCAGGACACCCCCTACGAACATTCCCCGGACACCGCAAGTGTTCTTAGAAACGTCTTCAGAACACCCCCATTTTGTTTATTTGCGAACATTTCAGGACACCGCGAGTGTTCTTAGAACACATTCAACTTGCCAGCCACAACCCCCATTCATATTTGCGAACATTTCCGGACACAGGGAGTGTTCGACAACGTCTTCAGAACACCCCCATTTGGTGTATTTGCGAACATTTCAGGACACCGCAATTGTTCTTAGAACACATTCAACTTGACAGAGAACAATACGGACAGCGTCCTCAGGACACCCCCTACGAACTTTCACCGGACACCGCAAGTGTTCTTAGAAGCGTCTTCAGAACACCACCATCTTGTTTATTTGCAAACATTTCAGGACACCGCAAGTGTTCTTAGAACACATTCAACTTGACAGAGAACAATACGGACAGCGTCCTCAGGACACCCCCATTTTGTTTATTTGCGAACATTTCAGGACACCGCGAGTGTTCTTAGAACACATTCAACTTGCCAGCCACAACCCCCATTCATATTTGCGAACATTTCTGAACACAGCGAGTGTTCGACAACGTCTTCAGAACACCCCCATGTTGTGTATTTGCGAACATTTCAGGACACCGCTAGTGTTCTTAGAACACATTCAACTTGACAGCGAACAATACGGACAGCGTCCTCAGGACACCCCCATTTTGTTTATTTGCGAACATTTCAGGACACCGCGAGTGTTCTTAGAACACATTCAACTTGCCAGCCACAACCTCCATTCATATTTGCGAACATTTCAGGACACAGTGAGTGTTCGACAACGTCTTCAGAACACCCCCATTTTGTGTATTTGCGAACATTTCAGGACACCGCAAGTGTTCTTAGAACACATTCAACTTGACAACGAACAATACGGACAGCGTCCTCAGGACACCCCCTACGAACATTCCCCGGACACCGCAAGTGTTCTCAAAAATTTCTTCAGAACACCCCCATTTTGTTTATTTGCGAACATTTCAGGACACCGCGAGTGTTCTTAGAACACATTCAACTTGCCAGCCACAACCCCCATTCATATTTGCGAACATTTCCGGACACAGGGAGTGTTCGACAACGTCTTCAGAACACCCCCATTTGGTGTATTTGCAAAAATTTCAGGACACCGCAAGTGTTCTTAGAACACATTCAACTTGACAGAGAACAATATGGACAGCGTCCTCAGGACACCCCCTACGATCTTTCCCCGGACACCGCGAGTGTTCTTAGAAGCGTCTTCAGAACACCACCATCTTGTTTATTTGCGAACATTTCAGGACACCGCAAGTGTTCTTAGAACACATTCAACTTGACAGAGAACAATACGGACAGCGTCCTCAGGACACCCCCATTTTGTTTATTTGCAAACATTTCAGGACACCGTGAGTGTTCTTAGAACACATTCAACTTGCCAGCCACAACCCCCCATTCATATTTGCGAACATTTCTGGACACAGCGAGTGTTCGACAACGTCTTCAGAACACCCACATGTTGTGTATTTGCGAACATTTCAGGACACCGCGAGTGTTCTTAGAACACCTTCAACTTGACAACGAACAATACGGACAGCGTCCTCAGGACACCCCCTACAAACATTCCCCAGACACCGCGAGTGTTCTTAGAAGCGTCTTCAGAACACTACCATCTTGTTTATTTGCGAACATTTCAGGACACTGCGAGTGTTCTTAGAACACATTCAACTTGACAGAGAACAATACGGACAGCGTCCTCAGGACACCCCCATTTTGTTTATTTGCGAACATTTCAGGACAGCGCGAGTGTTCTTAGAAGCGTCTTCAGAACACCACCATCTTGTTTATTTGCGAACATTTCAGGACACCGCGAGTGTTCTTAGAACACATTCAACTTGACAGAGAACAATACGGACGGCGTCCTCAGGACACCCCCATTTTGTTTATTTGCAAATATTTCAGGACACTGCAAGAGTTCTTAGAACACATTCAACTTGCCAGCCACAACCCCCATTCATATTTGAGAACATTTCAGGACACAGCGATTGTTCAACAACGTCTTCAGAACACACCCATTTTGTGTATTTGCAAACATTTCAGGACACCGCGAGTGTTCTTAGAACACATTCAAATTGACAGAGAACAATGTGGACAGCGTCCTCAGGACACCCCCTACGAACATTCCCTGGACACCGCAAGTGTTCTTAGAAACGTCTTCAGAACACCCCCATTTTGTTTATTTGCGAACATTTCAGGACACCGCGAGTGTTCTTAGAACACATTCAACTTGCCAGCCACAACCCCCATTCATATTTGCGAACATTTCAGGACACAGCGAGTGTTCGACAACGTCTTCAGAACACCCCCATTTGGTGTATTTGTGAAAATTTCAGGACACCGCAAGTGTTCTTAGAACACATTCAACTTGACAGAGAACAATACGGACAGCGTCCTCAGGACACCCCCTACGAACTTTCCCCGGACACCGCGAGTGTTCTTAGAAGCGTCTTCAGAACACCACCATCTTGTTTATTTGCGAACATTTCAGGACACTGCAAGTGTTCTTAGAACACATTCAACTTGACAGAGAACAATACGGACAGCGTCCTCAGGACACCCCCATTTTGTTTATTTGCGAACATTTCAGGACACCGTGAGTGTTCTTAGAACACATTCAACTTGCCAGCCACAACCCCCCATTCATATTTGCGAACATTTCTGGACACAGCGAGTGTTCGACAACGTCTTCAGAACACCCCCATGTTGTGTATTTGCGAACATTTCCAGGACACCGCGAGTGTTCTTAGAACACCTTCAACTTGACAACGAACAATACGGACAGCGTCCTCAGGACACCCCCTACAAACATTCCCCAGACACCGCGAGTGTTCTTAGAAGCGTCTTCAGAACACTACCATCTTGTTTATTTGCGAACATTTCAGGACACTGCGAGTGTTCTTAGAACACATTCAACTTGACAGAGAACAATACGGACAGCGTCCTCAGGACACCCCCATTTTGTTTATTTGCGAACATTTCAGGACAGCGCGAGTGTTCTTAGAAGCGTCTTCAGAACACCACCATCTTGTTTATTTGCGAACATTTCAGGACACCGCGAGTGTTCTTAGAACACATTCAACTTGACAGAGAACAATACGGACGGCGTCCTCAGGACACCCCCATTTTGTTTATTTGCAAATATTTCAGGACACTGCAAGAGTTCTTAGAACACATTCAACTTGCCAGCCACAACCCCCATTCATATTTGAGAACATTTCAGGACACAGCGATTGTTCAACAACGTCTTCAGAACACACCCATTTTGTGTATTTGCAAACATTTCAGGACACCGCGAGTGTTCTTAGAACACATTCAACTTGACAGAGAACAATGTGGACAGCGTCCTCAGGACACCCCCTACGAACATTCCCTGGACACCGCAAGTGTTCTTAGAAACGTCTTCAGAACACCCCCATTTTGTTTATTTGCGAACATTTCAGGACACCGCGAGTGTTCTTAGAACACATTCAACTTGCCAGCCACAACCCCCATTCATATTTGAGAACATTTCAGGACACAGCGATTGTTCAACAACGTCTTCAGAACACACCAATTTTGTGTATTTGCGAACATTTCAGGGGACCGCGAGTGTTCTTAGAACACATTCAACTTGACAGAGAACAATGCGGACAGCGTCCTCAGGACACCCCCTACGAACATTCCCCGGACACCGCAAGTGTTCTCAAAAATGTCTTCAGAACACCCCCATTTTGTTTATTTGCGAACATTTCAGGACACCGCGAGTGTTCTTAGAACACATTCAACTTGCCAGCCACAACCCCCATTCATATTTGCGAACATTTCCGGACACAGGGAGTGTTCGACAACGTCTTCAGAACACCCCCATTTGGTGTATTTGCGAAAATTTCAGGACACCGCAAGTGTTCTTAGAACACATTCAACTTGACAGAGAACAATACGGACAGCGTCCTCAGGACACCCCCTACGAACTTTCCCCGGACACTGCGAGTGTTCTTAGAAGCGTCTTCAGAACACCACCATCTTGTTTATTTGCGAACATTTCAGGACACCGCAAGTGTTCTTAGAACACATTCAACTTGACAGAGAACAATACGGACAGCGTCCTCAGGACACCCCCATTTTGTTTATTTGCAAACATTTCAGGACACCTTGAGTGTTCTTAGAACACATTCAACTTGCCAGCTACAACCCCCCATTCATATTTGCGAACATTTCTGGACACAGCGAGTGTTCGACAACGTCTTCAGAACACCCCCATGTTGTGTATTTGCGAACATTTCAGGACACCGGAAGTGTTCTTAGAACACATTCAACTTGACAGAGAACAATACGGACAGCGTCCTCAGGACACCCCCATTTTGTTTATTTGCGAATATTTCAGGACACCGCGAGAGTTCTTAGAACACATTCAACTTGCCAGCCACAACCCCCATTCATATTTGCGAACATTTCAGGACACAGCGATTGTTCGACAACGTCTTCAGAACACACCCATTTTGTGTATTTGCGAACATTTCAGGGGACCGCGAGTGTTCTTAGAACACATTCAACTTGACAGAGAACAATGTGGACAGCGTCCTCAGGACACCCCCTACGAACATTCCCCGGACACAGCAAGTGTTCTTAGAAACGTCTTCAGAACACCCCCATTTTGTTTATTTGCGAACATTTCAGGACACCGCGAGTGTTCTTAGAACACATTCAACTTGCCAGCCACAACCCCCATTCATATTTGAGAACATTTCAGGACACAGCGATTGTTCAACAACGTCTTCAGAACACACCAATTTTGTGTATTTGCGAACATTTCAGGGGACCGCGAGTGTTCTTAGAACACATTCAACTTGACAGAGAACAATGCGGACAGCGTCCTCAGGACACCCCCTACGAACATTCCCCGGACACCGCAAGTGTTCTTAGAAACGTCTTCAGAACACCCCCATTTTGTTTATTTGCGAACATTTCAGGACACCGCGAGTGTTCTTAGAACACATTCAACTTGCCAGCCACAACCCCCATTCATATTTGCGAACATTTCCGGACACAGGGAGTGTTCGACAACGTCTTCAGAACACCCCCATTTGGTGTATTTGCGAACATTTCAGGACACCGCAAGTGTTCTTAGAACACATTCAACTTGACAGAGAACAATACGGACGGCGTTTTCAGGACACCCCCTACGAACATTTCATAACAACGCGATAGTTCTTAGAACACTTTCAACTTGACAACGAACAATACGGACAGTGTCCTCAGAACGCCCCCATTTCGTTTATTTGCGAACATTTCAGGACACCATGAGTGTTCTAAGAACACATTCAACTTGCCATCGAACAATACGAACAGCATCTTCAGGACACCCCCTACGAACATTTCAGAACAACGCGAGAGTTCTTAGAACACATTCAACTTGACAAAGACCAATACGGACAGTGTCCTCAGGACACCCCCATTTTGTTTATTTGCGAACATTTCAGGACACCGCGAATGTTCTTAGTACACATTCAACTTGCCACCGAACAATACGGACTATGCCTTCAGGACACCCCCTGCGAACATTCCAGGACACCGCAAGTGTTCTTAGAAACGTCTTCAGAACACCCCCATTTTGTTTATTTGCGAACATTTCAGGACACCGCAAGTGTTCTTAGAACACATTCAACTTGACAGAGAACAATACGGAGAGCGTCCTCAGGACACTCCCATTTTGTTTATTTGCGAACATTTCAGGACACCGCGAGTGTTCTTAGAACACATTCAACTTGACAGAGAACAATACGGACAGCGTCCTCAGGACACCCCCATTTTGTTTATTTGCGAATATTTCAGGACACCGCGAGAGTTCTTAGAACACAATCAACTTGCCAGCCACAACCCTCATTCATATTTGCGAACATTTCAGGACACAGCGATTGTTCGACAACGTCTTCAGAACACACCCATTTTGTGTATTTGCGAACATTTCAGGGGACCGCGAGTTTTCTTAGAACACATTCAACTTGACAGAGAACAATGCGTACAGTGTCCTCAGGCACCCCCTACGAACATTCCCCGGACACCGCAAGTGTTCTTAGAAACGTCTTCAGAACACCCCCATTTTGTTTATTTGCGAACATTTCAGGACACCGCGAGTGTTCTTAGAACACATTCAACTTGCCAGCCACAACCCCCATTCATATTTGCGAACATTTCCGGACACAGGGAGTGTTCGACAACGTCTTCAGAACACCCCCATTTGGTGTATTTGCGAACATTTCAGGACACCGCAAGTGTTCTTAGAACACATTCAACTTGACAGAGAACAATACGGACAGCGTCCTCAGGACACCCCCTACGAACTTTCCCCGGACACCGTGAGTGTTCTTAGAAGCGTCTTCAGAACACCACCATCTTGTTTATTTGCAAACATTTCAGGACACCGCAAGTGTTCTTAGAACACATTCAACTTGACAGAGAACAATACGGACAGCGTCCTCAGGACACCCCCATTTTGTTTATTTGCGAACATTTCAGGACACCGCGAGTGTTCTTAGAACACATTCAACTTGCCAGCTACAACCCCCCATTCATATTTGCGAACATTTCTGGACACAGCGAGTGTTCGACAACGTCTTCAGAACACCCCCATGTTGTGTATTTGCGAACATTTCAGGACACCGGAAGTGTTCTTAGAACACATTCAACTTGACAGAGAACAATACGGACAGCGTCCTCAGGACACCCCCATTTTGTTTATTTGCGAATATTTCAGGACACCGCGAGAGTTCTTAGAACACATTCAACTTGCCAGCCACAACCCCCATTCATATTTGCGAACATTTCAGGACACAGCGATTGTTCGACAACGTCTTCAAAACACACCCATTTTGTGTATTTGCGAACATTTCAGGGGACCGCGAGTGTTCTTAGAACACATTCAACTTGACAGAGAACAATGTGGACAGCGTCCTCAGGACACCCCCTACGAACATTCCCCGGACACCGCAAGTGTTCTTAGAAACGTCTTCAGAACACCCCCATTTTGTTTATTTGCGAACATTTCAGGACACCGCGAGTGTTCTTAGAACACATTCAACTTGCCAGCCACAACCCCCATTCATATTTGCGAACATTTCCGGACATAGGGAGTGTTCGACAACGTCTTCAGAACACCCCCATTTGGTGTATTTGCGAACATTTCAGGACACCGCAAGTGTTCTTAGAACACATTCAACTTGACAGAGAACAATACGGACAGCGTCCTCAGGACACCCCCTACGAACTTTCACCGGACACCGCAAGTGTTCTTAGAAGCGTCTTCAGAACACCACCATCTTGTTTATTTGCAAACATTTCAGGACACCGCAAGTGTTCTTAGAACACATTCAACTTGACAGAGAACAATACGGACAGCGTCCTCAGGACACCCCCATTTTGTTTATTTGCGAACATTTCAGGACACCGCGAGTGTTCTTAGAACACATTCAACTTGCCAGCCACAACCCCCATTCATATTTGCGAACATTTCTGAACACAGCGAGTGTTCGACAACGTCTTCAGAACACCCCCATGTTGTGTATTTGCGAACATTTCAGGACACCGCTAGTGTTCTTAGAACACATTCAACTTGACAGCGAACAATACGGACAGCGTCCTCAGGACACCCCCATTTTGTTTATTTGCGAACATTTCAGGACACCGCGAGTGTTCTTAGAACACATTCAACTTGCCAGCCACAACCTCCATTCATATTTGCGAACATTTCAGGACACAGTGAGTGTTCGACAACGTCTTCAGAACACCCCCATTTTGTGTATTTGCGAACATTTCAGGACACCGCGAGTGTTCTTAGAACACATTCAACTTGACAACGAACAATACGGACAGCATCCTCAGGACACCCCCTACGAACATTCCCCGGACACCGCAAGTGTTCTCAAAAATGTCTTCAGAACACCCCCATTTTGTTTATTTGCGAACATTTCAGGACACCGCGAGTGTTCTTAGAACACATTCAACTTGCCAGCCACAACCCCCATTCATATTTGCGAACATTTCCGGACACAGGGAGTGTTCGACAACGTCTTCAGAACACCCCCATTTGGTGTATTTGCGAAAATTTCAGGACACCGCAAGTGTTCTTAGAACACATTCAACTTGACAGAGAACAATATGGACAGCGTCCTCAGGACACCCCCTACGAACTTTCCCCGGACACCGCGAGTGTTCTTAGAAGCGTCTTCAGAACACCACCATCTTGTTTATTTGCGAACATTTCAGGACACCGCAAGTGTTCTTAGAACACATTCAACTTGACAGAGAACAATACGGACAGCGTCCTCAGGACACCCCCATTTTGTTTATTTGCAAACATTTCAGGACACCTTGAGTGTTCTTAGAACACATTCAACTTGCCAGCCACAACCCCCCATTCATATTTGCGAACATTTCTGGACACAGCGAGTGTTCGACAACGTCTTCAGAACACCCCCATGTTGTGTATTTGCGAACATTTCAGGACACCGCGAGTGTTCTTAGAACACCTTCAACTTGACAACGAACAATACGGACAGCGTCCTCAGGACACCCCCTACAAACATTCCCCAGACACCGCGAGTGTTCTTAGAAGCGTCTTCAGAACACTACCATCTTGTTTATTTGCGAACATTTCAGGACACTGCGAGTGTTCTTAGAACACATTCAACTTGACAGAGAACAATACGGACAGCGTCCTCAGGACACCCCCATTTTGTTTATTTGCGAACATTTCAGGACAGCGCGAGTGTTCTTAGAAGCGTCTTCAGAACACCACCATCTTGTTTATTTGCGAACATTTCAGGACACCGCGAGTGTTCTTAGAACACATTCAACTTGACAGAGAACAATACGGACGGCGTCCTCAGGACACCCCCATTTTGTTTATTTGCAAATATTTCAGGACACTGCAAGAGTTCTTAGAACACATTCAACTTGCCAGCCACAACCCCCATTCATATTTGAGAACATTTCAGGACACAGCGATTGTTCAACAACGTCTTCAGAACACACCCATTTTGTGTATTTGCAAACATTTCAGGACACCGCGAGTGTTCTTAGAACACATTCAACTTGACAGAGAAGAATGTGGACAGCGTCCTCAGGACACCCCCTACGAACATTCCCTGGACACCGCAAGTGTTCTTAGAAACGTCTTCAGAACACCCCCATTTTGTTTATTTGCAAACATTTCAGGAAACCGCGAGTGTTCTTAGAACACATTCAACTTGCCAGCCACAACCCCCATTCATATTTGCGAACATTTCAGGACACAGCGAGTGTTCGACAACGTCTTCAGAACACCCCCATTTGGTGTATTTGTGAAAATTTCAGGACACCGCAAGTGTTCTTAGAACACATTCAACTTGACAGAGAACAATACGGACAGCGTCCTCAGGACACCCCCTACGAACTTTCCCCGGACACCGCGAGTGTTCTTAGAAGCGTCTTCAGAACACCACCATCTTGTTTATTTGCAAACATTTCAGGACACCGCAAGTGTTCTTAGAACACATTCAACTTGACAGAGAACAATACGGACAGCATCCTCAGGACACCCCCATTTTGTTTATTTGCGAACATTTCAGGACACCGCGAGTGTTCTTAGAACACATTCAACTTGCCAGCTACAACCCCCCATCCATATTTGCGAACATTTCTGGACACAGCGAGTGTTCGACAACGTCTTCAGAACACCCCCATGTTGTGTATTTGCGAACATTTCAGGACACCGGAAGTGTTCTTAGAACACATTCAACTTGACAGAGAACAATACGGACAGCGTCCTCAGGACACCCCCATTTTGTTTATTTGCGAATATTTCAGGACACCGCGAGAGTTCTTAGAACACATTCAACTTGCCAGCCACAACCCCCATTCATATTTGCGAACATTTCAGGACACAGCGATTGTTCGACAACGTCTTCAGAACACACCCATTTTGTGTATTTGCGAACATTTCAGGGGACCGCGAGTGTTCTTAGAACACATTCAACTTGACAGAGAACAATGTGGACAGCGTCCTCAGGACACCCCCTACGAACATTCCCCGGACACCGCAAGTGTTCTTAGAAACGTCTTCAGAACACCCCCATTTTGTTTATTTGCGAACATTTCAGGACACCGCGAGTGTTCTTAGAACACATTCAACTTGCCAGCCACAACCCCCATTCATATTTGCGAACATTTCCGGACATAGGGAGTGTTCGACAACGTCTTCAGAACACCCCCATTTGGTGTATTTGCGAACATTTCAGGACACCGCAAGTGTTCTTAGAACACATTCAACTTGACAGAGAACAATACGGACAGCGTCCTCAGGACACCCCCTACGAACTTTCACCGGACACCGCAAGTGTTCTTAGAAGCGTCTTCAGAACACCACCATCTTGTTTATTTGCAAACATTTCAGGACACCGCAAGTGTTCTTAGAACACATTCAACTTGACAGAGAACAATACGGACAGCGTCCTCAGGACACCCCCATTTTGTTTATTTGCGAACATTTCAGGACACCGCGAGTGTTCTTAGAACACATTCAACTTGCCAGCCACAACCCCCATTCATATTTGCGAACATTTCTGAACACAGCGAGTGTTCGACAACGTCTTCAGAACACCCCCATGTTGTGTATTTGCGAACATTTCAGGACACCGCTAGTGTTCTTAGAACACATTCAACTTGACAGCGAACAATACGGACAGCGTCCTCAGGACACCCCCATTTTGTTTATTTGCGAACATTTCAGGACACCGTGAGTGTTCTTAGAACACATTCAACTTGCCAGCCACAACCCCCCATTCATATTTGCAAACATTTCTGGACACAGCGAGTGTTCGACAACGTCTTCAGAACACCCCCATGTTGTGTATTTGCGAACATTTCCAGGACACCGCGAGTGTTCTTAGAACACCTTCAACTTGACAACGAACAATACGGACAGCGTCCTCAGGACACCCCTACAAACATTCCCCAGACACCGCGAGTGTTCTTAGAAGCGTCTTCAGAACACTACCATCTTGTTTATTTGCGAACATTTCAGGACACTGCGAGTGTTCTTAGAACACATTCAACTTGACAGAGAACAATACGGACAGCGTCCTCAGGACACCCCCATTTTGTTTATTTGTGAACATTTCAGGACAGCGCGAGTGTTCTTAGAAGCGTCTTCAGAACACCACCATCTTGTTTATTTGCGAACATTTCAGGACACCGCGAGTGTTCTTAGAACACATTCAACTTGACAGAGAACAATACGGACGGCGTCCTCAGGACACCCCCATTTTGTTTATTTGCAAATATTTCAGGACACTGCAAGAGTTCTTAGAACACATTCAACTTGCCAGCCACAACCCCCATTCATATTTGAGAACATTTCAGGACACAGCGATTGTTCAACAACGTCTTCAGAACACACCCATTTTGTGTATTTGCAAACATTTCAGGACACCGCGAGTGTTCTTAGAACACATTCAACTTGACAGAGAACAATGTGGACAGCGTCCTCAGGACACCCCCTACGAACATTCCCTGGACACCGCAAGTGTTCTTAGAAACGTCTTCAGAACACCCCCATTTTGTTTATTTGCGAACATTTCAGGACACCGCGAGTGTTCTTAGAACACATTCAACTTGCCAGCCACAACCCCCATTCATATTTGAGAACATTTCAGGACACAGCGATTGTTCAACAACGTCTTCAGAACACACCAATTTTGTGTATTTGCGAACATTTCAGGGGACCGCGAGTGTTCTTAGAACACATTCAACTTGACAGAGAACAATGCGGACAGCGTCCTCAGGACACCCCCTACGAACATTCCCCGGACACCGCAAGTGTTCTCAAAAATGTCTTCAGAACACCCCCATTTTGTTTATTTGCGAACATTTCAGGACACCGCGAGTGTTCTTAGAACACATTCAACTTGCCAGCCACAACCCCCATTCATATTTGCGAACATTTCCGGACACAGGGAGTGTTCGACAACGTCTTCAGAACACCCCCATTTGGTGTATTTGCGAAAATTTCAGGACACCGCAAGTGTTCTTAGAACACATTCAACTTGACAGAGAACAATACGGACAGCGTCCTCAGGACACCCCCTAGGAACTTTCCCCGGACACTGCGAGTGTTCTTAGAAGCGTCTTCAGAACACCACCATCTTGTTTATTTGCGAACATTTCAGGACACCGCAAGTGTTCTTAGAACACATTCAACTTGACAGAGAACAATACGGACAGCGTCCTCAGGACACCCCCATTTTGTTTATTTGCGAACATTTCAGGACACCGTGAGTGTTCTTAGAACACATTCAACTTGCCAGCCACAACCCCCCATTCATATTTGCGAACATTTCTGGACACAGCGAGTGTTCGACAACGTCTTCAGAACACCCCCATGTTGTGTATTTGCGAACATTTCAGGACACCGCGAGTGTTCTTAGAACACCTTCAACTTGACAACGAACAATACGGACAGCGTCCTCAGGACACCCCCTACAAACATTCCCCAGACACTGTGAGTGTTCTTAGAAGCGTCTTCAGAACACTACCATCTTGTTTATTTGCGAACATTTCAGGACACTGTGAGTGTTCTTAGAACACATTCAACTTGACAGAGAACAATACGGACAGCGTCCTCAGGACACCCCCATTTTGTTTATTTGCGAACATTTCAGGACAGCGCGAGTGTTCTTAGAAGCGTCTTCAGAACACCACCATCTTGTTTATTTGCGAACATTTCAGGACACCGCGAGTGTTCTTAGAACACATTCAACTTGCCAGCCACAACCCCCATTCATATTTGCGAACATTTCCGGACACAGGGAGTGTTCGACAACGTCTTCAGAACACCCCCATTTGGTGTATTTGCGAACATTTCAGGACACCGCAAGTGTTCTTAGAACACATTCAACTTGACAGAGAACAATACGGACAGCGTCCTCAGGACACCCCCTACGAACTTTCCCCGGACACCGTGAGTGTTCTTAGAAGCGTCTTCAGAACACCACCATCTTGTTTATTTGCAAACATTTCAGGACACCGCAAGTGTTCTTAGAACACATTCAACTTGACAGAGAACAATACGGACAGCGTCCTCAGGACACCCCCATTTTGTTTATTTGCGAACATTTCAGGACACCGCGAGTGTTCTTAGAACACATTCAACTTGCCAGCTACAACCCCCCATTCATATTTGCGAACATTTCTGGACACAGCGAGTGTTCGACAACGTCTTCAGAACACCCCCATGTTGTGTATTTGCGAACATTTCAGGACACCGGAAGTGTTCTTAGAACACATTCAACTTGACAGAGAACAATACGGACAGCGTCCTCAGGACACCCCCATTTTGTTTATTTGCGAATATTTCAGGACACCGCGAGAGTTCTTAGAACACATTCAACTTGCCAGCCACAACCCCCATTCATATATGCGAACATTTCAGGACACAGCGATTGTTCGACAACGTCTTCAGAACACACCCATTTTGTGTATTTGCGAACATTTCAGGGGACCGCGAGTGTTCTTAGAACACATTCAACTTGACAGAGAACAATGTGGACAGCGTCCTCAGGACACCCCCTACGAACATTCCCCGGACACTGCAAGTGTTCTTAGAAACGTCTTCAGAACACCCCCATTTTGTTTATTTGCGAACATTTCAGGACACCGCGAGTGTTCTTAGAACACATTCAACTTGCCAGCCACAACCCCCATTCATATTTGCGAACATTTCCGGACACAGGGAGTGTTCGACAACGTCTTCAGAACACCCCCATTTGGTGTATTTGCGAACATTTCAGGACACCGCAAGTGTTCTTAGAACACATTCAACTTGACAGAGAACAATACGGACAGCGTCCTCAGGACACCCCCTACGAACTTTCACCGGACACCGCAAGTGTTCTTAGAAGCGTCTTCAGAACACCACCATCTTGTTTATTTGCAAACATTTCAGGACACCGCAAGTGTTCTTAGAACACATTCAACTTGACAGAGAACAATACGGACAGCGTCCTCAGGACACCCCCATTTTGTTTATTTGCGAACATTTCAGGACACCGCGAGTGTTCTTAGAACACATTCAACTTGCCAGCCACAACCCCCATTCATATTTGCGAACATTTCTGAACACAGCGAGTGTTCGACAACGTCTTCAGAACACCCCCATGTTGTGTATTTGCGAACATTTCAGGACACCGCTAGTGTTCTTAGAACACATTCAACTTGACAGCGAACAATACGGACAGCGTCCTCAGGACACCCCCATTTTGTTTATTTGCGAACATTTCTGGACACCGCGAGTGTTCTTAGAACACATTCAACTTGCCAGCCACAACCTCCATTCATATTTGCGAACATTTCAGGACACAGTGAGTGTTCGACAACGTCTTCAGAACACCCCCATTTTGTGTATTTGCGAACATTTCAGGACACCGCGAGTGTTCTTAGAACACATTCAACTTGACAACGAACAATACGGACAGCGTCCTCAGGACACCCCCTACGAACATTCCCCGGACACCGCAAGTGTTCTCAAAAATGTCTTCAGAACACCCCCATTTTGTTTATTTGCGAACATTTCAGGACACCGCGAGTGTTCTTAGAACACATTCAACTTGCCAGCCACAACCCCCATTCATATTTGCGAACATTTGCGGACACAGGGAGTGTTCGACAACGTCTTCAGAACACCCCCATTTGGTGTATTTGCAAAAATTTCAGGACACCGCAAGTGTTCTTAGAACACATTCAACTTGACAGAGAACAATATGGACAGCGTCCTCAGGACACCCCCTACGAACTTTCCCCGGACACCGCGAGTGTTCTTAGAAGCGTCTTCAGAACACCACCATCTTGTTTATTTGCGAACATTTCAGGACACCGCAAGTGTTCTTAGAACACATTCAACTTGACAGAGAACAATACGGACAGCGTCCTCAGGACACCCCCATTTTGTTTATTTGCAAACATTTCAGGACACCGTGAGTGTTCTTAGAACACATTCAACTTGCCAGCCACAACCCCCCATTCATATTTGCGAACATTTCTGGACACAGCGAGTGTTCGACAACGTCTTCAGAACACCCACATGTTGTGTATTTGCGAACATTTCAGGACACCGCGAGTGTTCTTAGAACACCTTCAACTTGACAACGAACAATACGGACAGCGTCCTCAGGACACCCCCTACAAACATTCCCCAGACACCGCGAGTGTTCTTAGAAGCGTCTTCAGAACACTACCATCTTGTTTATTTGCGAACATTTCAGGACACTGCGAGTGTTCTTAAACACATTCAACTTGACAGAGAACAATACGGACAGCGTCCTCAGGACACCCCCATTTTGTTTATTTGCGAACATTTCAGGACAGCGCGAGTGTTCTTAGAAGCGTCTTCAGAACACCACCATCTTGTTTATTTGCGAACATTTCAGGACACCGCGAGTGTTCTTAGAACACATTCAACTTGACAGAGAACAATACGGACGGCGTCCTCAGGACACCCCCATTTTGTTTATTTGCAAATATTTCAGGACACTGCAAGAGTTCTTAGAACACATTCAACTTGCCAGCCACAACCCCCATTCATATTTGAGAACATTTCAGGACACAGCGATTGTTCAACAACGTCTTCAGAACACACCCATTTTGTGTATTTGCAAACATTTCAGGACACCGCGAGTGTTCTTAGAACACATTCAACTTGACAGAGAACAATGTGGACAGCGTCCTCAGGACACCCCCCTACGAACATTCCCTGGACACCGCAAGTGTTCTTAGAAACGTCTTCAGAACACCCCCATTTTGTTTATTTGCGAACATTTCAGGACACCGCGAGTGTTCTTAGAACACATTCAACTTGCCAGCCACAACCCCCATTCATATTTGCGAACATTTCAGGACACAGCGAGTGTTCGACAACGTCTTCAGAACACCCCCATTTGGTGTATTTGTGAAAATTTCAGGACACCGCAAGTGTTCTTAGAACACATTCAACTTGACAGAGAACAATACGGACAGCGTCCTCAGGACACCCCCTACGAACTTTCCCCGGACACCGCGAGTGTTCTTAGAAGCGTCTTCAGAACACCACCATCTTGTTTATTTGCGAACATTTCAGGACACTGCAAGTGTTCTTAGAACACATTCAACTTGACAGAGAACAATACGGACAGCGTCCTCAGGACACCCCCATTTTGTTTATTTGCGAACATTTCAGGACACCGTGAGTGTTCTTAGAACACATTCAACTTGCCAGCCACAACCCCCCATTCATATTTGCAAACATTTCTGGACACAGCGAGTGTTCGACAACGTCTTCAGAACACCCCCATGTTGTGTATTTGCGAACATTTCCAGGACACCGCGAGTGTTCTTAGAACACCTTCAACTTGACAACGAACAATACGGACAGCGTCCTCAGGACACCCCCTACAAACATTCCCCAGACACCGCGAGTGTTCTTAGAAGCGTCTTCAGAACACTACCATCTTGTTTATTTGCGAACATTTCAGGACACTGCGAGTGTTCTTAGAACACATTCAACTTGACAGAGAACAATACGGACAGCGTCCTCAGGACACCCCCATTTTGTTTATTTGCGAACATTTCAGGACAGCGCGAGTGTTCTTAGAAGCGTCTTCAGAACACCACCATCTTGTTTATTTGCGAACATTTCAGGACACCGCGAGTGTTCTTAGAACACATTCAACTTGACAGAGAACAATACGGACGGCGTCCTCAGGACACCCCCATTTTGTTTATTTGCAAATATTTCAGGACACTGCAAGAGTTCTTAGAACACATTCAACTTGCCAGCCACAACCCCCATTCATATTTGAGAACATTTCAGGACACAGCGATTGTTCAACAACGTCTTCAGAACACACCCATTTTGTGTATTTGCAAACATTTCAGGACACCGCGAGTGTTCTTAGAACACATTCAACTTGACAGAGAACAATGTGGACAGCGTCCTCAGGACACCCCCTACGAACATTCCCTGGACACCGCAAGTGTTCTTAGAAACGTCTTCAGAACACCCCCATTTTGTTTATTTGCGAACATTTCAGGACACCGCGAGTGTTCTTAGAACACATTCAACTTGTCAGCCACAACCCCCATTCATATTTGAGAACATTTCAGGACAC
This sequence comes from Ambystoma mexicanum, assembly GCF_040938575.1. NCBI lineage: Eukaryota > Metazoa > Chordata > Amphibia > Caudata > Ambystomatidae > Ambystoma > Ambystoma mexicanum. The sequence continues at coordinate 810,878,092 of NC_090924.1, read as the reverse complement.
AGCGATTGTTCAACAACGTCTTCAGAACACACCAATTTTGTGTATTTGCGAACATTTCAGGGGACCGCGAGTGTTCTTAGAACACATTCAACTTGACAGAGAACAATGCGGACAGCGTCCTCAGGACACCCCCTACGAACATTCCCCGGACACCGCGAGTGTTCTTAGAAGCGTCTTCAGAACACCACCATCTTGTTTATTTGCGAACATTTCAGGACACCGCAAGTGTTCTTAGAACACATTCAACTTGACAGAGAACAATACGGACAGCGTCCTCAGGACACCCCCATTTTGTTTATTTGCGAACATTTCAGGACACCGCGAGTGTTCTTAGAACACATTCAACTTGCCAGCCACAACCCCCATTCATATTTGCGAATTATTTCTGAACACAGCGAGTGTTCGACAACGTCTTCAGAACACCCCCATGTTGTGTATTTGCGAACATTTCAGGACACCGCTAGTGTTCTTAGAACACATTCAACTTGACAGCGAACAATACGGACAGCGTCCTCAGGACACCCCCATTTTGTTTATTTGCGAACATTTCTGGACACCGCGAGTGTTCTTAGAACACATTCAACTTGCCAGCCACAACCTCCATTCATATTTGCGAACATTTCAGGACACAGTGAGTGTTCGACAACGTCTTCAGAACACCCCCATTTTGTGTATTTGCGAACATTTCAGGACACCGCGAGTGTTCTTAGAACACATTCAACTTGACAACGAACAATACGGACAGCGTCCTCAGGACACCCCCTACGAACATTCCCCGGACACCGCAAGTGTTCTCAAAAATGTCTTCAGAACACCCCCATTTTGTTTATTTGCGAACATTTCAGGACACCGCGAGTGTTCTTAGAACACATTCAACTTGCCAGCCACAACCCCCATTCATATTTGCGAACATTTCCGGACACAGGGAGTGTTCGACAACGTCTTCAGAACACCCCCATTTGGTGTATTTGCAAAAATTTCAGGACACCGCAAGTGTTCTTAGAACACATTCAACTTGACAGAGAACAATATGGACAGCGTCCTCAGGACACCCCCTACGAACTTTCCCCGGACACCGCAAGTGTTCTTAGAACACATTCAACTTGACAGAGAACAATATGGACAGCGTCCTCAGGACACCCCCTACGAACTTTCCCCGGACACCGCGAGTGTTCTTAGAAGCGTCTTCAGAACACCACCATCTTGTTTATTTGCGAACATTTCAGGACACCGCAAGTGTTCTTAGAACACATTCAACTTGACAGAGAACAATACTGACAGCGTCCTCAGGACACCCCCATTTTGTTTATTTGCAAACATTTCAGGACACCGTGAGTGTTCTTAGAACACATTCAACTTGCCAGCCACAACCCCCCATTCATATTTGCGAACATTTCTGGACACAGCGAGTGTTCGACAACGTCTTCAGAACACCCACATGTTGTGTATTTGCGAACATTTCAGGACACCGCGAGTGTTCTTAGAACACCTTCAACTTGACAACGAACAATACGGACAGCGTCCTCAGGACACCCCCTACAAACATTCCCCAGACACCGCGAGTGTTCTTAGAAGCGTCTTCAGAACACTACCATCTTGTTTATTTGCGAACATTTCAGGACACTGCGAGTGTTCTTAAACACATTCAACTTGACAGAGAACAATACGGACAGCGTCCTCAGGACACCCCCATTTTGTTTATTTGCGAACATTTCAGGACAGCGCGAGTGTTCTTAGAAGCGTCTTCAGAACACCACCATCTTGTTTATTTGCGAACATTTCAGGACACCGCGAGTGTTCTTAGAACACATTCAACTTGACAGAGAACAATACGGACGGCGTCCTCAGGACACCCCCATTTTGTTTATTTGCAAATATTTCAGGACACTGCAAGAGTTCTTAGAACAGATTCAACTTGCCAGCCACAACCCCCATTCATATTTGAGAACATTTCAGGACACAGCGATTGTTCAACAACGTCTTCAGAACACACCCATTTTGTGTATTTGCAAACATTTCAGGACACCGCGAGTGTTCTTAGAACACATTCAACTTGACAGAGAACAATGTGGACAGCGTCCTCAGGACACCCCCCTACGAACATTCCCTGGACACCGCAAGTGTTCTTAGAAACGTCTTCAGAACACCCCCATTTTGTTTATTTGCGAACATTTCAGGACACCGCGAGTGTTCTTAGAACACATTCAACTTGCCAGCCACAACCCCCATTCATATTTGCGAACATTTCAGGACACAGCGAGTGTTCGACAACGTCTTCAGAACACCCCCATTTGGTGTATTTGTGAAAATTTCAGGACACCGCAAGTGTTCTTAGAACACATTCAACTTGACAGAGAACAATACGGACAGCGTCCTCAGGACACCCCCTACGAACTTTCCCCGGACACCGCGAGTGTTCTTAGAAGCGTCTTCAGAACACCACCATCTTGTTTATTTGCGAACATTTCAGGACACTGCAAGTGTTCTTAGAACACATTCAACTTGACAGAGAACAATACGGACAGCGTCCTCAGGACACCCCCATTTTGTTTATTTGCGAACATTTCAGGACACCGTGAGTGTTCTTAGAACACATTCAACTTGCCAGCCACAACCCCCCATTCATATTTGCAAACATTTCTGGACACAGCGAGTGTTCGACAACGTCTTCAGAACACCCCCATGTTGTGTATTTGCGAACATTTCCAGGACACCGCGAGTGTTCTTAGAACACCTTCAACTTGACAACGAACAATACGGACAGCGTCCTCAGGACACCCCCTACAAACATTCCCCAGACACCGCGAGTGTTTTTAGAAGCGTCTTCAGAACACTACCATCTTGTTTATTTGCGAACATTTCAGGACACTGCGAGTGTTCTTAGAACACATTCAACTTGACAGAGAACAATACGGACAGCGTCCTCAGGACACCCCCATTTTGTTTATTTGCGAACATTTCAGGACAGCGCGAGTGTTCTTAGAAGCGTCTTCAGAACACCACCATCTTGTTTATTTGCGAACATTTCAGGACACCGCGAGTGTTCTTAGAACACATTCAACTTGACAGAGAACAATACGGACGGCGTCCTCAGGACACCCCCATTTTGTTTATTTGCAAATATTTCAGGACACTGCAAGAGTTCTTAGAACACATTCAACTTGCCAGCCACAACCCCCATTCATATTTGAGAACATTTCAGGACACAGCGATTGTTCAACAACGTCTTCAGAACACACCCATTTTGTGTATTTGCAAACATTTCAGGACACCGCGAGTGTTCTTAGAACACATTCAACTTGACAGAGAACAATGTGGACAGCGTCCTCAGGACACCCCCTACGAACATTCCCTGGACACCGCAAGTGTTCTTAGAAACGTCTTCAGAACACCCCCATTTTGTTTATTTGCGAACATTTCAGGACACCGCGAGTGTTCTTAGAACACCTTCAACTTGTCAGCCACAACCCCCATTCATATTTGAGAACATTTCAGGACACAGCGATTGTTCAACAACGTCTTCAGAACACACCAATTTTGTGTATTTGCGAACATTTCAGGGGACCGCGAGTGTTCTTAGAACACATTCAACTTGACAGAGAACAATGCGGACAGCGTCCTCAGGACACCCCCTACGAACATTCCCCGGACACCGCGAGTGTTCTTAGAAGCGTCTTCAGAACACCACCATCTTGTTTATTTGCGAACATTTCAGGACACCGCAAGTGTTCTTAGAACACATTCAACTTGACAGAGAACAATACGGACAGCGTCCTCAGGACAACCCCATTTTGTTTATTTGCGAACATTTCAGGACACCGCGAGTGTTCTTAGAACATATTCAACTTACCAGCCACAACCCCCCATTCATATTTGCGAACATTTCAGGACACAGCGAGTGTTCGACAACGTCTTCAGAACACCCCCATTTTGTGTATTTGCGAACATTTCAGTACACACCGAGTGTTCTTAGAACACATTCAACTTGACAATGAACAATACGGACAGCGTCCTCAGGACACCCCCTACAAACATTCCCCGGACACCGTAAGTGTTCTTAGAAGCGTCTTCAGAACACCACCATCTTGTTTATTTGCGAACATTTCAGAACAGCGCGAGTGTTCTTAGAACACATTCAACTTGACAGCGAACAATACGGACAGCGTCCTCAGGACACCCCCATTTTGTGTATTTGCGAACATTTCAGGGGACCGCGAGTTTTCTTAGAACACATTCAACTTGACAGAGAACAATGCGTACAGTGTCCTCAGGCACCCCCTACGAACATTCCCCGGACACCGCAAGTGTTCTTAGAAACGTCTTCAGAACACCCCCATTTTGTTTATTTGCGAACATTTCAGGACACCGCGAGTGTTCTTAGAACACATTCAACTTGCCAGCCACAACCCCCATTCATATTTGCGAACATTTCCGGACACAGGGAGTGTTCGACAACGTCTTCAGAACACCCCCATTTGGTGTATTTGCGAACATTTCAGGACACCGCAAGTGTTCTTAGAACACATTCAACTTGACAGAGAACAATACGGACAGCGTCCTCAGGACACCCCCTACGAACTTTCCCCGGACACCGTGAGTGTTCTTAGAAGCGTCTTCAGAACACCACCATCTTGTTTATTTGCAAACATTTCAGGACACCGCAAGTGTTCTTAGAACACATTCAACTTGACAGAGAACAATACGGACAGCGTCCTCAGGACACCCCCATTTTGTTTATTTGCGAACATTTCAGGACACCGCGAGTGTTCTTAGAACACATTCAACTTGCCAGCTACAACCCCCCATTCATATTTGCGAACATTTCTGGACACAGCGAGTGTTCGACAACGTCTTCAGAACACCCCCATGTTGTGTATTTGCGAACATTTCAGGACACCGGAAGTGTTCTTAGAACACATTCAACTTGACAGAGAACAATACGGACAGCGTCCTCAGGACACCCCCATTTTGTTTATTTGCGAATATTTCAGGACACCGCGAGAGTTCTTAGAACACATTCAACTTGCCAGCCACAACCCCCATTCATATTTGCGAACATTTCAGGACACAGCGATTGTTCGACAACGTCTTCAGAACACACCCATTTTGTGTATTTGCGAACATTTCAGGGGACCGCGAGTGTTCTTAGAACACATTCAACTTGACAGAGAACAATGTGGACAGCGTCCTCAGGACACCCCCTACGAACATTCCCCGGACACCGCAAGTGTTCTTAGAAACGTCTTCAGAACACCCCCATTTTGTTTATTTGCGAACATTTCAGGACACCGCGAGTGTTCTTAGAACACATTCAACTTGCCAGCCACAACCCCCATTCATATTTGCGAACATTTCCGGACACAGGGAGTGTTCGACAACGTCTTCAGAACACCCCCATTTGGTGTATTTGCGAACATTTCAGGACACCGCAAGTGTTCTTAGAACACATTCAACTTGACAGAGAACAATACGGACAGCGTCCTCAGGACACCCCCTACGAACTTTCACCGGACACCGCAAGTGTTCTTAGAAGCGTCTTCAGAACACCACCATCTTGTTTATTTGCAAACATTTCAGGACACCGCAAGTGTTCTTAGAACACATTCAACTTGACAGAGAACAATACGGACGGCGTCCTCAGGACACCCCCATTTTGTTTATTTGCAAATATTTCAGGACACTGCAAGAGTTCTTAGAACACATTCAACTTGCCAGCCACAACCCCCATTCATATTTGAGAACATTTCAGGACACAGCGATTGTTCAACAACGTCTTCAGAACACACCCATTTTGTGTATTTGCAAACATTTCAGGACACCGCGAGTGTTCTTAGAACACATTCAACTTGACAGAGAACAATGTGGACAGCGTCCTCAGGACACCCCCTACGAACATTCCCTGGACACCGCAAGTGTTCTTAGAAACGTCTTCAGAACACCCCCATTTTGTTTATTTGCGAACATTTCAGGACACCGCGAGTGTTCTTAGAACACCTTCAACTTGTCAGCCACAACCCCCATTCATATTTGAGAACATTTCAGGACACAGCGATTGTTCAACAACGTCTTCAGAACACACCAATTTTGTGTATTTGCGAACATTTCAGGGGACCGCGAGTGTTCTTAGAACACATTCAACTTGACAGAGAACAATGCGGACAGCGTCCTCAGGACACCCCCTACGAACATTCCCCGGACACCGCGAGTGTTCTTAGAAGCGTCTTCAGAACACCACCATCTTGTTTATTTGCGAACATTTCAGGACACCGCAAGTGTTCTTAGAACACATTCAACTTGACAGAGAACAATACGGACAGCGTCCTCAGGACAACCCCATTTTGTTTATTTGCGAACATTTCAGGACACCGCGAGTGTTCTTAGAACATATTCAACTTACCAGCCACAACCCCCCATTCATATTTGCGAACATTTCAGGACACAGCGAGTGTTCGACAACGTCTTCAGAACACCCCCATTTTGTGTATTTGCGAACATTTCAGGACACACCGAGTGTTCTTAGAACACATTCAACTTGACAATGAACAATACGGACAGCGTCCTCAGGACACCCCCTACAAACATTCCCCGGACACCGTAAGTGTTCTTAGAAGCGTCTTCAGAACACCACCATCTTGTTTATTTGCGAACATTTCAGAACAGCGCGAGTGTTCTTAGAACACATTCAACTTGACAGCGAACAATACGGACAGCGTCCTCAGGACACCCCCATTTTGTGTATTTGCGAACATTTCAGGGGACCGCGAGTTTTCTTAGAACACATTCAACTTGACAGAGAACAATGCGTACAGTGTCCTCAGGCACCCCCTACGAACATTCCCCGGACACCGCAAGTGTTCTTAGAAACGTCTTCAGAACACCCCCATTTTGTTTATTTGCGAACATTTCAGGACACCGCGAGTGTTCTTAGAACACATTCAACTTGCCAGCCACAACCCCCATTCATATTTGCGAACATTTCCGGACACAGGGAGTGTTCGACAACGTCTTCAGAACACCCCCATTTGGTGTATTTGCGAACATTTCAGGACACCGCAAGTGTTCTTAGAACACATTCAACTTGACAGAGAACAATACGGACAGCGTCCTCAGGACACCCCCTACGAACTTTCCCCGGACACCGTGAGTGTTCTTAGAAGCGTCTTCAGAACACCACCATCTTGTTTATTTGCAAACATTTCAGGACACCGCAAGTGTTCTTAGAACACATTCAACTTGACAGAGAACAATACGGACAGCGTCCTCAGGACACCCCCATTTTGTTTATTTGCGAACATTTCAGGACACCGCGAGTGTTCTTAGAACACATTCAACTTGCCAGCTACAACCCCCCATTCATATTTGCGAACATTTCTGGACACAGCGAGTGTTCGACAACGTCTTCAGAACACCCCCATGTTGTGTATTTGCGAACATTTCAGGACACCGGAAGTGTTCTTAGAACACATTCAACTTGACAGAGAACAATACGGACAGCGTCCTCAGGACACCCCCATTTTGTTTATTTGCGAATATTTCAGGACACCGCGAGAGTTCTTAGAACACATTCAACTTGCCAGCCACAACCCCCATTCATATTTGCGAACATTTCAGGACACAGCGATTGTTCGACAACGTCTTCAGAACACACCCATTTTGTGTATTTGCGAACATTTCAGGGGACCGCGAGTGTTCTTAGAACACATTCAACTTGACAGAGAACAATGTGGACAGCGTCCTCAGGACACCCCCTACGAACATTCCCCGGACACCGCAAGTGTTCTTAGAAACGTCTTCAGAACACCCCCATTTTGTTTATTTGCGAACATTTCAGGACACCGCGAGTGTTCTTAGAACACATTCAACTTGCCAGCCACAACCCCCATTCATATTTGCGAACATTTCCGGACACAGGGAGTGTTCGACAACGTCTTCAGAACACCCCCATTTGGTGTATTTGCGAACATTTCAGGACACCGCAAGTGTTCTTAGAACACATTCAACTTGACAGAGAACAATACGGACAGCGTCCTCAGGACACCCCCTACGAACTTTCACCGGACACCGCAAGTGTTCTTAGAAGCGTCTTCAGAACACCACCATCTTGTTTATTTGCAAACATTTCAGGACACCGCAAGTGTTCTTAGAACACATTCAACTTGACAGAGAACAATACGGACAGCGTCCTCAGGACACCCCCATTTTGTTTATTTGCGAACATTTCAGGACACCGCGAGTGTTCTTAGAACACATTCAACTTGCCAGCCACAACCCCCATTCATATTTGCGAACATTTCTGAACACAGCGAGTGTTCGACAACGTCTTCAGAACACCCCCATGTTGTGTATTTGCGAACATTTCAGGACACCGCTAGTGTTCTTAGAACACATTCAACTTGACAGCGAACAATACGGACAGCGTCCTCAGGACACCCCCATTTTGTTTATTTGCGAACATTTCAGGACACCACGAGTGTTCTTAGAACACATTCAACTTGCCAGCCACAACCTCCATTCATATTTGCGAACATTTCAGGACACAGTGAGTGTTCGACAACGTCTTCAGAACACCCCCATTTTGTGTATTTGCGAACATTTCAGGACACCGCGAGTGTTCTTAGAACACATTCAACTTGACAACGAGCAATACGGACAGCGTCCTCAGGACACCCCCTACGAACATTCCCCGGACACCGCAAGTGTTCTCAAAAATGTCTTCAGAACACTCCCATTTTGTTTATTTGCGAACATTTCAGGACACCGCGAGTGTTCTTAGAACACATTCAACTTGCCAGCCACAACCCCCATTCATATTTGCGAACATTTCCGGACACAGGGAGTGTTCGACAACGTCTTCAGAACACCCCCATTTGGTGTATTTGCGAAAATTTCAGGACACCGCAAGTGTTCTTAGAACACATTCAACTTGACAGAGAACAATATGGACAGCGTCCTCAGGACACCCCCTACGAACTTTCCCCGGACACCGCGAGTGTTCTTAGAAGCGTCTTCAGAACACCACCATCTTGTTTATTTGCGAACATTTCAGGACACCGCAAGTGTTCTTAGAACACATTCAACTTGACAGAGAACAATACGGACAGCGTCCTCAGGACACCCCCATTTTGTTTATTTGCAAACATTTCAGGACACCGTGAGTGTTCTTAGAACACATTCAACTTGCCAGCCACAACCCCCCATTCATATTTGCGAACATTTCTGGACACAGCGAGTGTTCGACAACGTCTTCAGAACACCCCCATGTTGTGTATTTGCGAACATTTCAGGACACCGCGAGTGTTCTTAGAACACCTTCAACTTGACAACGAACAATACGGACAGCGTCCTCAGGACACCCCCTACAAACATTCCCCAGACACCGCGAGTGTTCTTAGAAGCGTCTTCAGAACACTACCATCTTGTTTATTTGCGAACATTTCAGGACACTGCGAGTGTTCTTAGAACACATTCAACTTGACAGAGAACAATACGGACAGCGTCCTCAGGACACCCCCATTTTGTTTATTTGCGAACATTTCAGGACAGCGCGAGTGTTCTTAGAAGCGTCTTCAGAACACCACCATCTTGTTTATTTGCGAACATTTCAGGACACCGCGAATGTTCTTAGAACACATTCAACTTGACAGAGAACAATACGGACGGCGTCCTCAGGACACCCCCATTTTGTTTATTTGCAAATATTTCAGGACACTGCAAGAGTTCTTAGAACACATTCAACTTGCCAGCCACAACCCCCATTCATATTTGAGAACATTTCAGGACACAGCGATTGTTCAACAACGTCTTCAGAACACACCCATTTTGTGTATTTGCAAACATTTCAGGACACCGTGAGTGTTCTTAGAACACATTCAACTTGACAGAGAACAATGTGGACAGCGTCCTCAGGACACCCCCTACGAACATTCCCTGGACACCGCAAGTGTTCTTAGAAACGTCTTCAGAACACCCCCATTTTGTTTATTTGCGAACATTTCAGGACACCGCGAGTGTTCTTAGAACACATTCAACTTGCCAGCCACAACCCCCATTCATATTTGCGAACATTTCAGGACACAGCGAGTGTTCGACAACGTCTTCAGAACACCCCCATTTGGTGTATTTGTGAAAATTTCAGGACACCGCAAGTGTTCTTAGAACACATTCAACTTGACAGAGAACAATACGGACAGCGTCCTCAGGACACCCCCTACGAACTTTCCCCGGACACCGCGAGTGTTCTTAGAAGCGTCTTCAGAACACCACCATCTTGTTTATTTGCGAACATTTCAGGACACTGCAAGTGTTCTTAGAACACATTCAACTTGACAGAGAACAATACGGACAGCGTCCTCAGGACACCCCCATTTTGTTTATTTGCGAACATTTCAGGACACCGTGAGTGTTCTTAGAACACATTCAACTTGCCAGCCACAAACCCCCCATTCATATTTGCGAACATTTCTGGACACAGCGAGTGTTCGACAACGTCTTCAGAACACCCCCATGTTGTGTATTTGCGAACATTTCCAGGACACCGCGAGTGTTCTTAGAACACCTTCAACTTGACAACGAACAATACGGACAGCGTCCTCAGGACACCCCCTACAAACATTCCCCAGACACCGCGAGTGTTCTTAGAAGCGTCTTCAGAACACTACCATCTTGTTTATTTGCGAACATTTCAGGACACTGCGAGTGTTCTTAGAACACATTCAACTTGACAGAGAACAATACGGACAGCGTCCTCAGGACACCCCCATTTTGTTTATTTGCGAACATTTCAGGACAGCGCGAGTGTTCTTAGAAGCGTCTTCAGAACACCACCATCTTGTTTATTTGCGAACATTTCAGGACACCGCGAGTGTTCTTAGAACACATTCAACCTGACAGAGAACAATACGGACGGCGTCCTCAGGACACCCCCATTTTGTTTATTTGCAAATATTTCAGGACACTGCAAGAGTTCTTAGAACACATTCAACTTGCCAGCCACAACCCCCATTCATATTTGAGAACATTTCAGGACACAGCGATTGTTCAACAACGTCTTCAGAACACACCCATTTTGTGTATTTGCAAACATTTCAGGACACCGCAAGTGTTCTTAGAACACATTCAACTTGACAGAGAACAATGTGGACAGCGTCCTCAGGACACCCCCTACGAACATTCCCTGGACACCGCAAGTGTTCTTAGAAACGTCTTCAGAACACCCCCATTTTGTTTATTTGCGAACATTTCAGGACACCGCGAGTGTTCTTAGAACACATTCAACTTGCCAGCCACAACCCCCATTCATATTTGAGAACATTTCAGGACACAGCGATTGTTCAACAACGTCTTCAGAACACACCAATTTTGTGTATTTGCGAACATTTCAGGGGACCGCGAGTGTTCTTAGAACACATTCAACTTGACAGAGAACAATGCGGACAGCGTCCTCAGGACACCCCCTACGAACATTCCCCGGACACCGCAAGTGTTCTCAAAAATGTCTTCAGAACACCCCCATTTTGTTTATTTGCGAACATTTCAGGACACCGCGAGTGTTCTTAGAACACATTCAACTTGCCAGCCACAACCCCCATTCATATTTGCGAACATTTCCGGACACAGGGAGTGTTCGACAACGTCTTCAGAACACCCCCATTTGGTGTATTTGCGAAAATTTCAGGACACCGCAAGTGTTCTTAGAACACATTCAACTTGACAGAGAACAATACGGACAGCGTCCTCAGGACACCCCCTACGAACTTTCCCCGGACACCGCGAGTGTTCTTAGAAGCGTCTTCAGAACACCACCATCTTGTTTATTTGCGAACATTTCAGGACACCGCAAGTGTTCTTAGAACACATTCAACTTGACAGAGAACAATACGGACAGCGTCCTCAGGACACCCCCATTTTGTTTATTTGCGAACATTTCAGGACACCGTGAGTGTTCTTAGAACACATTCAACTTGCCAGCCACAACCCCCCATTCATATTTGCGAACATTTCTGGACACAGCGAGTGTTCGGCAACGTCTTCAGAACACCCCCATGTTGTGTATTTGCGAACATTTCAGGACACCGCGAGTGTTCTTAGAACACCTTCAACTTGACAACGAACAATACGGACAGCGTCCTCAGGACACCCCCTACAAACATTCCCCAGACACTGCGAGTGTTCTTAGAAGCGTCTTCAGAACACTACCATCTTGTTTATTTGCGAACATTTCAGGACACTGCGAGTGTTCTTAGAACACATTCAACTTGACAGAGAACAATACGGACAGCGTCCTCAGGACACCCCCATTTTGTTTATTTGCGAACATTTCAGGACAGCGCGAGTGTTCTTAGAAGCGTCTTCAGAACACCACCATCTTGTTTATTTGCGAACATTTCAGGACACCGCGAGTGTTCTTAGAACACATTCAACTTGACAGAGAACAATACGGACGGCGTCCTCAGGACACCCCCATTTTGTTTATTTGCAAATATTTCAGGACACTGCAAGAGTTCTTAGAACACATTCAACTTGCCAGCCACAACCCCCATTCATATTTGAGAACATTTCAGGACACAGCGATTGTTCAACAACATCTTCAGAACACACCCATTTTGTGTATTTGCAAACATTTCAGGACACCGCGAGTGTTCTTAGAACACATTCAACTTGACAGAGAACAATGTGGACAGCGTCCTCAGGACACCCCCTACGAACATTGCCTGGACACCGCAAGTGTTCTTAGAAACGTCTTCAGAACACCCCCATTTTGTTTATTTGCGAACATTTCAGGACACCGCGAGTGTTCTTAGAACACATTCAACTTGCCAGCCACAACCCCCATTCATATTTGCGAACATTTCAGGACACAGCGAGTGTTCGACAACGTCTTCAGAACACCCCCATTTTGTGTATTTGCGAACATTTCAGGACACCTCGAGTGTTCTTAGAACACATTCAACTTGACAGAGAACAATACGGACAGCGTCCTCAGGACACCCCCTACGAACATTCCCCGGACACCGCGAGTGTTCTTAGAAGCGTCTTCAGAACACCACCATCTTGTTTATTTGCGAACATTTCAGGACACCGCAAGTGTTCTTAGAACACATTCAACTTGACAGAGAACAATACGGACAGCGTCCTCAGGACAACCCCATTTTGTTTATTTGCGAACATTTCAGGACACCGCAAGTGTTCTTAGAACATATTCAACTTACCAGCCACAACCCCCCATTCATATTTGCGAACATTTCAGGACACAGCGAGTGTTCGACAACGTCTTCAGAACACCCCCATTTTGTGTATTTGCGAACATTTCAGGACACACCGAGTGTTCTTAGAACACATTCAACTTGACAATGAACAATACGGACAGCGTCCTCAGGACACCCCCTACAAACATTCCCCGGACACCGTAAGTGTTCTTAGAAGCGTCTTCAGAACACCACCATCTTGTTTATTTGCGAACATTTCAGAACAGCGCGAGTGTTCTTAGAACACATTCAACTTGACAGCGAACAATACGGACAGCGTCCTCAGGACACCCCCATTTTGTGTATTTGCGAACATTTCAGGGGACCGCGAGTTTTCTTAGAACACATTCAACTTGACAGAGAACAATGCGTACAGTGTCCTCAGGCACCCCCTACGAACATTCCCCGGACACCGCAAGTGTTCTTAGAAACGTCTTCAGAACACCCCCATTTTGTGTATTTGCGAACATTTCAGGGGACCGCGAGTTTTCTTAGAACACATTCAACTTGACAGAGAACAATGCGTACAGTGTCCTCAGGCACCCCCTACGAACATTCCCCGGACACCGTAAGTGTTCTTAGAAGCGTCTTCAGAACACCACCATCTTGTTTATTTGCGAACATTTCAGAACAGCGCGAGTGTTCTTAGAACACATTCAACTTGACAGCGAACAATACGGACAGCGTCCTCAGGACACCCCCATTTTGTTTATTTGCGAACATTTCAGGACACCGCGAGTGTTCTTAGAACACATTCAACTTGCCAGCCACAACCTCCATTCATATTTGCGAACATTTCAGGACACAGTGAGTGTTCGACAACGTCTTCAGAACACCCCCATTTTGTGTATTTGCGAACATTTCAGGACACCGCGAGTGTTCTTAGAACACATTCAACTTGACAACGAACAATACGGACAGCGTCCTCAGGTCACCCCCATTTTGTTTATTTGCGAACATTTCAGGACACCACGAGTGTTCTTAGAACAGTTTCAGCTTGCTCGCGAACAAAACGGAAACATATTGAGTCCTCAGAACACCCCCCATTCAGTTTATTTAGAACATTTCAGAACACCCGTGATGTCCGCAGACAAATCTAACACAAAAAGAACGTCTAACAAATAAAAACTTTCATCCTATCTCATACACTCCCACCCTCCCCAAACACTCCTACACACCAACACACTCTACTAAATACAAATTTTGAACAAAGTTTCACTGTGCTGTCCGCGGACGTCCACGAATCCAAGATGGCGGGCGCTACCGATAATCTGACGCGCTTCACACTCCACGCTGTACAATCAACGAACACGTTGCATGTCCGCGGACATCACGCAAGCCGATCGGCCAACCAGGACACTGTCCGCAAAGCGAACAGGAAAGTGTTTCCGCGGACCGAACACAGATATCACTCATTTTTTTGACCTACTTTTTGGTCATTTAAATAAAACTACTGGACGGATTTTCACCAAATTTGCAAAAGCATGCTTTCGGGACCAAGCCGCTGCTCCTGGTCCAAATTTGTTGAAAATCCGTCCAGCGGTTTGGGCTGTAGACGCAAGCAAAATATTTTCCCATTCAGTCTATGGGGAAAAAAAAGTTTTGGGACCCCCCCTATAACTTTGCCCCCCCTGGACGAATCCTCACCAACGTTTCCAAAAAAATTCAGAGTGACCCAAGTACTATTTTTGCAAAGATTGGTGAGGATTCGTCCAGGGAGAGCAAAGTTATAAGCCAACCAAAAAGTGCTCTTCCTATGGAAACACCAACTTAACCATAACTACATGGCCACTACCGTATATATATATATATATATGTGTGTTTTGCAGTGTGATTTGCATTTCTCACATACGTACATTTGTATTACTTATTACAAACTTTAAAATATGGTTGAAATACAATGGGCCTCATTCCGAGTTTGGAGGTAACCATGGCACTATTTGCGCCATGGCTACCTCCAAAACCAGTTCCGACTCCGACCTTGTTCAATGGGGACTTACCGGTCTAGTCTGACCTTTGCGGGACCGGTAAGTCCCCATTGAAAAATCCATTCCCCATTCCCATTTGAGCCCCCATAGGACTCAATGGGAATGGGGAAGTAGCTAATAACGGTACCGCAAATTGCGGTACCGTTATTAGCTCTGAAGTCCCTTAACCGGCCACGTCCATAACGTCTGGAAGGGCCCCGCTGACGGACCTCGGAATAGGGCGCAAAGGGATTACCGGCACTGGTGTCTTTACCGGTGCCCGGTCACCCTTTGCACCAAACTCGGAATGAGGCCCATTACAAATTAAAATAAGAAGTACAGTAAATCATAACATTTCCTACTAGGTAATATTCCTTTTTCCTTTGTGTTCCCTTAAACTATAACACAACTTGTAGGGTTGTTGTATAATCTTACTGCAGGGTTAAAGACCTTAGTTTCTTGTAGATCTGTACTATTTAAAGTGGGACTTTATTGATTTTCATTCCCTTCACTGACACGTTCTATTACCCTTGAATTTCAAAATCACTTGCAGATTTGATTTAAAAGAAGGTATGTGACAAATTAGATTCTGCAGGAGTACAAGGATGAGTAGGGGTAAAATGGCCCACTCAGCCCTCACACATCTGCATATCAAACAAAACACAATCATAAAGGTTAAATAGGAACAGTTAATAGATATACCACCTTTGCCTTTTGTGGTAATGTGGGCCGAGTGAAGGGCATGCTCTTAAGAGGGGTGTTAAGGTGAACCAGTAGTGACCCAAACAACACAGTATCACAGTCCAAAATAAAGGGAATGTCCAATCAAGGTTCTTTAAAAATACATAGGGCCTCATTACATGGTAGGCGGTAAGTGATTACCGGCACCGGAAGGGCAACAGTGCCGGTAATCCCTTACCGCCCTACTACAGGGTCCCATATCGGGTCCCTCCCCTAATGCCTGGTTTTACCAGGCGTTATCGAAGGGACCCGCTAAGGGAGTTCAGAGCTAATAACGGTACCGCAAATTGCGGTACCGTTATTAGCTCCTTCCCCATTCCCATTGAGCCCTATGGGGGCTCAAATGGGAATGGGGAATGGTTCCCGGAATGGGGACTTACCGGGTCCTCCAGGGTTGGAATGACCCGGTAAGTCCCTATTCCGGGAACACGGACCCGGAATGCGGTAAGGGGGTAGCCATGGCGCTAGTAGCGCCATGGCTACTGCCTACCGTATAATGAGGCCCATACACTTTAATTAACCACACCATCTGCGTATGGAGCAAATAGAGTATACTTTACAAAAAAACACCCCAAAGGAAGAACAGAGAAGATATGACAGATTTGAGCATGTAGCACTCTGAGTGTGGTTTCAAGGGTGGTAGGTAAAGTACTAACCATAAAAAGGATATCTTGGTAGAAAACAGGAGCAATCATGAACTAATCAGTCTCTAGGGTCCAAGTGGACCTAGGGGGCAGTTCAGAGTCAACAATACCTGCATTCCGTTCTTGGTGGGCCGATGTAGTCAAATCCAGAGTTGAAAGTAGATGTGTGCTGACTCAGTTCGGGCATGTTCGATCGTGGAGTCCCCAGCAGTAATGGGGAGTCAAACTGGGGTGAATGCGAGTGCTCCGTGCAGTAGAAGGGCAGCTCTTCAATTATGTAGTTCTGGGCGGTCCCAGGAACGCTTTGCAGATGGCCAGATGGAGTCAGGCTTTAGTCGCTTAAAGGGTCGATGAGTGATGCTCCAGCAGTCGGCGTGTGAACGTTGTCAAAGTGGTGCTCTAGTGTGTGTTAATGTGCGAGCAATAAGGCAGCAGTTCAGGGCTCACTGTCTCGAGCCACGGTTGTAACCCTGGATAGAGTCAGTTTGTGACTCTAGTGATTCAGTTCATGTCTTGTCAATGAGCAGTTGCTTCCAGACTACAAGGTGATGAGCTTTAGCTGGGACACAATGCAGTGTTGAGCTGGTCGAAGGTGCAAGCAATGTTCACTATAGCGGAGGAGCAGAGCAATCAGCTCCAGGGACATCCCTCTTGTTCTATGTGCAGTGAACACAGAGCTACCATTTTGCTAAACAGGGAGCTTCAACTGGTCTGCTCGTCCAGTTGCTGTGAGACCCTTTTAGGGGGACTCAAGGATAGGATGGTTCCATTCAGGGTCTGCTCTCCTAGCTCAGGAGCTTCCATTGCAGAGTAGAAGGTCTGGATCCACAGCAGAGGTTACTCACGATGTACCCTGGGAGTGGTAGGGAAAGACTTTCTTCTGTCTTGGATGATTCCTTCTTCACCTCAGGCTGAGGGCTTTGGAAAGTTCCACTCCCCCAATGGAAGTCCAGTGAGATCTTCAAAACAAATTGTGCTTTGGAGTAAAGTGCTCTATAAATGCCACATCAATAAAAAATAACAAATACAAATACAAATCTGCAGCCTTAAAGCATCCTAGAGGAACTGAGCAAATCTGCCAAAGGGGTGGAAAAACCCTTCTTTTAAAGTCACAAGTCCTCAGGTGATTGGAATAAAGCTAGCCCGCCTTAGTGGTCTAATCCCTGCTCTGGAATGGAGTGGACTTTGCCTTGTTGATGTCACACCCAAAGTGCTTTGCTCTAGAGGAAGTGGATGTGACAGGAAAGAGGGAGAGGGACAGTGGGAATCAAGATGGTGGAAACCTACCATTTACCAGAGCTCTCCTTCCAATCATAATCCTACACCTTCCCTTCTTACTGAGAACAAATCCCTTTAGAGATGCAGCATGTTGTGCGAGGCTATTCCTTTTTAATGTGTTTGCTCCCAGGATGCCTGGGCCCAGAACAGCTGCCTGCTCTGTAGCTGTTTCAGTTGGAAGGTGTAACCTGCCTTCACAAAGAGATAAAAGAAGAGGCCGGCCCTCCAGGTTCTCACCTTGCCATTTGGCGGCTACCCCCTGCTGACCAGAATACACATCACCTTGCATAGTGAAACTGATTCACAGTAGCTGACACTTATGCAATATCAATTGGAATTTGATGGCTGCGGTCACAAGTAGCACCATTCACTATGCCTTAACATTCACTTTTAGAGTTTACTATGCCACCAGCATGGCGATTAATGAACATTCAGGGGGCATATGTTAAATACCACCTCTGTGTTACTAGTACATGGCTGTCTCTGCGGCTGTCAAGTGGGCACCTCATGACCTTCAAACCCGCTCTATGCCATGAGTAGAGCAGATGCCGCAGATCAGGATACTGATGTGGCAGGGCATGAGTGCACTATGCTTTTGACATGGATTTGAAGGGAAAGTGTGAATCTGCTTGACAGATTACCCCTTTTAGAGACAGAATTACCCTCATAATTATATTTGTTAATACAAATTTACAAAAAGCCTCGGCTTTGCACCCTTGCCAGATGACAATTCATCACAAAGTATGGTAATTATTATTTTTGGAAATAATAATTTGTGTGCTATGATGTGATTACCTGCCATAACTGCCAGATTATGTTAACACCTAACCGTAAAGTGATAATATGTGGCAAATGTGTCTGTGTCTGTATATAATGCCAGTGCCTGAAAAATGCTATCCAATACCCATACTGTAGTGAAATCTATTGCTACTGATAATGTTTGTTTTGTTAGAGGAATGTTGTCTTTAGTTGAAATAAGGAACCTTATTTGTAATTTGTTTACTTATCTAGGGAAACCAAATTCCTTGGTATTTTTAGCAAACCTTCCTATTTGAGGTTTCTTTTTTTTTTGGAAAACTTTCATTTTTAGTTTGTGGGGCTTCTATCTTTTATTTCGTCAGCAAAATCTTATCATTTTTCCTTGCTAACGAAACATGTGTTTGCTGCACGCTTCATTTGCACATATTCTCCTTTCTTCTTTTCAATTTTTGTTGTGTTCTTTTCTTTATTGAAAAAATGCCTGGGTAGGAGGAGCATGTGTAGTGTCACCAGCAAGTACAGTGATATTGACCGAGAGATTGTATTTGTATGTGGGAATGGTTTCATCCTACTTATAATTTGAAAACAGGGGAACTTTGTCACGCACATTCTTCAATATGGTGCTAAGGCATATTGAGAATGTGACACTGGCTAAACATGGACTGTCTCTGGTGCAGTTGCAGAGAAATGTGTGAAAAATATGAATGATTATGATGGAGTATTGGAGATGATGAGAGGAGAAGGCAGAAAGGAGAAGATGTTGAGTTGTGGTAGTGGAGAGTTTCTGGAAAGTGGGACACAGTCAGCACAGCAGTTTAGGACGAAGTGAGGCTGATAGTTGGTTTTTCATTTTATAGTCATCATAAAACCTGTAATACAAGTGTTATTTTGTGATTGCAGCAAACCTTCCAAAGATAATCATTTGTACTAGCGGTAGTGAGAATATTTGTACATCCCACCCTTCTCTCTATACATGTACAAATGTTAACATTTTTGGCTTTCCATTTAGCACTTACCACACTTCTAGCAAAGTTAAGCAAGTGCATTAGCTGAATTCTTTTTTTAAACCATTGAAAAGTACAAGAAGATGTGCC
Source organism: Ambystoma mexicanum (assembly GCF_040938575.1). Taxonomy (NCBI): domain Eukaryota; kingdom Metazoa; phylum Chordata; class Amphibia; order Caudata; family Ambystomatidae; genus Ambystoma; species Ambystoma mexicanum. The sequence continues at coordinate 810,858,365 of NC_090924.1, read as the reverse complement.
TTACTTCTCTCAAGGCTAGATGAAACACCTTGTTGAGACTTGTTCCCAACTAGAGCTTTGTTTGCATATGGCCCATATTGCATGATAGTTTGGCTAGTCTGTTGGGTGTTCTTTCCACTGTTTCCTTCTGACTTAGAGGCTCAGCAGTACTTTTGCTGCTTGAGCTAGCAGAATGTTATATATATATATAAGTGCTCTTCCTATGGAAACAGCAACTTAACCATAACTACAGAGCCACTACTGTGACTGTGTAATATATATATATATATATTACATGGCCACGCTAAGTGGCCATGTAGTTATGGTTAAGTTGCTGTTTCCATAGGAAGAACACTTTTTGGGTGGCTTATAACTTCGCTCTCCCTGGACGGATCCTCACCAAACTTTGCAAAAAAAGTATTTGGGTCACTCTGAATTTTTTTTTTCCCATAGACTGAATGGGAAAAATATTTTGCTCGCGTCTACAGCCCAAACCGCTGGATGGATTTCCACCAAATTTGGACCAGGAGCAGCGGCTTGGTCCTGAAAGCGTGCTTTTGCAAATTTGGTGAAAATCCGTCCAGTAGTTTTTTTTTAAAATGACCAAAAAGTAGGTCAAAAAAAATTAGTGATATCTGTGTTCGGTTCGTGGACACACTTCCCTGTTCGCTCCGCGGACAGTGTCCTGATTGGCCAATCGTCTTGCGTGATGTTCGCGGACATGCAACGTGTTCGCTGATTGGATGGCGTGGAGCTTGACGCGCATCAGATTTTTCAGTAGCGGCCGGCATCGTGGATTCGCGGACGTCCGCGGACAGCGCAGTAAAACTTTGTTCAAAATGTGTATTTTGTAGAGTGTGTTGGTGTGTGGGAGTGTTTGGGGAGGGTGGGAGTGTATGAGATAGGATGAAAGTTGTGTTTTTTATGTGTTAGACGTTCTTTTTGTGTTCGATTTGTTTGCGGACATCACGGGTGTTCTGAAATGTTCTAAATAAACTGACTGGGGGGTGTTCTAAGGACTCAATATGTGTCCGTTTTGTTCGCAAGCCAAGTGAAACTGTTCTAAGAACACTCGCAGTGTCCGGGGAGTGTTCGTAGGGGGTGTCCTGAGGACGCTGTCTGTATTGTTCTCTGTCAAGTTGAATGTGTTCTAAGAACACCCGCGGTGTCCTGAAATGTTCGCAAATAAACAAAATGGGGGTGTTCTGAGGACGTTTTTGAGAACACTCCCGGTGTCCTGAAATGTTCGTAGGGGGTGTCCTGAGGACGCTGTCCGTATTGTTCTCTGTCAAGTTGAATGTGTTCTAAGAACACCCGCGGTGTCCTGAAATGTTCGCAAATAAACAAAATGGGGATGTTCGGAAGACGCTTCTAAGAACACTCGCGGTGTCCGGGGAGTGTTCGTAGGGGGTGTCCTGAGGACGCTGTCCGTATTGTTCTCTGTCAAGTTGAATGTGTTCTAAGAACACCCGCGGTGTCCTGAAATGTTCACATTTGGCCATGCACCCAAGACTCTATGCCCTGGCAACAACCACCGCAGCATATCACATTCATATTTGCTTATAACTTTGGGTGAAAAACAAATGTATAAGGAACAAAGGTATTAGATACTATGGATGTGATATGCTGCTATGGTTGTCCTTATTATTGTATACTTACTGTTTGGTCTAGTAATGGGAGTCCATGTTTTTCTTCTTCATTTCTGTGATAAAAGAAAATAGCATGTTAGTATTAGTATTTTGTAATGACTTATTACATTGTATAAGCAATATACTTTTATTTTTTTTCGACCCTCATATTTAGTAGAGTACAAATCAGAGTACTGTGCAATCTGCTCAGTTTCTGTATTTGTTGCTAAAATCATTGGGTCTGTGGGAGAAAAAAAAATCCATGTTGGATTAAAAAAAAAAACCTTTTTCTGTTATGCTACAGTTTATTTGTTTGTTTGTTTTCAATGTTCACTTTTTGTTTCTGGCTATACTTTATACTTTGCTTTGTTGTATTTTTTTTGGAGCAGTAACAGATTCTTCATTTGTTTTGATATTATAAAATTTTGGAGCAGTTAGATACCAATTGGCGTATTCTAACTGTCTATTTTTTTAATATATTTTAGTGGTTTTGATTTATCTATTTGGATATTGTTAAATTTTGGGACAGTTAGATACCAATTGGCGTATTCTAACTGTGAATTTTTTGGCCTAATTTAGTGGTCTTCATTTATCTGATTAGTTGTTGTAGAATCTTTGAGCTGTTAGATAGCTTTTGGAGTATTCTAACAGTTTATATTATTTTAACACAAATTTATAATTTTGGGACAGTTAGATACCAATTGGCGTATTCTAACTGTGTATTTTTCGGTCTAATTTAGTGGTATTCATTTATCTGATTAGTTGTTGTAGAATCTTTGAGCAGTTAGATAGCTTTTGGAGTATTCTAACAGTTTATATTTTTTAACACAAATTTACTTAAAGGTTTAAATACAGTTTATTTATCAAATTTTGGTTTTAAGAACATCAAATAAGCGTTTGTAAGATTTGCTGGTAATCTCTTCTTTAAAGTAATGGTACTATCATTACATTCAAACCATCCACATTTCTTTTTTACATATGACGTGTAGTGCCCTGAATTGGTTGTGGCTCCTGCGTGGTAGATTATACCTATTGTTGTGAAGGTTTTCTTACCAAGTGATATTTGATCATGTGTGAATCCAGTCAGCTTGCAGTTGTTTTTGGTACCATCTGCATTGTAACGTAGAAGCATTAGTATTACGTATTTACTATGTGTTTGTATTACTAATGTGGAGCGATTATCTGAATTGCAGGTAGAGCATAATCTACCATGGTTTGCATTTTGTACAAGTTGCTGAAATGGAATGGATTCACAATTTCGTATTAATATATATATGAAGCGTCCATTGGGAATTTATTCTTGTGTCACATTGTTGCACAGAGTGCATGTATGTTTCCACATGTATGAAATCTGAAAGATTTCATTTATAGGTATGTTTTTGTTTTCCAGTACTTGTAGTAAGTACATTACAAATTCTTGTGGATCTTCCTGTGAGTTTATAGTGAATTTCACCATTCCAGCACAGTAGTCCAATTGTCGTCTTATTCCAAAAACAATATATGTGTTGTCAGGATTGTTTGCTGCATTTCTATGAAGTACTAACATTTGCAAAAACAAAGGGTCTGTACTGTGTAAGTAAATGTTGTCAACAATTGGTGGTAATTGAAATAGAATATTCATTGCTACATTTGCATAGCAACTTACACCAACTATATTTGAGAATTTAAATGGTCCAGGTAGTTCTGTATCTGACTGCTTTTTTTGGAGTTTGTCTTCCTTCTTTAAAGAAGTACCTGGTTTACTTTCTCTAATTGATTCTTTTTTGTTTGTGGTACTAGATGAAGTATTCGTTTCTTTTACTCTCTTTGGAGGATTTGCAGTGACGTCCTGTTGCATTTCTGTTTGATTTAGTTTTCTTTTACAACATTTTAGTTTTTGTGGAACAGAATATGTGTTTAGATGGGGAGTATATAGTGAGCGAAGTCTATTATATTCTAAAATGCAAGGAATATCAGCGTTTACTTTACTTGCATCAAAGTTGATTAGAAATAGACCGTCAAGTGTACGTAAGCGTGATAGTGCTACGTAGCTCATGCCTTCTTTAAAGACTGTGTTACCAATATCGATCATTGCTTTGTCTAGGGTAAGACCTTGTGATTTATGAATCATGACTGCGTATGCAAGAGTTAGAGAAAATTGTTCTCTGCGTACATACATATCTTTGAAGAGAAGGAATCTAGCTGTTGAGCGTCCTATCCGTTTTACTTCTGAAAGTTTGTCAAAGAGTATATTGACAAACTGAATTTTGTTGTCATGTGGGTATGTTTGAAAGCCAACAACTGTACCCAGTGCTCCATTAACTAGTCCTTGGTCCACGTCAAGGTTACGTTTAAGCATTACTCTGCAATTTAAGGATAATTTTAACATCTATTCTAAGCCTGCTGTGTTTGAGATTGATTTTTCTAAATGATTTAGTCTTGTTGTGGCTTGGTCACACATGGGTAATGTCATACCATGTACGTCTAGTTTGTCTGTGGCGCTAATTTCCATTATTGGTTGCATTTCTTTACTTAACATTATTTCATTGAATTTGAGACAGCTTGCAAGAGTTGGCATTAAGGCCATACAATTGACATTTTTGTGGGCTAATTGTTCCATAACATATGTAGCACATGCAATATCGCCATAAAGTACATTAATGTGCCGGGTTTTCAATGTTGCTTCTGCTTCTTTAGAAAGTATACCAACTCTCAAACTTTTTAAAATGTTGGCATAAGTTAGATCTGCAGATTGGCGCATGTTTTCTGTTAATTCTCTGTATTGGAAATGTTGCCAAAGGTTGACATATCCAATGCTGCCAACAGTTTTATGGCAGAGTTTGTGCCCTAATGTTTTAAAAATAGGTTCACCTTTTACTGGTGTTAATTGAAGCAGATCTCCAAAAACAATAATGTGTTTTCCTGCAAAGAGCTCTTCATAGTCTGTTTTGAGTACTTCTTGTAATCTGAGGTGAATCAAAGCTAACATCAGGTTGGAGACCATGCTCACTTCATCTATTAGTAGCATTTTCATTTGTTTCAATACTCTGTGTAATTCCATTGCAGCCTCTGCAGAAAGTTTGTAATAGTCTAATTTGTTCTGGTGTTCTACTGGCAATAGTAGTAATCGGTGTAATGTAACACCACCTATGTTGTAGGAAGCTAAACCTGTGGGGCAGTGACAACAGCTGTCAGTTTGTTGTTTGTCAATTGTTGAAGGAACTTACTAATGATTTTGATTAGGAATGTTTTGCCAGAACCAGCTTCACCACTGACGTACAGTAGTATAGGTTTATAATTATGGCAGGAACATTCTTTATTTTCATGTTTTACACCATGTGCAATTTGTTGTGTTACTCCTTGAAAAATGCTACTTTGCTCATTGTTTAGTTTTGATTGTAGTATAGTTAAGTCTTCCTTATCTTCATACTGACACATGGTGTTTTCTACTTCTATCATAGCTAATTCTGCCTCATTTGTTATTAGTGGTTCTCCCAGTGGTTCTTGGCTTCCTGTTACAGAAGGTTGACTACTGTCAGGAGTATCCTTATCTAGTTGGGCTTGGAGTTCTTCTTCATGTTGCTGTTCATTGTGCAACATTGTTTTGTACTGTGTAAAGTTTACATCAGTTATAGTGCTTTCATTTGCTTTGAAAGCATCCTCATATGAGTCATAGTTATCTAGTAATTGTTATTCTTTTCTCCATGGTTTGAAGAGTTGTAGCAGGGACATGTAATATACTTCTTTATGTTGAGGAGTCTTCAATGACAATTTGATATGATTAATTAAATTTGGTTTAGTGAGTTTAACTAAGCTGCCTTCACAGTCTGTCACTCTATATTTACCTTTTTTTTCATCAGGTTTCATATTATTTTTGTATGTGTAGTTTTGGGCTATTTGGTATAGACACATGTTTTCCAAAGTATTACTTCTGTTTGGGTAGTATGTGTCCAATAAATTGTTTTTTAAAATGTCTTGGCTGTTGAGATAATGTTTGGCTATTGTTTCTATATCTTCATATGATTTTTGAACTCTTTTTCTAGATTTAGCTGGACCAAGACTTAGCCATACTATATTTCAGATTTACCATACAATGAAGTACCAGTTAAACGATCAGCTGCTTCATAAGATCCACATTCTCTATGGGTGAGCATTTTTATGCCAAAGCTGTATAATTTCTGAGATACTATTTTATCTGATGACAGGTCATTCCAGAGGTCTTGGAGCTCTGTCTTTTCTGCTTTAGTTAAGTATGCTGTGACATATCGTGCAACTGCAGTAGAATTATCTGCAATGTACTGCACATCTATGTTTGCATTCCATAAGTGGCCAATGATTGCATTATAATCATTGATATATTTTTCTTCTTCTTTTCTTTTTATGTAATATGTATTTTTAGGTGACTTACCTTTAACACTATGTCTAACTGAAGACATGAGGTTGTTTACTTGACCTGTATTTGTAACTGGTCTAGGGAAACGAAATCGGCATTTGGTGTAGTATTTGCCTTTTTTTTTGTATTTGCGACGACAATATTTACCACATTTGTGTCTTTGAAATTGTAAAATTTGTGCACAAAGATCACTATTTGTGGCTTCTGATGGAATTTCACAAGTGACATATTTTTCAATAAACTGTAAAACAGTGGCATCACTGTCTTGACCAAATTTAGGAGCATCTTTAATCCATAAAAGCATGTGGATATGTGGTGCTCCTCTGGCTTGGTATTCTTTTCTCCAAAAGAAGTGTTGCACTTCTCCAAGGGGAGGAACAGTTTTATTACAAATAAAATGTAGCATAGCAATGAAGCGATGGTGGAAATATCTTGAAACATTAACAGGATCCAAAGAACAAAGTTCTCCAGGTGTTAGAATATCTATGTTTGTTTTGTTTTTATTTGATATGCGTAGGAAATCATGTAAATCTTCCCATGCATATTCTGCACAACTTAATGTAACAAACCAAGTGGGTGGGCCAAGGTTTCTGATCATACAACGTACATCTCCATGACGTCGAAACCAGTACTCTTTAGTACCACGCATATTTGCTAATAGATTTGTAATATTTGATTGTAAAACCTCATCCTTTTGTTGCACTTTCTCTAATAATTGTGTAGCTGTCATATTTTGAAAGTGTGATCCTTATTTTAATATGTGTGCAACTCTGTAACATAAAGTTGCTAGTTCACTTTCAAAGAGTAGGTGGAATATGTATTCCACATTTTGTCTAAATCTGGGATCTTCAGAATACATCCGTAATGAGCGGTATTCTGAAGCTGATATTTGAATAGGTCTATCATCATACCTTCCTCCTTTGCCAGTTGGAAAGAGTCGAGGAAAAGCACGTGCTTCTATACTTTTTTCCCATATACTGATTGGCGATCCTTTGGTTTGACGCATATGGTAAGTTTCCAGTACATCTTGTACGGTGTCATTACAGTGCAAAGGATGAATTGTATACTGGTCTAAAGTATTTGATATTGTAGCAGGATCTCGTAGCTCAAATTGACCAGCTTCTTGTGTTTCTTGAATTATTTCAGTTGTATCTTTCAAGTTTTCTTCAATATTAATTTCTTTGTAATATTTATTATTCTCTTTAAGATATTGAAAGGCTTGTCTAACTTTATATAAATCTACCAGCTGTTGCCATATTTTTTGTCTTTTGTAGGTACTCCATTTACTAATATAATTAAAGATTGCTGCATTGGACGTTGCACTCCTAGAGTATGCACATTTTCTTTTAGATTTAATGGTAAATAAACTACTTTTCCACGAATGCCTTTTACCAATTCAGAGGGAGGTAATTTTGCTGTTTTTGGTTGAAGGCATATTATTGCTTGAAATGGGTGTACTGTTTGAATTATGATGCTCTCATATAAATTAAGTTGTTGTAGAGGTTTTGGTACTGGGTATAATTCCAAATTATTTGTGATAGAACGTGAAGGAGTTTGGTTGTTGTCAAGTTTTGTAGTGCAATAACTGCAAAGTATTAAGGGCTCAGTTATTTCATATTTGTTTTCTGCTAGAAGGTAGAGAGCTAATTCAAACCATTTAGAATCTTCATTGTCTTCTATTTTGTATGATAGGTCCACAATTTTTGTGTTACTTTTATAAAAAATTCTACGGCAACATACACATACATGGTTTGGTACTTCAGCTGATGTACTTTTAAATTTTAGTATTTCTTTTTTGTATGTGTTTAGCAAAAGGTTGCCATGTGTAGAATTGTTGCTTAATTGGTTTAAAGCTATTTCATTCTGTAAATGGCTTTCACTTCCAAAATATTTTTTCTGGATATAGTGAATTTCTTCAAGTAGGTCTTTTGCTGTACCATGTAGAAGGATGTTATTTAACTTTGCTAGTGCTAAAGCAGGACTTTTAGCATAGTACAGTTTATAGACTAGATTTCTTATAGTTGAATGATGTGTTGATATCCTTTTGATATCATGGAAAGTGGTTTTACAAGTAGGTCCTGTAATGCAGGCCAATGAATGTCCTTGTAGTCCTGTGTACTTGCGCACTGGACAGGTATCTATATTTTGCAGTAATTTAATTTTGATTTTGTCTTTGCTTTTTACATATTTATTGAGGAATTGGCGTAAAGATTTGAAACATTGTTTGGGAATGTTACACATTGACGTGCATGGCCATTTGTACACTAGACGTTCTGATTCAGTTGAATGGAGGGGTAATTCTAAGTTTTCAGGGCATATTTTTGTAAGGAGTACTTCTTGTTCCATTATGGTATTATTCACCTTTTCATAACCTCGAACACTGCTATGTATGGCAATTGTATTAGTTTGCTTTTGTTTGTACGCTTCTTCATTAAAATATGGTTCTGTGCTCGTAGTGTGATTCCATTCACCTCCGCAGATACTTAAGAAGTTCTTTCTGTTGACATTTCGCTTATTGAGAAGTCTTTTTTGTAATTTAGTTATTAGTTTTGTTAGTGGTTTCATTTTGTTTAACAGTAAAATAAATAAATTTCTTTTGAGAAGAATTGCACTGTCCATCAATGCTTCTAAGATTAATTTCCTACGATAGGTTTTAAGCTTTGAACCTGATTTCTCTCCTGTTTTTATAAGATTTTGAAGGACTTTGTGACGGTATATTTTGGCTAAAATACTTTTCTTGGTATGCTTACTTTGCACTATATTAAAATTTGAAGAAGTAGTTTTATCTGTACTGATAGCTGATTTTCTGTTAATTGTTTTTTGTTTTGTTTTACATTTTGATAGAGGAAGCGAAGTTGTTGTACTTGAAACTTCTTGTGTTTCACTAAATGATTGTATTAGCTGTTTTGTTTCAACTTTTTTTACAAATTCTGCTAGAGATGGATGCTTATGTTGGACACCTTTATTTTCATTTGCTCTACTTTTGCGTTGCTTTCTACGGACTTGACTTTTGGTAGGCATTCTTTAGGGTCTGTTGAAAAAAATGGGGGGGTGTTCTGGAATGTATGTGTGCTGTGTGCATGAGTGTTTGAGTAAGATGATAAAGATGTATGTAATGGTGTGTGATTGTGCATTGGGAACTAAAACAAGGAAGGAATATTCTTGAATTTATGTGTTACTAAACTGGGGTTCAGATGACAAAAAAAAGTAAGCTAGTGGTGTGGAAAAGTACAAAGAGTAAATCTAATGTATACAATTAAAACAGTTGTTTGTTCTATAATATGAAAATTGTAGTGGTTCAGTTGGGTAATTTGTGTGTCCAAAAATAGAAATTTGTGGGCCATTCTGGCTGTAAATCGCTGTTTAAGACATGGACATTTTTGGACAAAATGGTACAAAATCTCTATTTTTAGAAACCAAAATAGCTCGTATTAATGTTATAGTATATTTGATTAACAATACAAATATTATGGTGATATTTTACTTACTTTTTTAAAAATTAACAGGTAACTTCTTAGTTTTTCTTTCTTCTTCGAATTCGGCTGCTTCTTTTCAGGAAACTGGTCTTCACTGCAATTGTAAAAGCTTCAAATTAGTAACTTTGTTTGTATATAGCACTGTTTTTAATTTAGATATTGATTTTTTTAATTGAAATCCTCAGTGCCTTCTGTAAAACCATTAAACTAATTTATTTACATAAGATACATTGCATCAGTTCAGTACATATGATATATTCTTAATGAACAAATTGTATTGAATGACTAACTGTAGCAAAAAAAAAATATCTTTACTATGTCTTGTGAAATTTATAATATATTAGTGAATACCACTATTTCTGTAAATAAACTGTTCTAGGTAATAGCGCCTCAATGTCATGTCTAATTTAAAGTAATTAAGTAAATAAATAAATAAAAACAAAAAATATGAAATTGTATAAGTATTTTTATAAAGGTTTAAACATAGATTGTGTTTGCATGCAATTTTGTTTGAATATATGTAGTCTATATATTTCATTTAAAAAATGTTAGTTTAACATGATTTGAGTGTGTGTGTATAAAGAAAGTAAATAGTATAAAGGTTTATAAGTGATAGTTGATTTTAGGAAATTGAAAAAAGTGCAGTAAATTCATTTTACAGATTTTACAAGGTAAAAGTCTGTTTGAAAATGTGTTTATCTACTATACAGAAAATATGCATACCTGAAGTTTGTGTTCATGCATATGGATATGCATGGAGCTGCAAGTAGAAATCTTGAAGACTTGTACAGTATTTCTGGTAGATGGTGCTTGCCAATGATATGACACTTGTACTCAGAGAGATTCAGAGTACATTTGCAGTGCTGATCTATGATGATGCAGTTAGATGTAGAGGTCTTGAATGTGATTGGTGCATGGTCATGTGATTTTTGAGGTACATCCAATGAGGGAATGGCAGAGAGAGTGTAGTGGAAATGGTAGAAGGGCTGTTCATGTTACGATATGTCCGTGGACATGGCGGTAGTTCGCGGACATCGTGAGTTACATCCGGGGATTTTTGGGTTCAGAAGTCATGCAAATGAGAATAAGCACTGAAAGGGATTGGTCAGGAAAGTTTGGTGGGTGTGTTGTTCCAGGAGAGATTTTCTCAGATACTCTTTTTGCTGAGAGAACAAAAGATAGCTATGGCTGTGTGTTTCAGAAAACAGATTGTTTGGATTTTAGGAGATTCGTGGATACATTGGTTGAAGGTGCATGCAGAAAGCTGTGGAGTAGCTGTAGATCTTGGATTCCCACATGTGGAAGTACACTGGCATGGAGTACGTGGAATGAAGTGGTTGGACTTGCTACCTCTCTGTGCTACTTTGGAGACAGAGCAACATCCAGACATAATTGTAATTCATTGTGGAGGGAACAGTTTAGGACATGTGACTGGAATTTTTTTGCAATTTGCTATGAAAGAAGGATTTAGGAAGGTTATCGACATGTTTCCTAATTCTCAAGTGATATTTTCACGGATTGCGCAGAGACAAATGTGGCTTCGTTCTTCTTCGTTTGGTCCACAAATGGAAAAAGCAAGGCGCAATGTTAATAAGGCTGTTTGTGCCTTTCTAAGAGATTTTGGCATGTTTTCTTTTCACAATGAATATATTATGTTTTGTAGTACATACATTTTTCGCAGAGATGGAGTCCATCTTACTTATGCTGGCAATCAGATTTTTCTGAGAAATGTACAAAATGCATTGCGACCTTTTTTGGAATTACAACGATTTTGAAGTAGATGTTAAGCATTTACAATTTTTGACTTACAAACACCACCCAAAGGCTCTTTTCAGAGCCACCACTTCTTTCCAGAGAAAATTACAATGTTTGTGATGGAGTAGCAACACAATTTTTTTAATGTTTGCGAACTGTCCGCGGACTTCTAAAAAATACAAAGAGCCCTGCTTCATTTATTTTCACTTCTATTTTTTAACTGGGAAAGGCGGCTCTGAAAAGAGCCTTATTTTTTTTGATTTTTGTAATTTTGTATTTTTTTGGTTTTTCAGACACGACACACTAGGAGAGGAGGGTAAAGGAGTGTAAAGGGGGGGACACCAACCACAGGGATAAGAAAGGGCGAGCTGAGAGAGGAAGATGTAGAGTGGGTTTTATTTGGGTAGTGAGCAGGTATTCTCGTGCTCTGAGACGATAGTCTCAAAAGCACTCCGAAGTCGTTCCCCCCTGCAGAGTACTGTGTCGCAGTACATACATACAACTGTGACCCTCGAAAGGTAAGGGTCATCAGCATACTGTATGGCATGTGAGGCAGCTTGAGAAAGACGCTGTCCCACAGAGGTGGTCCTTGTGGTGACAGGATCAGAAACAGAGATTTAAGTAGAGGAAATCAACCTGCTACGTTCTTCGCAAGGTACAACCCTGCGAATAGCCCCAGAGTGAAATGACCTCAGGTGTCGCTTCATAGTAGTGGTCCCAAAGCTGTACTTAACGTGCTTCCCGCGACTGAGTATCATTTTGCACTCATTGCAGGTAACACGGTTCGCACGAGCCTTAGGAACATTACCATGAATGGTAAATAACCGCAACACCCAAGACTCACGCCTAGTGCGGGTAGTAGGGTTTTCCTCTACCTCATTCTCATCATCCTCTTCTTCCTCCTCCGCATCCTCATTCCTGTTCCCCTATTCAGGCCCTTGGGGAGGTGGTGGAGGGGGTGGGGGTGGTGCTGAAGCAGGTGCAGCACCAAGTGGCAGTTCAGCAGCCAAGGATGCCATCTCGATGATGGTGTAGTCTGCAGGTGGCAGCAAAAATCACTGTGTTCTGAAGAATAGCCAGAAACCAATGGGAATAAGCTCTTGGGCGTGGTCTTTTATAGGGGTGCTTGTGCGCGGTTCGCAGATCGAACACAAAAAAAGGATCGGAAAGTTTCAAAAGGTATATAGAAACTCAAGATTGCTATGTGGGACTTGTGCCATGGTGAGATTTTATTGAAAAATATTATGGATTAACTGAAAATGTACTTTTAAATTGTTCGGGGACACGAACAGTGTCCGCATTTCAGGACACACGATGAGTGTGGGCGCGGTCATATGATCCGTTCGTGAACTAGTCCACGAAGGAAGCGCCTGTCCGCAGGACACCAAGTGCACGGAGATTGGTTAGCGCATGCACATTGATGTCCTACAGACACTGTTCGGGTTCTGAAGTAATTAAAAGTGCGTCACACGTGAAACGAACATTTCAGGAAACCGCGTGTGTTCTTAGAACAGTTTAAACTTGGTAGCGAACAGTAAGGACAGATATAGTGTTCTTCAGGACACGTGTAATTTAGTTTATGTAAGAACATTTCAGGACACCAATTGTGTTCTTCGAACAGTTTCAATTGGGTAGCGAACACTACGAACAGGTATAGTGTTCTTCAGGACACCTCCATTTTCGTTTATGTACGAACATTTCAGGACACCTATAGCGTTCTTAGAACAGTTTGAACTTGCTAGCGAACAGTACCGGACAGGTATAGTGTTCTTTAGGACACTTTAATTTTTGTTTGTTTACGAACAATTCAGGACACTTCATGTGTTCTTAGTACAGTTTCATGTTCCTAGCGAACACTACGAACAGTTGTACTGTTGTTCAGGACACATCATTTTCGTTTATTCACGAACATTTCAGGACACCAATTGTGTTCTTAGGACAGTTTTAAGTTGATAGCGAACATTACGGACAGATATAGTGTTCTTTAGAACACTTTAATTTTTCTTTCTTTACGAACATTTCAGGACACCACGTGTGTTCTTAGAACAGTTTCAACTTGCTAGCGAACAGTACGAACAGGTGTGGTGTTCTTCAGGACACCTCCATTTTCGTTTATGTACGAACACTCGCACTGTCCGCGGACACTTTTATTGTTTTAAAAAAAAAAAACGGAAACTATTCACAATACAATATAAAAATTAAACTTTATTTAACATATATTAATAATTTATGACAGAGAAGGTGAGGCAGAAACAGAAACAAAAACAGGAGAATTTGGGGTTTCAACATGATTGGTATTAGGTGAAGAAGGGATGGAAAGCTCATCAAAACGTGTTGGATTATGGAGAGGGTTTGGGGATAATTGACTGGGATATGGTGAGGAGGGACAAGTACATGTGGGGCAATGGTACGAGGTTTTTGGTTTGAAATGATTTTCTAGAAAAGTTTTTAAATTATTAAAATTAGCCAACAATACATCAATTTTTTCTTCTATATTGTGAAGACTGTTATCCATAACAGGGTTTTCTGAAGTTTTTTCTATTTTGGTATGCTTTGTACAAAAAAATAATATATATTTTAAATGTATATAAAAAAATAATAAATAAATGGTTTATATTATAAAGTGTTTACCATTAGTTTCACTATCTTGTGACATTTCTTCATGTGGGAAATTGTCCTCTAGCCATTCCAGAGTACTAGACATTTCTGTGAGAAAAAAAAAAAAGATAATATATTTTTTAATCTAATACAGAAAGTTTATAAATATATGAGTAAAATGAAGTACACTTACTATTTCTGGTAAGATAAGTCCTATGTATTCAGTGGGTCTGGTCTTGTTCTCAGTTCTGTTGTGTCTGTGAGGTAATTATGTTGGAAGCCAATGTATCTTCTTTTGGTATATTCCATTTCAGAACATATTGTATTTAAATGAATGGTTAGTGTGTTACATATATGGGTTACATTTCTTATGTATTACTATATATAATGTGTTTGTGTGCTACTTTTTGAATTTGTTAAATGTTCCTATATTATGATATAACAATCAAACATACCCCACCACCCCCCCACCCCACAGTTTTTAGGTAGTGGTACTGTTCTCCGAACATGTCTGCGAACATTAAATAAGTTCTCGGACATCAAGTTCATAAGAAGAGATCTAGTCAGTTCCATATGACATGTATATAAAGTCAAAGTCATTATTGTTAAGTTGTGCTACTAAAAAACTATGAAATTCAGTGAAAAAACTTTGTTAAAGGGACGTTATGGTTAAGTTGCGCTACTAAAAACCTATGTGATGTCATCAATGACATTTGTGATGTCATCTTTGATGTCCTGGGTGTTAGTCTTAGCAGTGCACGGTGGTGGCGCGAGTTATGGTTGCTTAGCTTACCATAACTGGCGAATTTCAAGGGTTTTTCGGTTTTACTTGGAACCATAACGTCCCTTTAACAAAGTTTTTTCACTGAATTTCATAGGTTTTTAGTAGCGCAACTTAACCATAACGTCCCTTTAACAAAGTTTTTTTCACTGAATTTCATAGGTTTTTAGTAGCGCAACTTAACCAAAACGTCCCTTTAACAAAGTTTTTTCATATATATATATATATTACACAGTCACGGTAGTGGCTGTGTAGTTATGGTTAAGTTGCTGTTTCCATAGGAAGAGCACTTTTTGGGCGGCTTATGACTTCGCTCCCCCTGGACGAATCCTCACCAAAATTTGCAAAATAAGTGTATGGCCCACATTTTTTTTTTGCAAAGTTTGGTGAGGTTTGGTCCAGGGGGGGCAAAGTTACAGGGGGGGTCCCAAAATTTCCTTTTTTCCCATCGACATAATGGGAAAAAAACTTTGCTCACACCTACAGCCCAAACCGCTGGACAGATTTACACCAAATGTGCGGCAGGAGCGGCGGCTTGGTCCTGAAAGCGTGCTTTTTTTTATTTGGTGTAAATCCTTCCAGTAGTTTCTTTTTAAATGACCAAAATGTAAAGCAAAAAAATGAGTGATATTTATGTCCGCGGACTGGCCTCTGATTGGCTGTGCTGTCTGCGGACTGGCACCGATTGGCTAGAAAAATTCACTGATTTTTGCGTAGTCCGCGAACACCGCGACGCGTCCGCTGATTGGATGGTGAGAAAACGTGAAATGCGTCTGTTTTCATGAAACGCTCGCCATCTTGGATTCGCGGACTCTTTTGGGGTCCGCGAACAGCGCGGTGAAAACTTTTTTAAAAAAAGCAGCATTTCACTTGTCAAACTCGACAAACAATCTCTGGGGAGGTGGGGGGGGTGAGGATTCGATTGGATATGGCCATAAGAAGCCAAAAAATGGGATGTTTCACCCCCCGAAGGTCCGCAAACACTCTGGATGTCCTAGGACATCTGTACCTATTTCTGCATTACAGGGTTTTGCCGTGCTTGTATGGCAGGTACGGCTACCACCTTGCTCACTACCGGCCCCGCCAACCGCGATTGGGCCATAACCGGCCCATTACGAGATGAATGGGCCGGTAATTGCCCATTCGTGGGAGGCGGTAATGCCGGGCTCCCGATCCGCATTCTGCCCTATAGGACAGAATGGGGGTGGGGAGCATGGTTGCAACGGCACCATTGATAACGGTGATGGTGCAATAATGAGTTCTGCTCGCGGGTACCGCACAGTTGCGACTGTCCGGAATGTCCATAATTACGGACACTTAATCTGTCTGTGATGTCTGCAATCAAAATGGTGGTGTCTGCAGAAGACCAAGCCTGTCTGCATGTTTGCAAAGTTGTGATGCACCTTTAATTAGTTTGGTGACTCTAGTCCTGTCCGGAGGACACCTAAACGCATGCACATCCCACTTTCGGGGTCCTACGAACATCGCGCCTGTCTGGAACTGTACGCTGCACGTGTCGCACTTTAAATTAGTCAAGGGGGTCAACCGTGTCTGTAGAACACCTATGCGCAAGCGTACAACCGATCCCACGCAACACGTGACCTATGGACACTTAACCTGTCCGGGCTGTCTGCAATCAAAATGGAGGTGGCCGTAGAACACTGAGCATGTACGCATGTCTGCAAAGTTGTGACACACCTTTTATTAGTTCGGGGACCCTCGCCTTGTTCGGAGGACACCTGGATGCATGTGCATCCCACTTTTGGGGTCCTACGAACATTGCGCTTGTCCGGAACTGTCTGGCGCACGTGTGTCACACTTTTAATTAGTCCGGGGAGCCCAACCCTGTCCGTAGAACACCTATGCGCATGCATGTAACCAATCCCATGCAATAGGTATCCTACAGACACCCGTCCCATTCGCGGATGTCCATGACATCACCAGGTGACTGCACCCATGCTCAGCATAGGACTGTGTCCGTGGGCATTGTCCAGGCCCCCAGACACCAAAAAAGTGTTTTTTTTTTTTAGCTATCCAAGGTGTTTCACTGTAAAGCTTCCTTTCCCCTTGCACAAGTCCCAGACCATGCCCCTGGTGATCTAGACACTTGTTGGAGCTTTTTGAGCTCTCTTCAGTGTTTGAAGTGTCCCCAGAGTGTGTGGCTGTCCCGCAGAGCGCGTCCCTGCACCCCTATAAAAGGCCACACCCTAGAGCTGCTCCTCATTCTGTTTTGGCTACCAGAGAGAACATTGATCCACATTGCTGGTTTCTACATTGGATTTGATGCTGAGCTGTGCATGCTGTGCTGTGCTACTTTTTTTTTGGAGAACTATTCCAAATGGCAACCATGGCTTCTTCCACTGAAGCTGGCACTGCCTCACCACCACCGCTACCCCCTCTACCACCACCATCTTTCCAAGGGCCTGGAGAGGGGCACATGCAAGCAGATGTAGATAGGGATGAAGAGGAAGATGAGGATGAGGTAGTGGAAGTGCTTACTACTGCAAGCCAGCGCAAGTCTTTAGTGTGGAGGCTTTTTACCACCGTTGAACAGGTACCCAAGGCAAGATGCACTGCACTGAGTGCAAAATGGTGCTCAGTCGTGGCAAACTGGGTCTGTACAGCTACGGGACCACCTCCATGCGGCGACACCTGAGGTCCAAACTGTGGTCCAACCACAAGGTGACAGTTTGGAGGGTTGTTCCATTTGAGCAAAGTAGTAGGTTAGTTCCTCTACAACATCCTCAGTATCCGCTCCTGTCACCACAAGAGACACTCCTGTGGGGCAGCGCATCCCTGAATCAGCCTCGCAGGCCATACGCGACTCAGTAGACCCTTACATTTCGAGGGTCACTGTATTGTGCATGTACTGCGATGCTGTAATCTGCAGGGGGGAACTATTTCTGAGTGCTTTCGAGCCCTGGTCCAGGAACATGAGTAAGAGTGCCACCTACCCAAGTGAGGCCCACCAAACATCTTCGTCTCTCCGCTTTGTTGGTGCCCTTCCCTATGCTTCCTTCCCTTCCTTTCCTTATGTGTCATGTAAAAAAAACAACAAAAAAGGCTCTTTTCAGAGCCACCTTTCACAGTTTTAAAATAGAAGTGCCAAGTAAATGGTGCAGGGCCCTGGCCATTCTGAAAATCCGTGGACAACGCAGTATTCCACTGACTTTCCCAAAAAAATGTCGGGGTTGTCACTTTCAAAAACTCTTTTCTGGGAGAAAGTGCTGACTCTAAAAAGAGCCTTATTGTGATGTTTGTTTTTCTTTGGAAGGGTGGAACAGTCCAACATCTACTAGACAAATGTTTCTTACACTTACAAAAAGGGTTGCAATGCATTTTGAATATGTCACAAAAAAAGCTGATTACCAGCATTAGTAAGATGGACTCCATCTCTGCAAAATAATTTCGTGCTACGAAACATAACATTTTCATTTTTGAAGGACAATATACCAAAATCTCTCAAAAAGCTACGAACAGCCTTGTTAATATTGCTCCTTGCTTTCTCTGTTTGTGGACCAAATAAAGAAGAGCGCATCCACGTCTGCCTCTGCAATGCGAGAAAAAAGGACTTGCGAGTTTGGAAACATGTCCATGAATTTCCCAAGTGCTTCCTTCATCGCAAACTGCAGTGAGATTCCAAAACCATGTCCTAAACTGTTCCCTGCACAATGAATAATAATAATGTCTGGATGATGGAGTGTCACCAAAGTGGCACAAAGAGGAACCAAATTCGACTACTTCTTTCCACACACTCCATACCAGTGCACATCCACATGATGGAATCCAAGATTTGCAGACACTCCACAGTGTTCTGCATGCACTTCCAATCAATGCATCCAGGAGTCCTCCAAAATCCATACACTCTGCCTCCTGAAAGACACAGCCATAGCCATAGCCAACTGCACTCCTCTCAGCAAGTAGACCTTCTGACACAGTCTTTCCTTGCACACCACACCCAGGAAAACGTATTGACCAAACCCCTAACCTCCATAGTCCCATTTCCATGCCTGCCCATCTCAGAAGCCCCGGATGTGGCACATGCGATCCACAGACTACCGCAGTGTCCGCGGACATATTGTGCAATCTGTGAGGGTGGGGACAAAAAATGCAACCAGCGTACTCCATTTCCTCTTTGATGGTGTCTCTGAAAAGAGCCTTTTCTTTTATTAAAGGTGCTTCTAAATAAACATCTTTAATTTTGTATTTTTTTTTGTTTTTTTCACTTATTTTCATCCAAATTTCTTTATATTATCCTCTGTAAAGCATTCCTTACATTTCGAAATAACATGGCATTTTCCAGTATGGATAATGAAATGCCATCTGCTTTGAAATAATTAACATTAACAGAATCAATATTCTCATTATTACAAGACAACATCCCAGCTCTAAAGAAGAAAACAGACATGCCTTTGTTAACTAAACACCTTGCACCATTTTGCTGAGGACAAAAAACATTACAATTGTCCCATTTCAGAAAAAAATAACCTTGGCACTTGGAAGAACCACCATCACTGCCTGAACCAATTTTTGTAGAGCACTCAAAAAAGTAGGAGCACTAACATATCCCAAATGGACAGCACCCTTATGCAATATTACTACATCTGGACTGTTCCAAATGAACATACTCTTACAAACTCCAACCACTGCCTGCATATTGGATCCAGGCACAGTTGACCACAAGCCTCCACTCCTTCAAAACCAAAATTGGCAGCCATATCTTTAGACTTAGCATACCTCTCTAAAACATTTACAAATAGATCTCCAACTACCAACACTCCGACTTTCTGCACCTCGGCCATCTTCACTATACATAGCCTCTCTTCCTACAAAGCACAACCTCAACACCTGATTTGCTAATCCCCACAGTCCCCTTCCATGCCAGGCATGCTGAGAAGCCCTGGATGTGGCACGCCCTGTCCATGGACTACAGCGATGTCCGCAGTCTCCGTAACACAGGGGCAGCCCTTTTTCCCTTTCATCATTACTCTCTGCACCACTCCCTCATTGGCTACACATACGGAGTCACACAACCATCCAACAATCACATCCAAGGCCTCTACATCTACCTCTATGATCACACTTCAGCACCACTTTAGATCTACTGTTGAACACTCTGGCTACAAGTTTACTGTGATTGCAAAGCACCTCCAGAACAAAGTACTGTACAACTCTACAACATATCTGTTTCCAGATGTATCCACATCTACATCCATCAACACAAGATAAAGGTATGCATATATTTTCTACACTACATTTGCTACTCTTTTATAAAAACCTGTGAACAGGATACATGACACTTACCCTGCATAACCTACTCCATAGGCATACTTTCATGTGTCCCATCTCCTACTATCAAGTGGCACTTACAAAGCGGTATGCTTTAAATGTTTTTTTTACCCATTCTAATTTTCAAACTGTTATTCTATTCCTTCCTACTGCCATTTTACAACCACTTCTTCTATTAACACACCTGCTATAAAATGCCATCAATACACACAGAAAAAGAAAACTGCATGTTAATGGAATTCCATACACAACCACATAATGCTTTCCAATCTGTACATCTTTCTGACCCTTTTTCTCACTCTACTACAACTTGCACTAATCCATTTTCAAGTAAATGGTACATTCATATACAAAGCTGTGCAATTTCACACACACACTTACACTTTGTAACAAGAAATATGTCACTAACTTTAAATAATGTGTTCCCCAAGTGCAATTACTATGCCATTAACACACATATGTACTAACTTCCTTCTTTTGCAATTACAGTGAAGAGCACTCTCCTGAAACCCAGTGGCATCTAAAGTGCAAAATACAACCCAGAAGAAACCTACTGTTCACATCCAACAAAGTAAGTGCAATATTGTCATACTGTTCTACCTATTCTAATATCAGTCAGCATGGGGGCTACTTTTGCCCCCAACATTACAAATCTATATATGGCCAAATAAGAAACTGATTACATTACAGCTATACATAATCCGTACAGAGACAACATCGTCATCTGGAAACACTACATAGACAACATCTTCTTGATATGGCAAGGTACACAACAGGAACTGTCAATATTCCACCAATGGCTGAATCAATAAAATTAGCATATACGATTTACGATACAATGGGATTACCATTGCATTGATTTCCTAGATCTCTATATCTACAGATCTGGCAATGATTTGAAGACTGAACTATACCACAAACCGACCGATCGGAATAGCCTTTTACACTTCGAGAGTTATCACCCGGACGGTCTCAAATATCACTTGCCCTATGGGCAGTTCCTGCGAGTTAGAAGAAACTGCTCCAAAGTTCAGAAGTACAACCAACATGCTCTGTATTTACAGAAGAGATTATTCCACAGAGGATACCACAAAAAAGCTATCAAGAACACCAAAAAAAGAGCAGCATATACAGATAGAGCCATATGCCTCACAAAAAAAACTAAGAAAGATCTGGAAAGACTGGTATGTGTGACCACATACAGTCCATTAAGCAACATCATCAAGCACACGGTCAAAAAACATTGGCATCTGATAAAGAATATTGGAACCCTCAACAAGGTGCCTCTTTTTGCATTCAAGAAAAAACAAAACTTCAAGGAATCCCTTGTGCACACGTTCATTGAACCGGTCGTTTCAACAATACCCTGTGGAATCTCCCACCAGTGCAAGGACACTTTAAATGTGGCCAATGTTTAGCCTGTCACTTTACTGAGACTAAATAGATCTTTGATTACAAAAGCGGCTCTTGGCCCCTTAAGGACCACACCAATTGTAATAGTAAACAAATTGCATACATCATTGAATGCCCGGTTGGACTCCTACACATTGGAAAAACTATGTGAGCAATCAAGACCAGAATATCAGAACACCAGTCGTGCATTAAAAACAATGTACCAGACAAACCATTGGTTGAACACTACAACCAGAAATAACACACTTACATAGACCTTAAGTGGTTTGTTCTCCAAAAACTACACAAAGAAGGGGAGGCAACATTGACAAAGGCTTGACCCAACTTGAACAGAAGTGGGTACACAAATTGAATACTGTAAGAGAAGGACTCAATGTGACCAGAGAGTGGAAATACTTCATCTAACCCTGTCTATACCCACTGTGGTGGTAGTCGTATACCTCTAATGTAGGGGCCCAGCACTGGAACATCAGTGCACAGTACTTTGCCTATCCATCCATGGTACGCAAAAGCCTCATCCAGCATACATTACGATTTAGTCATGGTTTCAAGATCTGACCCCTTTCCACCCTACCCCCCGCCTTGGGCACCTCCAACACAACCTTGGTCCCTAGTTATGAGATGCGCTCTCTTCAGCAATAGGCTAGACAATTGTATTTGTTGTACCTACAAGTTATTCAGACACCACCACCCTCTGAAGTGTCTAGTTATACAATGTACCATGTGACTGTATGCTACACAATGTAATATCTTGTGCAGATTTCTAAATCAAACACTTTCATTGTGTCAAATCGTGTAACATATCAGTTTTGAGTAAGTTATTAGTTTTTAACTATATGCTACACTGTGCAATGAGCACCAGTTTTCACAAGTGTCATAGTTATTTAATTGGCCAATTCTTATGAAATGTCATACAATGCAATACATTGCACTAACAGGTAACTGGGGCCACCTCACTTTGGCATGTAAATTATCTTTAAGTGGTTCTCTGCAGCATATGAATCGATTGCTTATTCAGCA
This sequence comes from Ambystoma mexicanum, assembly GCF_040938575.1. Lineage (NCBI taxonomy): Eukaryota > Metazoa > Chordata > Amphibia > Caudata > Ambystomatidae > Ambystoma > Ambystoma mexicanum. The sequence continues at coordinate 810,836,054 of NC_090924.1, read as the reverse complement.
CACAAGTCATATCCGCACTGCCACGTTGGCAATCCAATATGGCCGTCACCATAAAAGGATGCGGTTACCATGGCAATTACACACTTTGCCTGCAGCAAACAATGAGAGGCCGTCCCATGCCGTGCAGAGACCCGGACTCGCTATTATCGAGCCGGCCCCCGGTAAGAATCCCTCTGATTACATTATGCAGTCATAATTTGTCCCTGCATCTGCATGCAATACGAGATTCTTTGTGCCTATTCTGAGCCTGGCAACTCAGTGCCACCCAGCGATCCCGAGCCCCATTAGCCATTTATTACTCCACCTGCATTTTGCAACACCGATCAAGGGGATGAGTTTCGCCACAGCAACAATGCTACATTGCATATTGATCTGCATGATCCTCACAAGGTTTACATATGTATTACACCCATTATTACTTTGTTTTTACCCACAGCAAAGATCTTCACATGACATTGCTGCGTCCTTTTGTGGATTATATCCCTATGCCGATTTAATAGCCTCCTGATTGATCCAACTACCTAGCACAGCGCGGGTAAGTCCTTTTACTTAGTTACAACATTACCAGTACTTAGTTTCCGTTTAGCCCATTTCTCACGTAAGCATTTGGTCATTATCTACAGATTTGACCAACGATGGATTACTGAATCCTTTGTTTGACCGCTCAGATTTCCAGATGGTCACACTGCAACCCATTATGGTAAGACCCATTTTGGGTACAGTCTCCTGCAAGAGACCTCCATTAACAGTAAGCATATATTGCAGCTATGAATCACAAAGTTGTTTCGAACCTCACCCATACTCCTTACTCGCCTCCCTGTCGATTTTTTGACAGAGTCCACAGGATTTTCCCCATCCCCATGTAAAGTTACCCTGTCCTGACGAATACCGACTGAACCGCAGCTACACCAGTTTAGCTCTGTTAGGCCGAAACACAGTTGTGTTGATTTTATGACTTTTTGTCCCAGTGTCCCACTGATGCACTGTCTAGATCGGTGCCAACAGCACTTTGTATTACAAATGCACATTGGTTTCTCATGTGAATCCTAACAGCAGCATTGAGATTGTATGTGTTGGGAATCATTATCCAAGCAATGGTTTTTGGATAGACATCATTTGTACCATGTTTCAGATGTTTTATGTAATTTTTTGAATGTCCTGTGATTATCGACAAATTTGAAGATACATGCTTTTTATGTATTAAAATTGCAAAACAGTAGTCATTGTCACCATTTGATAATTGACAGAAGGAGTAGTGGTTTTTCCTTGGGGTTCCATAACCTTGCTCATTTTGTAATATTAATGTCTACCTTTGTATTGTCATCTTAACACCAGTACATTAACATACAAATACCACTATAGCCTTCCCAACCTGAATTAACAGTCAAATTTGCTCCTCTACGTCTAACACCCTCAGGGTCAGGCATTTCTCAAAGAAACAAGCTGGAGGCAAATCTCTGTTTGCAGCTGGGGCCTCCCTTTAGAACAGCCTTCCTGCCACCTTGAAACTTAAGAAGAACCATCTCTGGTTCCAGGAGCACTGTAAGACCTACCTCTTTGTTTCTGCCTTTGCCCCTTTTCTTCCTTGCTAATCTATCTTCTTTTCTCAGACACTGTACACCTAACCACCCTCTGTACTTTGGACCCAGGTATCTGATTACCTTCCCACCTCCTACACTGCCTGCAGGCCACCCTTTGCACTGATATATATATATATATTACATGGCCACGGTAGTGGCCATGTAGTTATGTTTAAGTTGCTGTTTCCATAGGAAGAGCACTTTTTGGGCGGCTTATAACTTCGCTCTCCCTGGACGGATCCTCACCAAACTTTGTAAAAAAAGTAGTTGGGTCACTCTGAATTTTTTTGCAAAGTTTGGTGAGGATTCGTCCAGGGGGGGGAAAGTTATAGGGGGGTCCCAAAACGTTTTTTTTTCCCATAGACTGAATGGGAAAAAACTTTGCGCACGGCTACAGCCCGAACCGCTGGACGGATTTCCGCCAAATTTGCGTCAGGAGCGGCAGCCTGGTCCCAAAAGCGTGCTTTTGTAAATTTGATGTAAATCTGTCCAGTAGTTTTTTTAAAAATGACCAAAATGTAAGGCACAAAAATTAGTGATATCTGCGTTCGCTTCGCGGACGGACTTCCCTGTTCGCTCCGCGGACAGCACCCCGATTGGCCCATGGGCTTGCGTCATGTCCGCAGACATGCGACGTGTTCGCTGATTGGACGGCGAGGGGCGTGGAGCGCGTCAGATTTTCTGTGGCGCCCGCCATCTTGTATTCGCAGTCGACCGCGTACAGCGCAGTGAAACGTGGATAAAAAATTGTATTTAGTGCCGTGTGTTGGTGTGTAAGAGTGTTTGGGGAGGGTTGGGGAGTATGAGATAGGTTCAATGTTTTGTTTTTTTATGTGCTAGACCTTTTTGTTGCGTTCGATTTGTCCGCGGAGAACACAGCTGTTCTGACATTTTGTAAATAAACTAAATGGTGGGGTGTTTAGACATAGCTCTCAACCATTTTTGTTTTACAGGCGGGTGAAATCACCCGATTTTGTTTTTAGCTGGTGAGACGCCCATTGGAATGAATGGGCGTGCAGGAGGCTTGGCGGGTGAGTCTGCCCTTTACAAGGCGTGTGACACCCGCCAAAAGCATGTGAGTTGAGAGCTATGGTTTAGAGGACGGAGTATGTGTCATTTTTGTTCGCAAGGAAGGTAAAAATGAGCTATGAACACTCAGGACGCTGTCCGTATTGTAATCTGTCTAGTTGAATGTGTTCTAAGAACACTCGCAGTGTCCCGAAATGGTTGCAATTACACAAAATGGGGGTGTTCTGAGAACGTTGTTTGTATTGTTCGTTGTCAGGGTGAAAGTGTTTCAATAGCACTCCTTTTATTCGCTAATAGTACAATTTCCTAGGGGCGTCAATCGACTTTTTGTCCACTAAAGAAACGATAAATCCGGCTGGTGTGCGTCGACATTATGTGATAATCCTATGACTGGCGCTATTGACCTGGCTGACTTGCTTTTGCGACACTAAATCATATCTCCCGCCCCTAAGCCTGATATTATCAAAGCATTCATATTCCCCGCCTTTCTCCGTGACGTTACAGGGTGCGTAATGAAACGTGCCCAGTCGTCTCCAGTACTACGCGACTTTACACAGAACCCGGAAGACAACACACATTATGTCACAACACAGCGCGCCACAATTCGGAATATGAAACTGTGATTTAAAAGCAAAGAGCGAGATTGTAAATGTTGTAAAGTACATTTATTTGACATCAAATGTTTAGAGAATATTCAGCAATTTGCATTTGTCTTTGTTGTCGATCCGCAAAAGTTCATGTTGAGACACGCGATGTTCCTTTGCGGTACAGAGAGTGTTAGATCAGCTTACAACTCAGTGCGCCACAATTCGGAATATGAAACTGTCGTTTAAAAGTAAACAGCACGATTGTACATTTGGTAAAGTACATTTATTTCACATGAAATGTTTAGTGTGTATTCAGCGATTTTCTATTGTCTCTGCTGTCGATCAGCAAAAGTTTATTTGGAGCCACGCGTTGTTCCTTTGCGGTAGATAGGCTGTTGGTTTATGATAAAAGCAGTAAATGGTCGCTCTGATAATCGGAAGGTTGCTCCAACAACGAGCCATTAGACCACCCTATTGGTTGGTATGTTGTTTGTAGCCGCTAGTAATGCGTAAGGGCATATTGGTCCTTGGCGATTGTCCCATAAAATGGTGAGGGTCATGAAGTTGCATATTTGGACTTGCACCTGGCAGTTGAAGACCCCATCCGCTGGAGTCTGTAAATCATTACATAGACAAAATGGGGCCACGTACCTGTTTTAAAAAACATAAATTAGTCTCACCAGCCGATCTTCATTAAAAATCATCATTTTATTTATTAGGGCGTGAAACTATTTGCTATCGAAGATAGTGCAACAGAGTATGTTAATAATAAAATAATAATATTTTCCATTCATATAGCGCTAAGAACTGTGAGGTATGTAAGCGGTGCTTATTATTAACCATGGTGTGTGGTGCTCATTTATCGACCACGGAAGGATGAAAGGCTGAATTTCGCCTTGCCGGGATTCGAACTTGCGTTAGCAAGCTGTGCACGGATGTCAAAGCGAGCGCTGTACTCGCTGTGCCACTTGACAGGCTACAGTGAAGTGGCACAGCGAGTAGAGCGCTTGACCGCCTATAGACCGGTTAAATTATTTATATTAACCCACTCTGTGTCGTCTGCCTTTTTCAGAGCCCTCTAAACGACAGGGGATCAATTTGGCGGTGATAGTGCGCGGTAGAAAACATTATGCCACTTTCAACGAACAAGTTCAACTTCAGCGGTCTTTAATGCTACGCTATTGTAATTATATTTGGTATAAAGTAATCTAAAGGGTTACTTACAGTACAATTGCAATTTCCATTGTCTACGAGTGGTGCAGTCCCAAAATACGACTCCGCGTGTGCCAACGATTTTTCGCATAGTGATATAATATGTAAAAGTGGTTTCGTTTCAGAAATTTCATCTTTATCTTCTCTTACGTTTTAGCAACACTCCTTCAAGAGAAGTCTTTCATCACAATCTCTGTCTGTCAAGGTCAAAACACAATACAACCTTATAGTCTGGTTCGTGAGCCTCTCCGGGGCCCGAGAAAAAAATGGAAGCAGCTGACCTTCACTGTGAACGAGCATAAATTCTTACTTTGCAACATTCTGTGTAAAGCCATCTGTAGAAGTTGGTTTTTGCACGCCATGTTTGTATATTGTTTGCGTGATATTAAAAAAAGTTTGTTTAAAGGACGTTATGGTTCTAAGTACAGCCGAAAGACCCCTGAAAATAGCAAGTTATGGTAAGCTATGAAAAATAACTCGCGCCAACACCATGCACTGCTAAGACTAACACCCAGGACATCAAAGATGACATCGCAAATGTCATTGATGAAATCACTGATGACATCACATGTGTATGTACTTTTCATGGAATTTGTGTACTAGGGATTTTTATTATAATGTTCCGAAAAAAGTGTCAAGGATATTGCAATAAATATCATACCGTTATTAGTGCTTTGAACGATTCATTTATATCAATAAATAGCATTGTATTATGGGATTCTATGTAGTATACTGAGCTACTAATGGAGAAAGATAGCATTGTGTGCAGAGTACAAGATAAAAGTATAATATTTGTAATGTTAATATGTTGAATAATGAAATGATAATTGTCCTGAAATGTTCGAAAATTCACAAAATGGGGGTGTTCTGAGGACGTTATTCGTATTGTGTGATTGCTTAGCTGTATGCAATGAGGGAATGGTACAGAGAGTAAAGTGGACGCCGTCCGCGGACACCGCGGCTGTTCGTGGACAGGGCATGGTAAATCCGGGTTTTTCCAGGAAATCCAACATGGAAAGAAGACTGTACGGATCAGCCAATCAGATGTCGAGGTTGTGGATTTGTGTTGAAAGAGACTGTGTGTGGTGAAGATGGCAGAAGTGGAGAAAGTCAGGGTGTTGGTGCTCGGAGATATGTTTGTGCATGGTTTACAGCAGTACGCTGAATGCAGGCATGTTGCAAAGAACTTTGATGTGAAAGGAGTGGAGGTGGTGTGGAGCACTGTGCCTGATTGCAATGTACAGGGAATTGTACAAGTTTGTGCGGATATGGCCACGATGAACAGGCTGCATGTGGTAGTTTTGCACTATGGTGCTTTCCATTTGGACAACGTCAGTGCCCCTACTTTGTTGGCTGATTTGGAACGCTTGGTTCAAGCCGTAATGAAGATCCTTCCAAATGCGAAAGTAATTTTTTCTGGATTACTACCTAGGGCAATATGGGACAATAGTTCAGTTTTTTGTCCTCAGCAAAACATTGCTAGGTGTGTCACCAACCGAGGCATGTGTGCTTTCATGCTTAGAGCTGGTATGTTCTTCTGTAACAATGAGAATATTGATGCCAGTAATGCTGTTAATTTTAAAGAAGATGGCATTTCTTTATCTTTTACCGGAAATGCCTTTCTATTTTGGAATGTAAGGGTTGCTTTGGAGAAGGTTATGTGAAGATTTTAGGAGTAAAGTAAGAAAAAAAAACAAGAAAAAAAAAATAAAATAACAGGTGTCTGTCAAGCATCTGTAAAAAAAAAAAACGGCTCTTTTCAGAGCCAACTTCAAAGGGGAAATGGGGCACACTATTTAAATTTACATTCACCACGCTCAGATTTTCAATGTGTCCGCGGACATGGCGGTAGTCCGCGGACATGAAAATCACTACGAGGGGGTTAGTATGTTCTATGTTACATGTCAGGGATATTATGGTTAAGTTGTGCTACTAAAAACCTATGAAATTCAGTGAAAAAACTTTGTTAAAGGGACGTTATGGTTCCAAGTAAAACCGAAAAACCCTTGAAATTCGCCAGTTATGGTAACATAAGCAACCATAACTCGCGCCACCATGCACTGCTAACACTAACACCCAGGACATCAAAGATGACATCACAAATGTCATTGATGACTTAACTGATGACATCACATGGCTGGCTCTCCCTTTTTATCCTTTACTGACATATCGAAGCCACATAGTTTTCTTCAGTAACAGTCAGGAAGTAAAAATTGAAAAGGTACTATATTTGTAGACTTGGGGTCCTGTCACATCATATGAAACATGTACATAGCGGAAGATACAGGCTTGAAAGAGAGCAATCCTTTCTGTGCATGAAGATAATCATTATGGTTATCAGCACTTTGTCATAGTTTTATTTTTATTACTCTACCTTCCCTCTATATGCTCATATTTGTATACATTATACTCACTCTCCATAGAGTGAATGGGAAAAAAACTTTGCTCGCGCATACAGCCCAAACCGCTGGACGGATTTCCACCAAATTTGGACCAGGAGTAGCGGCTTGGTCCCGAAAGCGTGCTTTTGCAAATTTGGTGAAAAATCGTCCAGTAGTTTTTTTTAAAATGACCAAAAAGTAGGTAAAAAAAAAATAGTGATATCTGTGTTCGGTTTGCGGATACAATTCCCTGTTCGCTCCGCGGAAAGTGTCCTGATTGGCCAATCGTCTTGCGTGATGTTCGCGGACATGCAAAGTGTTCGCTGATTGGACGGCGTGGAGCATGAAGCGCGTCAGATTTTTCGGTAGCGCCCGCCATATTGGATTCGCGGACGTCCCCGGACAGCGCGGTGAAACTTTGTTCAAAATGTGTATTTTGTAGAGTGTGTTGGTGTGTAGGAGTGTTTGGGGATGCTGGGAGTGTGTGAGATAGGATGAAAGTTGTGTTTTTTATGTGTTAGACGTTCTTTTTGTGTTCGATTTGTTTGCGGACATCACGGGTGTTCTGAAATGTTGTAAATAAACTGACTAGGGGGTGTTCTAAGGAGTCAATATGTGTCCGTTTTGTTCGCAAGCAAAGTGAAACTGTTCTAAGAACACTCGAGGTGTCCGGGGAGTGTTCGTAGGTGGTGTCCTGAGGACGCTGTCCGTATTGTTCTCTGTCAAGTTGAATGTGTTCTAAGAACACGCGCGGTGTCCTGAAATGTTCGCAAATAAACAAAATGGGGGTGTTCTGAAGACGCTTCTAAGAACACTCGCGGTGTTCGGGGAGTGTTCGTAGGGGGTGTCCTGAGGACGCTGTCCGTATTGTTCTTTGTCAAGTTGAATGTGTCCTAAGAACACTTGCGGTGTCCTGAAATGTTCGCAAATAAACAAGATGGTGGTGTTCTGAAGACGCTTCTAAGAACACTCGCGGTGTCCGGGGAGTGTTCGTAGGGGGTGCCCTGAGGACGCTGCCCGTATTGTTCTCTGTCAAGTTGAATGTGTCCTAAGAACACTCGCGGTGTACTGAAATGTTCGCAAATAAACAAGATGGGGGTGTTCTGAAGACGCTTCTAAGAACACTCCCGGTGTCCGGGGAGTGTTCGTAGGGGGTGTCCTGAGGACGCTGTCCGTATTGTTCTTTGTCAAGTTGAGTCTGTCCTAAGAACACTCGCGGTGTCCTGAAATGTTCGCAAATAAACAAAATGGGGGTGTTCTGAAGACGCTTCTAAGAACACTTGCGGTGTCCGGGGAGTGTTCGTAGGGGGTGTCCTGAGGACGCTGTCCGTATTGTTCTCTGTCAAGTTGAATGTGTCCTAAGAACACTCGCAGTGTACTGAAATGTTCGCAAATAAACAAGATGGTGGTGTTCTCAAGAGGCTTCTAAGAACACTCGCGGTGTCCGGGGAGTGTTCGTAGGGGGTGTCCTGAGGACGCTGTTCGTATTGTTCTCTGTCAAATTGAATGTGTCCTAAGAACACTCGCGGTGTCCTGAAATGTTCACAAATAAACAAAATGGGGGTGTTCTGAAGACGCTTCTAAGAACACTTGCGGTGTCCGGGGAGTGTTCGTAGGGGGTGTCCTGAGGACATTGTCCGTATTGTTCTTTGTCAAGTTGAATGTGTCCTAAGAACACTCGCGGTGTCCTGAAATGTTCGCAAATAAACAAGATGGTGGTGTTCTGAAGACGCTTCTAAGAACACTCCCGGTTCCGGGGAGTGTTCGTAGGGGGTGTCCTGAGGACGCTGTCCGTGTTGTTCTTTGTCAAGTTGAATGTGTCCTAAGAACACTCGCGGTGTCCTGAAATGTTCGCAAATAAACAAGATGGTGGTGTTCTGAAGACGCTTCTAAGAACACTCCCGGTGTCCTGGAATGTTCGTAGGGGGTGTCCTGAAAACGGTGTCCGTATTGTTCGCTGGCAAGTTCAAAGTGTTCTAAGAACACTCAAATTGTTCGCGGACATTAAAAGTTTCACATAGATCATAGTTGAAATGTTTGACTCTATGGATGTGATATGCTGCGGTGGTTGTTGCAAGGGCATAGAGTCTTGGGTGCATGGCCATTTGGCCATGCACCCAAGATTGTATGCCCTGGCAACAACCACCGCAGCATATCACATTCATATTTGCTTATAACTTTGGGTGAAAAACAAATGTATAAGGAACAAAGGTATTAGATACTATGGATGTGATATGCTGCTATGGTTGTCCTTATTATTGTATACTTACTGTTTGGTCTAGTAATGGGAGTCCATGTTTTTCTTCTTCATTTCTGTGATAAAAGAAAATAGCATGTTAGTATTAGTATTTTGTAATGACTTATTACATTGTATAAGCAATATACTTTTAATTTTTTTCGACCCTCATATTTAGTAGAGTACAAATCAGAGTACTGTGCAATTTGCTCAGTTTCTGTATTTGTTGCTAAAATCATTGGGTCTGTGGGAGAAAAAAAAATCCATGTTGGATTAAAAAAAAAAACCTTTTTCTGTTATGCTACAGTTTATTTGTTTGTTTGTTTTCAGTGTTCACTTGTTGTTTCTGGCTAATGCTTTATACTTTGCTTTGTTGTATTTTTTTTGGAGCAGTAACAGATTCTTCATTTGTTTTGATATTATAAAATTTTGGAGCAGTTAGATGCCAATTGGCATATTCTAACTGTTTATTTTTTAATATATTTTAGTGGTTTTGATTTACCTATTTGGATATTGTTAAATTTTGGGACAGTTAGATACCAATTGGCGTATTCTAACTGTGTATTTTTTGGCCTAATTTAGTGGTATTCATTTATCTGATTAGTTGTTGTAGAATCTTTGAGCTGTTAGATAGCTTTTGGAGTATTCTAACAGTTTATATTATTTTAACACACATTTATAATTTTGGGACAGTTAGATAGCAATTGGCGTATTCTAACTGTGTATTTTTTGGTCTAATTTAGTGGTCTTCATTTATCTGATTAGTTGTTGTAGAATCTTTGAGCAGTTAGATAGCTTTTGGAGTATTCTAACAGTTTATATTTTTGTAACACAAATTTACTTAAAGGTTTAAATACAGTTTATTTATCAAATTTTGGTTTTAAGAACATCAAATAAGCGTTTGTAAGATTTGCTGGTAATCTCTGCTTTAGAGTAATGGTACTATCATTACATTCAAACCATCCACATTTCTTTTTTATGTATGCAGTGTAGTGCCCTGAATTGGTTGTGGCTCCTGCGTGGTAGATTATACCTATTGTTGTGAAGGTTTTCTTACCAAGTGATATTTGACCATGTGTGAATCCAGTCAGCTTGCAGTTGTTTTTGGTACCATCTGCATTGTAACGTAGAAGCATTAGTATTACGTATTTACTATGTGTTTGTATTACTAACGTGGAGCGATTATCTGAATTGCAGGTAGAGCATAATCTACCATGGTTTGCATTTTGTACAAGTTGCTGAAATGGAATGGATTCACAATTTGGTATTGATATATATGAAGCGTTCATTGGGGATTTCTTCTTGTGTCACATTGTTGCAGAGAGTGCATATATGTTTCCACATGTATGAAATCTGAAAGATTTCATTTATAGGTATGTTTTTGTTTTCCAGTACTTGTAGTAAGTACATTAGAAATTCTTGTGGACCTTCCTGTGAGTTTATAGTGAATTTCACCATTCCAGCACAGTAGTCCAATTGTCGTCTTATTCCAAAAACACTATATGTGTTGTCAGGATTGTTTGCTGCATTTCTGTGAAGTACTAACATTTGCAAACACAATGGGTCTGTACTGTGTGAGTAAATGTTGTCAAAAATTGGTGGTAATTGAAATAGAATATTCATTGCTACATTTGCATAGCAACTTACACCAACTATATTTGAGAATTTAAATGGTCCAGGTAGTTCTGTATCTAACTGCTTTTTTGGAGTTTGTCTTCCTTCTTTAAAGAAGTACCTGGTTTACTTTCTCTAATTGATTCTTTTTTGTTTGTGGTACTTGATGAAGTATTAGTTTCTTTTACTGTCTTTGGAGGATTTGCAGTGACGTCCTGTTGCATTTCTGTTTGATTTAGTTTTCTTTTACAACGTTTTAGTTTTGGTGGAACAGAATATGTGTTTAGATGGGGAGTGTATAGTGAGCGAAGTCTATTATATTCTAAAATGCAAGGAATGTCAGCGTTTACTTTACTTGCATCAAAGTTGATTAGAAATAGACCGTCAAGTGTACGTAAGCGTGATAGTGCTACGTAGCTCATGCCTTCTTTAAAGACTGTGTTACCAATATGTATCATTGCTTTGTCTAGGGTAAGACCTTGTGATTTATGAATGGTGACTGCGTATGCAAGAGTTAGAGAAAATTGTTCTCTGCGTACATACATATCTTTAAAGAGAAGGAATCTAGCTGTTGAGCGTCCTATCCGTTTTACTTCTGAAAGTTTGTCAAAGAGTATATTGACAAACTGAATTTTGTTGTCACGTGGGTATGTTTGAAAGCCAACAACTGTACCCATTGCTCCATTAACTAGTCCTTGGTCCACGTCAAGGTTACGTTTAAGAATTACTCTGCAATTTAAGGATAATTTTAACATCTTTTCTAAGCCTGCTGTGTTTGAGATTGATTTTTCTAAATTATTTAGTCTTGTGGCTTGGTCACACATGGGTAGTGTCATACCATGTACATCTAGTTTGTCTGTGGCGCTAATTTCCATTATTGGTTGCATTTCTTTACTTAACATTATTTCATTGAATTTGAGACAGCTTGCAAGAGTGGGCATTAAGGCCATACAATTGACATTTTTGTGGGCTAATTGTTCCATAACATCTGTAGCACATGCATTATCGCCATAAAGTGCATTAATGTGCCGGGTTTTCAATGTTGCTTCTGCTTCTTTAGAAAGTATACCAACTCTCAAACGTTTTAAAATGTTGGCATAAGTTAGATCTGCAGATTGGCGCATGTTTTCTGTTAATTCTCTGTATTGGAAATGTTGCCAAAGGTTGACATTTCCAATGCTGCCAACAGTTTTACGGCAGAGTTTGTGCCCTAATGTTTTAAAAATAGGTTCACCTTTTAGTGGTGTTAATTGAAGCAGATCTCCAAAAACAATAATGTGTTTTCCTGCAAAGAGCTCTTCATAGTCTGTTTTGAGTACTTCTTGTAATCTGAGGTGAATCAAAGCTAACATCAGGTTGGAGACCATGCTCACTTCATCTATTAGTAGCATTTTCATTTGTTTCAATACTCTGCGTAATTCCATTGCAGCAGAAAGTTTGTAATAGTCTACTTTGTTCTGGTGTTCTACTGGTAATAGTAGTAATCGGTGTAATGTAACACCACCTATGTTGTAGACAGCTAAACCTGTGGGGGCAGTGACAACAGCTGACAGTTTGTTGTTTGTCAATTGTTGAAGGAATTTACTAATGATTTTGATTAGGAATGTTTTGCCAGAACCAGCTTCACCACTGACGTACAGTAGTATAGGTTTATAATTATGGCAGGAACATTCTTTATTTTCATGTTTTACACCATGTGCAATTTGTTTTGTTACTTCTTGAAAAATGCTACTTTGCTCATTGTTTAGTTTTGATTGTAGTATAGTTAAGTCTTCCTTATCTTCATACTGACACATGGTGTTTTCTACTTCTATCATAGCTAATTCTGCCTCATTTGTTATTAGTGGTTCTTGGCTTCCTGTTACAGAAGGTTGACTACTGTCAGGAGTATCCTTATCTAGTTGTGCTTGGAGTTCTTCTTCATGTTGCTGTTCATTGTGCAACATTGTTTTGTACTGTGTAAAGTTTACATCAGTTATAGTGCTTTCATTTGCTTTGAAAGCATCCTCATATGAGTCATAGTTATCTAGTAATTGTTCTTCTTTTCTCCATGGTTTGAAGAGTTGTAGCAGGGACATGTAATATACTTCTTTATGTTGAGGAGTCTTCAATGACAATTTGATATGATTAATTAAATTTGGTTTAGTGAGTTTAACTAAGCTGCCTTCACAGTCTGTCACTCTATATTTACCTTTTTTTTTCATCAGGTTTCATATTATTTTTGTATGTGTAGTTTTGGGCTATTTGGTATAGACACATGTTTTCCAAAGTATTACTTCTGTTTGGGTAGTATGTGTCCAATAAATTGTTTTTTAAAATGTGTTGGCTGTTGGGATCATGTTTGGCTATTGTTTCTATATCTTCATATGATTTTAGAACTCTTTTTCTAGATTTAGCTGGACCAAGACTTAGCCATACTATATTTTCAGATTTACCATACAATGAAGTACCAGTTAAACGATCAGCTGCTTCATAAGATCCACATTCTCTATGGGTGAGCATTTTTATGCCCAAGCTGTATAATTTCTGAGATACTGTTTTATCTGATGACAGGTCATTCCAGAGGTCTTGGAGCTCTGTCTTTTCTGCTTTAGTTAAGTATGCTGTGACATATCGTGCAACTGCAGTAGAATTGTCTGCAATGTACTGCACATCTATGTTTGCATTCCATAAGTGGGCAATGATTGCATTATAATCATTGATATATTTTTCTTCTTCGATTCTTTTTAACATGTATTTTTAGATGACTTACCTTTAACACTATGTCTAACTGAAGACATGAGGTTGTTTACTTGACCTGTATTTGTAACTGGTCTAGGGAAACCAAATCGGCATTTGGTGTAGTATTTGCCTTTGTGTTTGTATTTGCGACGACAATATTTTCCACATTTGTGTCTTTGAAATTGTAAAATTTGTGCACGAAGATCACTATTTGTGGCTTCTGATGGAATTTCACAAATGACATATTTTTCAATAAACCGTAAAACAGTGGCATCACTGTCTTGACCAAATTTAGGAGCATCTTTAATCCATAAAAGCATGTGGATATGTGGTGCTCCTCTGGCTTGGTATTCTTTTCTCCAAAAGAAGTGTTGCACTTCTCCAAGGGGAGGAACAGTTTTATTACAAATAAAATGTAGCATAGCAATGAAGCGATGGTGAAAATATCTTGAAACATTAACAGGATCCAAAGAACAAAGTTCTCCAGGTGTTAGAATATCTATGTTTGTTTTGTTTTTATTTGATATGCGTAGGAAATCATGTAAATCTTCCCATGCATATTCTGCACAACTTAATGTAACAAACCAAGTGGGTGGGCCAAGGTTTCTGATCATACAACGTACATCTCCATGACGTCGAAACCAGTACTCTTTACTACCACGCATATTTGCTAATAGATTTGTAATATTTGATTGTAAAACCTCATCCTTTTGTTGCACTTTCTCTAATAATTGTGTAGCTGTCATATTTTGAAAGTGTGATCCTGATTTTAATATGTGTGCAACTCCGTAACATAAAGTTGCTAGTTCACTTTCAAAGAGTAGGTGGAATATGTATTCCACATTTTGTCTAAATCTGGGATCTTCAGAATACATCCATAATGAGCGGTATTCTGAAGCTGATATTTGAATAGGTCTATCATCATACCTTCCTCCTTTGCCAGTAGGAAAGAGTAGAGGAAAAGCACGTGCTTCTATACTTTTTTCCCATATACTGATTGGCGATCCTTTTGTTTGACGCATTTGGTAAGTTTCCAGTACATCTTGTACGGTGTCATTACAGTGCAAAGGATGAATTGTATAATGGTCTAAAGTATTTGATATTGTAGCAGGATCTAGTTGCTCAAATTGACCAGCTTCTTGTGTTTCTTGAATTATTTCAGTTGTATCTTTTAAGTTTTCTTCAATATTAATTTCTTTATAATATTCATTATTCTCTTTAAGATATTGGAAGGCTTGTCTAACTTTATATAAATCTACCAGCTGTTGCCATATTTTTTTGTCTTTTGTAGGTACTCCATTTACTAATATAATTAAAGATTGCTGCATTGGACGTTGCACTGCTAGAGTATGCACATTTTCTTTTAGATTTAATGGTAAATAAACTACTTTTCCACGAATGCCTTTTAACAATTCAGAGGGAGGTAATTTTGCTGTTTTTGGTTGAAGGTGTATTATTGCTTGAAATGGGTGTACTGTTTGAATTATGATGCTCTCATATAAATTAAGTTGTTGTAGAGGTTTTGGTACTGGGTATAATTCCAAATTATTTGTGATAGAACGTAAAGGAGTTTGGTTGTTGTCAAGTTTTGTAGTGCAATAACTGCAAAGCATTAAGGGCTCAGTTATTTCATATTTGTTTTCTGCTAGAAGGTAGAGAGCTAATTCAAACCATTTAGAATCTTCATTGTCTTCTATTTTGTATAATAGGTCCACAGTTTTTGTGTTACTTTTATAAAAAATTCTACGGCAACATACACATACATGGTTTGGTACTTCAGCTCATGTACTTTTAAATTTTAGTATTTCTTTTTTGTATGTGTTTAGCAAAAGGTTGCCATGTGTAGAATTGTTGCTTAATTGGTTTAAAGCTATTTCATTCTGTAAATTGCTTTCACTTCCAAAATATTTTTTCTGGATATAGTGAATTTCTTCAAGTAGGTCTTTTGCTGTACCATGTAGAAGGATGTTATTTAACTTTGCTAGTGCTAAAGCAGGACTTTTAGCATAGTACAGTTTATAGACTAGATTTCTTATAGTTGAATGATGTGTTGATATCCTTTTGATATCATGGAAAGTGGTTTTACAAGTAGGTCCTGTAATGCAGGCCAATGAATGTCCTTGTAGTCCTGTGTACTTGCGCACTGGACAGGTATCTATATTTTGCAGTAATTTAATTTTGATTTTGTCTTTGCTTTTTACATATTTATTGAGGAATTGGTGTAAAGATTTGAAACATTGTTTGGGAATGTTACACATTGACGTGCATGGCCATTTGTACACTAGACGTTCTGATTCAGTTGAATGGAGAGGTAATTCTAAGTTTTCAGGGCATATTTTTGTAAGGAGTACTTCTTGTTCCATTATGGTATTATTCACTTTTTCATAACCTCGACCACTGCTATTTATGGCAATTGTATTCGTTTGCTTTTGTTTGTACGCTTCTTCATTAAAATATGGTTCTGTGCTCGTAGTGTGATTCCATTCACCTCCGCAGATACTTAAGAAGTTCTTTCTGTTGACATTTCGCTTATTGAGAAGTCTTTTTTATAATTTAGTTATTAGTTTTGTTAGTGGTTTCATTTTGTTTAACAGTGAAATAAATAAATTTCTTTTGAGAAGAATTGCACTGTCCATCAATGCTTCTAAGATTAATTTCCTACACTAGGTTTTAAGCTTTGAACCTGATTTCTCTCCTGTTTTTATAAGATTTTGAAGGACTTTGTGACTGTATATTTTGGCTAAAATACTTTTCTTGGTATGCTTACTTTGCACTATTTTAAAATTTGAAGAAGTAGTTTTATCTGTAGTGATAGCTGATTTTCTGTTAATTGTTTTTTGGTTTGTTTTACATTTTGATAGAGGAAGCGAAGTTGTTGTACTTGAAACTTCTTGTGTTTCACTAAATGATTGTATTAGCTGTTTTGTTTCAACTTTTTTTACAAATTCTGCTAGAGATGGATGCTTATGTTGGACACCTTTATTTTCATTAGCTCCAATTTTGCGTTGCTTTCTACGGAGTTGTCTTTTGGTAGGCATTCTTTAGGGTCTGTTGAAAAAAATAAAGAAGATATGGGTTGGGGTGTTCTGGAATGTATGTGTGCTGTGTGCATGAGTGTTTGAGTAAGATGATAAAGATGTATGTAATGGTGTGTGATTGTGCATTGGGAACTAAAACTAGTAGGGATAGGTATTCTTGAATTTATGTGTCACTAAACTGGGGTTCAGATGACAAAAAAAAGTAAGCTACTGGTGTGGAAAAGTACAAATAGTAAATGTAATGTATACAATTAAAACAGTTGTTTGTTCTATAATATGAAAATTGTAGTGGTTCAGTTGGCTAATTTGTGTGTCCAAAAATAGAAATTTGTGGGCCATTCTGGTTGTAAATCGCTGTTTACAACATGGACATTTTTGGACAAAATGGTGCAAAATCTCTATTTTAAGAAACCAAAATAGCTGGTATTAATGTTATAGTATATTTGATTAATAATATAAATTATATGGTGATATTTTACTTACTTTTTTTAAAAATTAACAGGTAACTTCTTAGTTTTTCTTTCTTCTTCGAATTCGGCAGCTTCTTTTCAGGAAACTGGTCTTCACTGCAACTGTGAAAGCTTCAAATTAGTAACTTTGTTTGTATATAGCACTGTTTTTAATTTAGATATTTTTTTTTTTTATTGAAATCCTCAGTGCCTTCTGTAAAACCATTAAACTAATTTATTTACATAAGATACATTGCATCAGTTCAGTACATATGATATGTTCTTAATGAACAAATTGTATTGAATGACTAACTGTAGCAAAAATAAAATATCTTTACTATGTCTTGTGAAATTTATAATATATTAGTGACTACCACTATTTCTGTAAGTAAACTGTTCTAGGTAATAGCGCCTCAATGTCATGTCTAATTTAAAGTAATTAAGTAAATAAATAAATAAAAACAGAAAATATGAAATTGTATAAGTATTTTTATAAAGGTTTAAACATAGATTGTGTTTGCATGCAATTTTGTTTGAATATATGTAGTCTATATATTTCATTTAAAAAATGTTAGTTTAACATGATTTGAGTGTGTGTGTATAAAGAAAGTAAAAAGTATAAAGGTGTATAAGTGGTAGTTGATTTTAGGAAATTGAAAAAAGTACAGTAAATTCATTTTACATATTTTACAAGGTAAAAGTCTGTTTGAAAATGTGTTCATCTACCATAGCTCTCAACTCACACGCTTTTGGCGGGTGTCACACGCCTTGTAAAGGGCAGACTCACCCGCCAAGCCTCCTGCACGCCCATTCATTCCAATGGGCGTCTCACCCGCTAAAAACAAAATCGGGTGATTTCACCCGCCTGTAAAACAAAAATGGTTGAGAGCTATGTCATGTACTATACAGAAAATATGCATACCTGAAGTTTGTTTTCATGCATATGGATATGCATGGAGCTGCAAGTAGAAATCTTGAAGACTTGTACAGTATTTCTGGTAGATGCTGCTTGCCAACGATATGACACTTGTACTCAGAGAGATTCAGAGTACATTTGCAGTGCTGATCTATGATGATGCACTTAGATGTAGAGGTCTTGAATGTGATTGGTGCATGGTCATGTGATTTTTGAGGTACATCCAATGAGGGAATGGCAGAGAGAGTGTAGTGGAAATGGTAGAAGGGCTGTTCATGTTACGATATGTCTGCGGACATGGCGGTAGTTCCCGGACATCGGGAGTTACATCGGGGGATTTTTGGGTTCAGAAGTCATGCAAATGAGAATAAGCACTGAAAGGGATTGGTCAGGAAAGTTTGGTGGGTGTGTTGTGCCAGGAGAGATTTTCTGAGATACTCTTTTTGCTGAGAGAACAAAAGATAGCTATGGCTGTGTGTTTCAGAAAACAGATTGTTTGGATTTTAGGAGATTTGTGGATACATTGGTTGAAGGTGCATGCAGAAAGCTGTGGAGTAGCTGTAGATCTTGGATTCCCACATGTGGAAGTACACTGGCATGGAGTATGTGGAATGAAGTGGTTGGATTTGCTACCTCTCTGTGCTACTTTGGAGACAGAGCAACATCCAGACATAATTGTAATTCATTGTGGAGGGAACAGTTTAGGGCATGTGACTGGAATTTCTTTGCAATTTGCTATGAAAGAAGGACTGAGGAAGGTTATGGACATGTTTCCTAATTCTCAAGTGATATTTTCACGGATTGCGCAGAGACAAATGTGGCTTCGTTCTTCTTCATTTGGTCCACAAATGGAAAAAGCAAGGCGCAATGTTAATAAGGCTGTTTGTGGCTTTCTAAGAGATTTTGGCATGTCTTCTTTTCACAATGAAAATATTATGTTTTGTAGTACATACATTTTTCGCAGAGATGGAGTCCATCTTACTTATGCTGGCAATCAGATTTTTCTGAGAAATGTACAAATGCATTGCCACCCTTTTTGGAATTACAACAACGATTTTGAAGTAGATGTTAAGCATTTACAATTTTTGACTTACAAACACCACCCAAAGGCTCTTTTCAGAGCCACCACTTCTTTCCAGAGAAAATTAAAATGTTTGTGATGGAGTAGTAACCCAATTTTTTTAATGTTCGCGAACTGTTCGCGGACTTCTAAAAAATACAAAGAGCCCTGCTTCATTTATTTTCACTTCTATTTTTTAACTGGGAAAGGCGGCTCTGAAAAGAGCCTTATTTTTTTTTGATTTTTGTAATTTTGTATTTTTTTTGGTTTTTCAGACACGACACACTAGGAGAGGAGGGTAAAGGAGGGTAAAGGGGGGACACCAACCACAGGGATAAGAAAGGGCGAGCTGAGAGAGGAAGATGTAGAGTGGGTTTTATTTGGGTAGTGAGCAGGTCATCTCGTGCTCTGAGACGATAGTCTCAAAAGCACTCCGAAGTCGCTCCCCCCTGCAGAGTACTGTGTCACAGTACATACATACAACTGTGACCCTCGAAAGGTAAGTGTCATCAGCATTCTGTATGGCCTGTGAGGCAGCTTGAGAAAGACGCTGTCCCACAGAGGTGGTCCTTGTGGTGACAGGATCAGAAACAGAGGATGAAGTAGAGGAAATCAACCTGCTACGTTCTTCGCAAGGTACAACCCTGCGAATAGCCCCAGAGTGAAATGACCTCAGGTGTCGCTTCATAGTAGTGGTCCCAAAGCTGTAGTTACCGTGCTTCCCGCGACTGAGTATCATTTTGCACTCATTGCAGGTAACATGGTTCGCACGAGCCTTAGGACCATTCCCATGAATGGTAAATAACCGCCACACCCAAGACTCACGCCTAGTGCGGGTAGCAGGGATTTCCTCTACCTCATTCTCATCATCCTCTTCTTCCTCCTCCGCATCCTCAGTCCTGTTCCCCTCTTCAGGCCCTTGGGGAGGTGGTGGTGGTGGAGGGGGTGGTGGTGGTGCTGAAGCAGGTGCAGCACCAAGTGGCAGTTCAGCAGCCATGGATGCCATGTCGATGATGGTGTAGTCTGCAGGTGGCAGCAAAAATCACTGTGTTATGAAGAATAGCCAGAAACACAATGGGAATAAGCTCTTGGGCGTGGTCTTTTATAGGGGTGCTTGTGCGCGGTCCGCGGACATGCGCACTGTGCGCGGACAGATCGAACACAAAAAAAGGATCGGAAAGTTTCAAAAGGTATTTAGAAACTCAAGATTGCTATGTGGGACTTGTGGCATGGTGAGATTTTATTGAAAAATATTATGGATTAACTGAAAATGTACTTTTAAATTGTTCGGGGACACGAACAGTGTCCGCATTTCAGGACACACGATGAGCGTGGGCTTGGTCATATGATCGGTTTGCGAACTAGTCTGCGAAGGAAGCGCCTGTCCGCAGGACACCAAGTGCACAGAGATTGGTTAGCGCATGCGCATTGATGTCCTATGGACACTGTTCGGGTTCTGAAGTAATTAAAAGTGCGTCACACGTGAAACGAACATTTCAGGACACCGCGTGTGTTCTTAGAACAGTTTAAACTTGGTAGCGAACAGGAAGGACAGATATAGTGTTCTTCAGGACACGTGTAATTTAGTTTATGTACGAACATTTCAGGACACCAATTGTGTTCTTAGAATACTTTCAATTGGGTAGCGAACACTACGAACAGTTGTACTGTTGTTCAGGACACATCATTTTTGTTTATTTACGAACATTTCAGGACACCAATTGTGTTCTTAGGACAGTTTTAAGTTGATAGCGAACATTACGGACAGATATAGTGTTCTTTAGAACACTTTAATTTTTGTTTCTTTATAAACATTTCAGGACAGCACGTGTGTTCTTAGAACAGTTTCAACTTGCTAGCGAACAGTACGAACAGGTGTGGTGTTCTTCAGGACACCTCCATTTTCGTTTATGTACGAACATTTCAGAACACTTGCACTGTCCGCGGACACTTTTATTGTTTTTTTAAAAAAAAACGGAAACTATTCACAATACAATATACAAATTAAACTTTATTTAACATATATTAATAATTTATGACAGAGAAGGTGAGGCAGAAACAGAAACAAAAACAGGAGAATTTGGGGTTTCAACATGATTGGTATTAGGTGAGGAAGGGATGGAAATCTCATCAAAACGTTTTGGATTATGGAGAGGGTTTGGGGATAATTGACTGGGATATGGTGAGGAGGGACAAGTACATGTGGGGCAATGGTATGACGTTTTTGTTTTAAAATGATCTTCAACAAAAGTTTTCAAATTATTAAAATTGGTCAACAGTAAATCAATTTTTTCTTTTATGTTGTCAAGCGTGTTTTCCATAACAGCTTCTTCATAATGTGTTTGTGTGCTGCTTTTTGAATTTGTTAATTGTTCTTATATTATGATATAACAATACAAGTGTCATTACATTGGCAATCAGCATCAACCAGAAATACTGTACAAGTCTTCAAGATTTCTACTTGCAGCTCCATGCATATCCATATGCATGAACACAAACTTCAGGTATGCATATTTTCTGTATAGTAGATGACATAGCTCTCAACCATTTTTGTTTTACAGGCGGGTGAAATCACCCGATTTTGTTTTTGGCGGGTGAGACGCCCATTGGAATGAATGGGCGTGCAGGAGGCTTGGCGGGTGAGTCTGCCCTTTACAAGGCGTGTGACACCCACCAAAAGCGTGTGAGTTGAGAGCTATGGTAGATGAACACATTTTCAAACAGACTTTTACCTTGTAAAATCTGTAAAATGAATTTACTGTACTTTTTTCAATTTCCTAAAATCAACTATCACTTATAAACCTTTTATAAACCTTTATACTTTTTACTTTCTTTATACACACACACTCAAATCATGTTAAACTAACATTTTTTAAATGAAATATATAGACTACATATATTCAAACAAAATTGCATGCAAACACAATCTATGTTTAAACCTTTATAAAAATACTTATACAATTTCATATTTTTTGTTTTTATTTATTTATTTACTTAATTACTTTAAATTAGACATGATATTGAGGCGCTATTACCTAGAACATTTTACTTACAGAAATAGTGGTATTCACTAATATATTATAAATTTCACAAGACATAGTAAAGATTTTTTTTTTGCTACAGTTAGTCATTCAATACAATTTGTTCATTAAGAACATATCATATGTTCTGAACTGATGCAATGTATCTTATGTAAATAAATTAGTTTAATGGTTTTACAGAAGGCACTGAGGATTTCAATTAAAAAAATCAATATCTAAATTAAAAACAGTGCTATATACAAACAAAGTTACTAATTTGAAGCTTTTACAATTACAGTGAAGACCAGTTTCCTGAAAAGAAGCAGCCAAATTCGAAGAAGAAAGAAAAACTAAGAAGTTACCTGTTAATTTTTTAAAAAAAGTAAGTAAAATATCACCATAATATTTATATTATTAATCAAATATACTATAACATTAATACAAGCTATTTTGGTTTCTTAAAATAGAGATTTTGTACCATTTTGTCCAAAAATGTCCATGTCTTAAACAGCGATTTACAGCCAGAATGGCCCACAAATTTCTATTTTAGGACACACAAATTAGCCAACAAAACCACTACAATTTTCATATTATAGAACAAACAACTGTTTTAATTGTATACATTAGATTTACTATTTGTACTTTTCCACACCACTAGCTTACTTTTTTTTTGTCATCTGAACCCCAGTATAGTAACACATAAATTCAAGAATACCTATCACTACTAGTTTTAGTTCCCAATGCACAATCACACACCATTACATACATCTTTATCATCTTACTCAAACACTCATGCACACAGCACACATACATTGCAGAACACCCCAACCCATATCTTCTTTATTTTTTTCAACAGACCCTAAAGAATGCCTACCAAAAGACAACTCCGTAGAAAGCAACGCAAAATTAGAGCAAATGAAAATAAAGGTGTTCAACATAAGCATCCATCTCTAGCAGAATTTGTAAAAAAAGTTGAAACAAAACAGCTAATACAATCATTTAGTGAAACACAAGAAGTTTCAAGTACAACAACTTCGCTTCCTCTATCAAAATGTAAAACAAACCAAAAAACAATTAACAGAAAATCAGCTATCAGTACAGATAAAACTACTTCTTCAAATTTTAATATAGTGCAAAGTAAGCATACCAAAAAAAGTATTTTAGCCAAAATATACCGTCACAAAGTCCTTCAAAATCTTATAAAAACAGGAGAGAAATCAGGTTCAAAGCTTAAAACGTATCGTAGGAAATTAATCTTAGAAGCATTGATGGACAGTGCAATTCTTCTCAAAAGAAATTTATTTATTTTACTGTTAAACAAAATGAAACCACTAACAAAACTAATAACTAAATTACAAAAAAGACTTCTCAATAAGCGAAATGTCAACAGAAAGAACTTCTTAAGTATCTGCGGAGGTGAATGGAATCACACTACGAGCACAGAACCATATTTTAATGAAGAAGAGTAAAAACAAAAGCAAACGAATACAATTGCCATAAATAGCAGTGGTCGAGGTTATGAAAAAGTGAATAATACCATAATGGAACAAGAAGTACTCCTTACAAAAATATGCCATGAAAACTTAGAATTACCCCTCCATTCAACTGAATCAGAACGTCTAGTGTACAAATGGCCATGCACGTCAATGTGTAACATTCCCAAACAATGTTTCAAATCTTTACACCAATTCCTCAATAAATATGTAAAAAGCAAAGACAAAATCAAAATTAAATTACTGCAAAATATAGATACCTGTCCAGTGCGCAAGTACACAGGACTACAAGGACATTCATTGGCCTGCATTACAGGACCTACTTGTAAAACCACTTTCCATGATATCAAAAGGCTATCAACACATCATTCAACTATAAGAAATCTAGTCTATAAACTGTACTATGCTAAAAGTCCTGCTTTAGCACTAGCAAAGTTAAATAACATTCTTCTACATGGTACAGCAAAAGACCTACTTGAAGAAATTCACTATATCCAGAAAAAATATTTTGGAAGTGAAAGCCATTTACAGAATGAAATAGCTTTAAACCAATTAAGCAACAATTCTACACATGGCAACCTTTTGCTAAACACATACAAAAAAGAAATACTAAAATTTAAAAGTACATCAGCTGAAGTACCAAACCATGTATGTGTATGTTGCCGTAGAATTTTTTATAAAAGTAACACAAAAACTGTGGACCTATCATACAAAATAGAAGACAATGAAGATTCTAAATGGTTTGAATTAGCTCTCTACCTTCTAGCAGAAAACAAATATGAAATAACTGAGCCCTTAATACTTTGCAGTTATTGCACTACAAAACTTGACAACAACCAAACTCATTCATGTTCTATCACAAATAATTTGGAATTATACCCAGTACCAAAACCTCTACAACAACTTAATTTATATGAGAGCATCATAATTCAAACAGTACACCCATTTCAAGCAATAATACGCCTTCAACAAAAACCGCAAAATTACCTCCCTCTGAATTGGTAAAAGGCATTCGTGGAAAAGTAGTTTATTTACCATTAAATCTAAAAGAAAATGTGCATACTCTAGGAGTGCAAGGTCCAATGCAGCAATCTTTAATTATATTAGTAAATGGAGTACCTACAAAAGACAAAAAAATATGGCAACAGCTGGTAGATTTACATAAAGTTAGACAAGCCTTCCAATATCTTAAAGAGAATAATGAATATTGCAAAGAAATTAATATTGAAGAAAACTTGAAAGATACAACTGAAGTAATTCAAGAAACACAAGAAGCTGGTCAATTTGAGCTACTAGATCCTGCTACAATATCAAATACTTTAGACCATTATACAATTCATCCTTTGCACTGTAATGACACCGTACAAGATGTACTGGAAACTTACCAAATGCGTCAAACAAAAGGATCGCCAATCAGTATATGGGAAAAAAGTATAGAAGCACGTGCTTTTCCTCTGCTCTTTCCTACTGGCAAAGGAGGAAGGTATGATGATAGACCTATTCAAATATCAGCCTCAGAATACCGCTCATTATGGATGTATTCTGAAGATCCCAGATTTAGACAAAATGTGGAATACATATTCCACCTACTCTTTGAAAGTGAACTAGCAACTTTATGTTACGGAGTTGCACACATATTAAAATCAGGATCACACTTTCAAAATATGACAGCTACACAATTATTAGAGAAAGTGCAACAAAAGGATGAGGTTTTACAGTCAAATATTACAAATCTATTAGCAAATATGCGTGGTAGTAAAGAGTACTGGTTTCGACGTCATGGAGATGTACGTTGTATGATTAGAAACCTTGGCCCACCCACTTGGTTTGTTACATTAAGTTGTGCAGAATATGCATGGGAAGATTTACATGATTTCCTATGCATATCAAATAAAAACAAAACAAACATAGATATTCTAACACCTGGAGAACTTTGTTCTTTGGATCCTGTTAATGTTTCAAGATATTTTCACCACCGCTTCATTGCTATGCTACATTTTATTTGTAATAAAACTGTTCCTCCCCTTGGAGAAGTGCAACACTTCTTTTGGAGAAAAGAATACCAAGCCAGAGGAGCACCACATATCCACATGCTTTTATGGATTAAAGATGCTCCTAAATTTGGTCAAGACAGTGATGCCACTGTTTTACAGTTTATTGAAAAATATGTCATTTGTGAAATTCCATCAGAAGTCACAAATAGTGATCTTCGTGCACACATTTTACAATTTCAAAGACACAAATGTGGAAAATATTGTCGTCGCAAATACAAAAACAAAGGCAAATACTACACCAAATGCCGATTTGGTTTCCCTAGACCAGTTACAAATACAGGTCAAGTAAACAACCTCATGTCTTCAGTTAGACATAGTGTTAAAGGTAAGTCACCTAAAAATACATATTACATAAAAAGAAAAGAAGAAGAAAAATATATCAATGATTATAATGCAATCATTGCCCACTTATGGAATGCAAACATAGATGTGCAGTACATTGCAGACAATTCTACTGCAGTTGCACGATATGTCACAGCATACTTAACTAAAGCAGAAAAAACAGAGCTCCAAGACCTCTGGAATGACCTGTCATCAGATAAAACAGTATCTCAGAAATTATACAGCTTGGGTATAAAAATGCTCACCCATAGAGAATGTGGATCTTATGAAGCAGCTGATCCTTTAACTGGTACTTCATTGTATGGTAAATCTGAAAATATAGTATGGCTAAGTCTTGGTCCAGCTTAATCTAGAAAAAGAGTTCTAAAATCATATGAAGATATAGAAACAATAGCCAAACATGATCCCAACTGCCAAGACATTTTAAAAAACAATTTATTGGACACATACTACCCAAACAGAAGTAATACTTTGGAAAACATGTGTCTATACCAAATAGCCCAAAACTACACATACAAAAATAATATGAAACCTGATGAAAAAAAAGGTAAATATAGAGTGACAGACTGTGAAGGCAGCTTAGTTAAACTCACTAAACCAAATTTAATTAATCATATCAAATTGTCATTGAAGACTCCTCAACATAAAGAAGTATATTACATGTCCCTGCTACAACTCTTCAAACCATGGAGAAAAGAAGAACAATTACTAGATAACTATGACTCATATGAGGATGCTTTCAAAGCAAATGAAAGCACTATAACTGATGTAAACTTTACACAGTACAAAACAATGTTGCACAATGAACAGCAACATGAAGAAGAACTCCAAGCCCAACTAGATAAGGATACTCCTGACAGTAGTCAACCTTCTGTAACAGGAAGCCAAGAACCACTGGGAGAACCACTAATAACAAATGAGGCAGAATTAGCTATGATAGAAGTAGAAAACACCATGTGTCAGTATGAAGATAAGGAAGACTTAACTATACTACAATCAAAACTAAACAATGAGCAAAGTAGCATTTTTCAAGAAGTAACAAAACAAATTGCACATGGTGTAAAACATGAAAATAAAGAATGTTCCTGCCATAATTATAAACCTATACTACTGTACGTCAGTGGTGAAGCTGGTTCTGGCAAAACATTCCTAATCAAAATCATTAGTAAATTCCTTCAACAATTGACAAACAACAAACTGTCAGCTGTTGTCACTGCCCCCACAGGTTTAGCTGCCTACAACATAGGTGGTGTTACATTACACCGATTACTACTTTTACTAAGTATGCTGTGACATATCGTGCAACTGCAGTAGAACACCAGAACAAATTAGACTATTACAAACTTTCTGCAGAAGCTGCAATGGAATTACGCATAGTATTGAAACAAATGAAAATGCTACTAATAGATGAAGTGAGCATGGTCTCCAACCTGATGTTAGCTTTGATTCACCTCAGATTACAAGAAGTACTCAAAACAGACTATGAAGAGCTCTTTGCAGGAAAACACATTATTGTTTTTGGAGATCTGCTTCAATTAACACCAGTAAAAGGTGAACCTATTTTTAAAACATTAGGGCACAAACTCTGCCGTAAAACTGTTGGCAGCATTGGAAATGTCAACCTTTGGCAACATTTCCAATACAGAGAATTAACAGAAAACATGCGCCAATCTGCAGATCTAACTTATGCCAACATTTTAAAACGTTTGAGAGTTGGTATACTTTCTAAAGAAGCAGAAGCAACATTGAAAACCCGGCACATTAATGCACTTTATGGCGATAATGCATGTGCTACAGATGTTATGGAACAATTTGCCCACAAAAATGTCAATTGTATGGCCTTAATGCCAACTCTTGCAAGCTGTCTCAAATTCAATGAAATAATGTTAAGTAAAGAAATGCAACCAATAATGGAAATTAGCGCCACAGACAAACTAGATGTACATGGTATGACACTACCCATGTGTGACCAAGCCACAACAAGACTACATAATTTAGAAAAATCAATCTCAAACACAGCAGGCTTAGAAAAGATGTTAAAATTATCCTTAAATTGCAGAGTAATGCTTAAACGTAACCTTGACGTGGACCAAGGACTAGTTAATGGAGCACTGGGTACAGTTGTTGGCTTTCAAACATACCCACGTGACAACAAAATTCAGTTTTTCAATATACTCTTTGACAAACTTTCAGAAGTTAAACGGATAGGACGCTCAACATCTAGATTCCTTCTCTTCAAAGATATGTATGTACGCAGAGAACAATTTTCTCTAACTCTTGCATACGCAGTCACCATTCATAAATCACAAGGTCTTACCCTAGACAAAGCAATGATACATATTGGTAACACAGTCTTTAAAGAAGGCATGAGCTATGTAGCACTATCACGCTTATGTACACTTGACGGTCTATTTCTAATCAACTTTGATGCAAGTAAAGTAAACGCTGATATTCCTTGCATTTTAGAATATAATAGACTTCGCTCACTATACACTCCCCATCTAAACACATATTCTGTTCCACAAAAACTAAAACGTTGTAAAAGAAAACTAAATCAAACAGAAATGCAACAGGACGTCACTGCAAATCCTCCAAAGACAGTAAAAGAAACTAATACTTCATCAAGTACCACAAACAAAAAAGAATCAATTAGAGAAAGTAAACCAGGTACTTCTTTAAAGAAGGAAGACAAACTCCAAAAAAAGCAGTTAGATACAGAACTACCTCGACCATTTAAATTCTCAAATATAGCTGGTGTAAATTGCTATGCAAATGTAGCAATTAATATTCTATTTCAATTACCACCAATTGTTGACAACATTTACTTATACAGTACAGACCCATTGTGTTTGCAAATATTAGTACTTCACAGAAATGCAGCAAACAATCCTGACAACACATATAGTGTTTTTGGAATAAGACGACAATTGGACTACTGTGCTGGAATGGTGAAATTCACTATAAACTCACAGGAATATCCACAAGAATTTCTAATGTACTTACTACAAGTACTGCAAAACAAAAACATACCTATAAATGAAATCTTTCAGATTTCATACATGTGGAAACATACATGCACTCTCTGCAACAATGTGACACAAGAAGAAATCCCCAATGAACGCTTCATATATATATCAATACCAAATTGTGAATCCATTCCATTTCAGCAACTTGTACAAAATGCAAACCATGGTAGATTATGCTCTACCTGCAATTCAGATAATCGCTCCACGTTAGTAATACAAACACATAGTAAATACGTAATACTAATGCTTCTACGTTACAATGCAGATTGTACCAAAAACAACTGCAAGCTGACTGGATTCACACATGGTCAAATATCACTTGGTAAGAAAACCTTCACAACAATAGGTATAATCTACCACGCAGGAGCCACAACCAATTCAGGGCACTACACTGAATATATAAAAAAGAAATGTGGATGGTTTGAATGTAATGATAGTACCAATTACTTTAAAGCAGAGATTACCAGCAAATCTTACAAACGCTTATTTGATGTTCTTAAAACCAAAATTTGATAAATAAACTGTATTTAAACCTTTAAGTAAATTTGTGTTAAAAAAATATAAACTGTTAGAATACTCCAAAAGCTATCTAACTGCTCAAAGATTCTACAATAACTAATCAGATAAATGAATACCACTAAATTAGACCAAAAAATACACAGTTAGAATACGCCAATTGGTATCTAACTGTCCCAAAATTATAAATGTGTGTTAAAATAATATAAACTGTTAGAATACTCCAAAAGCTATCTAACAGCTCAAAGATTCTACAACAACTAATCAGATAAATGAATACCACTAAATTAGGCCAAAAAATACACAGTTAGAATACGCCAATTGGTATCTAACTGTCCCAAAATTTAACAATATCCAAATAGATAAATCAAAACCACTAAAATATATTAAAAAAATAGACAGTTAGAATACACCAATTGGTATCTAACTGCTCCAAAATTTTATAATATCAAAACAAATGAAGAATCTGTTACTGCTCCAAAAAAAATATAAAGCATTAGCCAGAAACAACAAGTGAACACTGAAAACAAACAAACAAATAAACTGTAGCATAACAGAAAAAGGTTTTTTTTTTAATCCAACATGGATTTTTTTTTCTCCCACAGACCCAATGATTTTAGCAACAAATACAGAAACTGAGCAAATTGCACAGTACTCTGATTTGTACTCTACTAAATATGAGGGTCGAAAAAAAATATATTGCTTATACAATGTAATAAGTCATTACAAAATACTAATACTAACATGCTATTTTCTTTTATCACAGAAATGAAGAAGAAAAACATGGAATCCCATTACTAGACCAAACAGTAAGTATACAATAATAAGGACAACCATAGCAGCATATCACATCAATAGTATCTAATACCTTTGTTCCTTATACATTTGTTTTTCACCCAAAGTTATAAGCAAATATGAATGTGATATGCTGCGGTGGTTGTTGCCAGGGCATACAATCTTGGGTGCATGGCCAAATGGCCATGCACCCAAGACTCTATGCCCTGGCAACAACCACCGCAGCATATCACATCCATAGAGTCAAACATTTCAACTATGATCTATGGGAAACTTTTAATGTCCGCGAACAATGTGAGTGTTCTTAGAACACTTTGAACTTGCCAGCGAACAATACGGACACCGTTTTCAGGACACCCCCTACGAACATTTCAGAACAACGCGATAGTTCTTAGAACACTTTCAACTTAACAAAGAACAATACAGACAGGTTCCTAAGGACACCCCCTACGAACATTCCAGGACACCGGGAGTTTTCTTAGAAGCGTCTTCAGAACACCACCATCTTGTTTATTTGCGAACATTTCAGGACACCGCGAGTGTTCTTAGGACACATTCAACTTGACAAAGAACAATACGGACAGCGTCCTCAGAACCCCCCCTACGAACACTCCCCGGACACCGGGAGTGTTCTTAGAAGCGTCTTCAGAACACCACCATCTTGTTTATTTGCGAACATTTCAGGACACCGCGAGTGTTCTTAGGACACATTCAACTTGACAAAGAACAATACGGACAGCGTCCTCAGGACACCCCATACGAACACTCCCCAGACACCGCGAGTGTTCTTAGAAGCATCTTCAGAACACCCCCATTTTGTTTATTTGCGAACATTTCAGGACACGGCAAGTGTTCTTAGGACAAATTCAACTTGACAGAGAACAATACGGACAGCGTCCTCAGGACACCCCCTACAAACACTCCCCGGACACCGCGAGTGTTCTTAGAAGCGTCTTCAGAACACCATCATCTTGTTTATTTGCGAACATTTCAGGACACCGCGAGTGTTCTTAGGACACATTCAACTTGACAGAGAACAATACGGACAGCGTCCTCAGGACACCCCCTACGAACACTCCCCGGACACCGCGAGTGCTCTTAGAAGCGTCTTCAGAACACCCCCATTTTGTTTATTTGCGAACATTTCAGGACACCACAAGTGTTCTTAGGACACATTCAACTTGACAAAGAACAATACGGACAGCGTCCTCAGAACACCCCCTACAAACATTTCAGGACACCGGGAGTGTTCTCAAAAACGTCTTCAGAACACCCCCATTTTGTTTATTTGCGAACATTTCAGGACACCGCGCGTGTTCTTAGAACACATTCAACTTGACAGAGAACAATACGAACAGCGTCCTCAGGACACCCCCTACGAACACTCCCCGGACACCGCGAGTGTTCTTAGAACAGTTTCACTTTGCTTGCGAACAAAACGGACACATATTGACTCCTTAGAACACCCCCTAGTCTGTTTATTTAGAACATTTCAGAACACCCGTGATGGCCGCAAACAAATCGAACACAAAAAGAACGTCTAACACATAAAAAATACAACTTTCATCCTATCTCATACACTCCCACCCTTCCCAAACACTCCTACACACCAACACACTCTACAAAATACACATTTTGAACACATTTTCACCGCGCTGTCCGGGGACGTCCGCCAATCCAAGATGGCGGGCGCTACTGAAAAATCTGACGCGCTTCACACTCCACGCCGTCCAATCAGCGAACACTTTGCATGTCCGCGAACATCACGCAAGACGATTGGCCAATCAGGACACTTTCTGCGGAGCGAACAGGGAAGTGTGTCCGCAAACCGAACACAGATATCACACATTTTTTTTGACCTACTTTTTGGTCATTTTAAAAAAAAACTACTGGACGGATTTTCACCAAATTTGCAAAAGCACGCTTTCGGGACCAAGCCGCTGCTCCGGGTCCAAATTTGGTGGAAATCCGTCCAGCGGTTTGGGCTGTAGGCGCGAGCAAAAAATGTTTCCCATTCACTCTATGGAGAGTGAGTATAATGTATACAAATATGAGCATATAGAGGGAAGGTAGAGTAATAAAAATAAAACTATGAGAAAGTGCTGATAACCATAATGATTATCTTCATGCACAGAAAGGATTGCTCTCTTTCAAGCGTGTATCTTCCTCTATGTATATGTTTCATATGATGAGACTGGACCCTAACTCTACAAATATAGTACCTTTTCAATTTTTACTTCCTGACTGTTACTGAAGAAAACTATGTGGCTTCGATATGTCAGTAAAGGATAAAAAGGGAGAGCCAGCCATGTGATGTCATCAGTGATGTCATCAATGACATTTGTGATGTCATCTTTGATGTCCTGGGTGTTAGTGTTAGCAGTGCACACTGGCGCGAGTTATGGTTGCTTATGTTACCATAACTGCCGAATTTCAGGGGTTTTTCGGTTTTACTTTGAGCCATAACGTCCCTTTAACAAAGTTTTTTCACTGAATTTCATAGGTTTTTAGTAGCGCAACTTAACCATAATATCCCTGACTTCATATACATGTAACATAGAACATACTAACCCCCTCGTAGTGATTTTCATGTCCGCGGACTACCGCCATGTCCGCTGACACATCGAAAATCTGAGCGTGGTGAATGTAAACTTAAATAGTGTGCCCCATTTCCCCTTTGAAGTTGGCTCTGAAAAGAGCCGTTTTTTTTGTTTTTTTTTACAGATGCTTGACAGACACCTGTTATTTTGTATTTTTTTCTTGTTTTTTTTTCTTACTTTACTCCTAAAATCTTCACATAACCTTCTCCAAAGCAACCCTTACATTCCAAAATAGAAAGGCATTTCCCGTAAAAGATAAAGAAATGCCATCTTCTTTAAAATTAACAGCATTACTGGCATCAATATTCTCATTGTTACAGAAGAACATACCATCTCTAAGCATGAAGGCACACATGCCTCGGTTGATGACACACCTAGCAATATTTTGCTGAGGACAAAAAATGGAACTATTGTCCCATATTGCCCTAGGTAGTAATCCAGAAAAAATTACTTTTGCATTTGGAAGGATCTTCATTACTGCTTGAACCAAGCGTTCCAAATCAGCCAACAAAGTAGGGGCACTGACGTTGCCCAAATGGAAAGCACCATAGTGCAAAACTACCACATGCGGACTGTTCATCGTGGCCATATCCTCACAAACTTGTACAATTCCCTGTACATTCCAATCAGGCACACTGCTCCACACCACCTCCACTCCTTTCACATCAAAGTTCTTTGCAACATGCCTGCATTCAGCGTACTGCTGTAAACCATGCACAAACATATCTCCGAGCACCAACACCCTGACTTTCTCCACTTCTGCCATCTTCACCACACACAGTCTCTTTCAACACAAATCCACAACCTCGACATCTGATTGGCTGATCCGTACAGTCTTCTTTCCATGTTGGATTTCCTGGAAAAACCCGGATGTAGCACGCCCTGTCCACGAACAGCCGCGGTGTCCGCGGACGGCGTCCACTTTACTCTCTGTGCCATTCCCTCATTGCATACAGCTAAGCAATCACACAATACGAATAACGTCCTCAGAAAAAACCCATTTTGTGATTTTTCGAACATTTCAGGACAATTAATATTTCATTATTCAACATATTAACATTACACATATTATACTTTCATCTTGTACTCTGCACACAATGCTATCTTTCTCCATTAGTAGCTCAGTATACTAGATAGAATCCCATAATACAATGCTATTTATATCAATGCATCGTTCAAAGCACTAATAACGGTATGATATTTATTGCAATATCCTTGACACTTTTTTCGCAACATTATAATAAAAATCCCTAGTACACAAATTCCATGAAAAGTACATACACACGTGATGTCATCAGTGATTTCATCAATGACATTTGTGATGTCATCTTTGATGTCCTGGGTGTTAGTCTTAGCAGTGCTCGGTGGTGGCGCCAGTTATTTTTCAAAGCTTACCATAACTTGCGATTTTCAGGGGTCTTTCGGCTGTACTTAGAACCATAACGTCCTTTAAACAAACTTTTTTTAATATCACGCAAACAATATACAAACATGGCGTGCAAAAACCAACTTCTAAAGATGGCTTTACACAGAATGTTGCAAAGTAAGAATTTATGCTCGATCACAGTGAAGGTCAGCTGCTTCCACAACTTCTACAGATGGCTTTACACAGAATGTTGCAAAGTAAGAATTTATGCTCGTTCACAGTGAAGGTCAGCTGCTTCCATTTTTTTCTCGGGCCCCGGAGAGGCTCACGAAGTGGACTATAAGGTTGTATTGTGTTTTGACCTTGACAGACAGAGATTGTGATGAAAGACTTCTCTTGAAGGAGTGTTGCTAAAACGTAAGGGAAGATAAAGATGACATTTCTGAAACGAAACCACTTTTATATATTATATCACTATGCGAAAGATCGTTGGCACACGCAGAGTCATATTTTGGGACTGCACCACTCGTAGACAATGGAAATTGCAATTGTACTGTAAGTAACCCTTTAGATTACTTTATACCAAATATAATTACAATAGCGTAGCATTAAAGACCGCTCAAGTTGAACTTGTTCGTTGAAAGTGGCATAATGTTTTCTACCGCGCACTATCACCGCCGAATTGATCCCCTGTCGTTTAGAGGGCTCTGAAAAAGGCAGACGACACAGGGTGGGTTAATAGAAATAATTTAACCGGTCTATAGGCGGTCAAGCGCTCTACTCGCTGTGCCACTTCACTGTAGCCTGTCAAGTGGCACAGCGAGTACAGCGCTCGCTTTGACATCCGTGCACAGCTTGCTAACGCAAGTTAAAATCCCGGCAAGGCCAAACTCAGCCTTTCATCCTTCCGTGGTCGATAAATGAGCACCACACACCGTGGTTAATAATAAGCACCGCTTAGATACCTCACGGTTCTTAGCGCTATATGAATGGAAAATATTATTATTTTATTATTAACATACTCTGTTGCACTATCTTCGATAGCAAATATTTTCACGCCCTAATAAATAAAATGATGATTTTTAATGAAGATCGGCTGGTGAGACTAATTTATGTTTTTTAAAACAGGTATGTGGCTCCATTTTGCCTATGTCACGATTTACAGACTCCAGCGGATGGGGTCTTCAACTGCCAGGTGCAGGTCCAAATATGCAACTTCATGACCCTCACCATTTTATGGGACAATCGCCAAGGACAAATATGCCCTTACGCAGTACTAGCGGCTACAAACAACATACCAACCAATAGGGTGGTCTAATGGCTCGTTGTTGGAGCAACCTTCCGATTATCAGAGCGACCATTTACTGCTTTTATCATAAACCAACAGCCTATCTACCGCAAAGGAACAACGCGTGGCTCCATATAAACTTTTGCTGATCGACAACAGAGACAATAGCAAATCGCTGAATATTCACTAAACATTTCATGTGAAATAAATGTACTTTACCAAATGTACAATCCTGCTGTTTACTTTTAAACCACAGTTTCATATTCCGAATTGTGGCGCACTGAGTTGTAAGCTGATCTAACACTCTCTGTACCGCAAAGGAACATCGCGTGTCTCAACATGAACTTTTGCGGATCGACATCAAAGACAAATGCAAATTGCAGAATATTCTCTAAACATTTGATGTCAAATAAATGTACTTTACAACATTTACAATCTTGCTGTTTGCTTTTAAATCACAGTTTCATATTCCGAATTGTGGCGCGCTGTGTTGTGACATAATGTGTGTTGTCTTCCGGGTTCTGTGACGACTGGGCGCGTTTGATTACGCACCCTGTAACGTCACGGAGAGAGGCGGGGAATATGAATGCTTTGATAATATCAGGCTTAGGGGGGGGAGATATGATTTAGTGTCGCAAAAGCAAGTCAGCCAGGTCTATAGCGCCAGTCATAGGATTATCACATAATGTCGGCGCACACCAGCCGGATTTATCGTTTCTTTAGTGGACAAAAAGTCGGTTGACGCCCCTAGGAAATTGTACTATTAGCGGACAAAAGGAGTGCTCTTAAAACACGTTCACCCTGACAACGAACAATACAAACAACGTTCTCAGAACACCCCCATTTTGTGTAATTGCAACCATTTCGGGACATTGCGAGTGTTCTTAGAACACATTCAACTAGACAGATTACAATACGGACAGTGTCCTGAGGACACCCCCAGTTTGTGTATTTACGAACAATTAAGTACACCGCGAGTGTTCATAGCTCATTTTTACCTTCCTTGCGAACAAAAATGACACATACTCCGTCCTCTAAACACCCCACCATTTAGTTTATTTACAAAATGTCAGAACAGCCGTGTTCTCCGAGGGCAAATTGAACGCAACAAAAACGTCTAGCACATAAAACAACAAAACATTGAACCTATCTCATACTCCCCCACCCTCCCCAAACACTCTTACACACCAACACACGGCACTAAATACAATTTTTTATCCACGTTTCACTGCGCTGTACGCGGTCGACTGCGAATACAAGATGGCGGGCGCCACAGAAAATCTGACGCGCTCCACGCCCCTCGCCATCCAATCAGCGAAAACGTCGCATGTCCGCGGACATGACGCAAGGCCATGGGCCAATCGGGGTGCTGTCCGCGGAGCGAACAGGGAAGTCCGTCCGCGAAGCGAACACAGATATCACAAATTTTGTTGCCTTACATTTTGGTTATTTTAAAAAAAACTACTGGACGGATTTACACCAAATTTACAAAAGCATGCTTTTGGGACCAGGCTGCCGCTCCTGCCGCAAATTTGGTGTAAATCCGTCCAGCGGTTCGGGCTGTAGCCGTGCACAAAGATTTTTCCCATTCAGTCTATGGGAAAAAAAAAAGTTTTGGGACCCCCCCTATAACTTTGCCCCCCCTGGACGAATCCTCACCAAACTTTGCAATTCAGAGTGACCCAACTACTTTTTTTGCAAAGTTTGGTGATGATGCGGCAAGGGAGAGCGAAGTTATAAGCCACCCAAAAAGTGCTCTTCCTATGGAAACAGCAACTTAACCATAACTACATGGCCTCTACCGTGGCCATGTAATATATATATATATATATATATATATATATATATATATATGTATATATATATATATGTGTATCCATACAGTCCCCTTACCCACTTTTCTTCTGCACTTATCAAATTGTGCCGTATCCACTTAACCAAGCACTTTCCACTTACTAGCTCCACAACCACTTTTTATCACCTTTACTTATTTATTTCACATATTATTTATTCTGTCACCTCTCTATTCTGCACTTTACACTCCTCCCCCCTACCTTGCACTTTCCATTTTTTTCCCTTTCCCATGCACTTGCACAATCTTAAAGTCACTAGGCCTAGTAAGATCGTTGTTTTGATCTCCCCTGTTCTGCTCCCTCTGTCTACTCACGCTCTGAAACACTTATGTGTGATCGCAACATAAATTAAATTTCATTTCATTTCATTCCACAATCACACACCTCTATACAAATACCTATCATCATATTCAGACACTCATACACAGTGCAAACATATACATTGCACAGTCTCCCAACCCACGGTTTCCTTTCTTCTCCAACAGACACTGAAGAATGATTAGCAAAATGCAACTCCGTAGAAAGCAACACAGAAATAGAGCACATCAAACTAAAAATATACAAAATAGCCATACGCCTCTAGCAGAATTTGTACAAAAAGTTCAAACAAAACAGCTAATACCGTCATTAGTCAAAACTTTAAAAAACAGCTTGCAGGAAAGAAACTCTGACTACTCTTTCAAAATGTAAAACTAAAAATAAATGTATTAAGAAGACTGCAACTACCACTAATGCTAACACTGTAGCTATAAATTTTGATGTAGCCACAAGTAAGCATACCAACAAAAATTAATTTTTCAAAAGACATTTCCACCACAGAGTCCTTCAGAACCTTATAAAAACAGGGGACAAATCACACTCAACCCTTAAATCCTACCGCAAAAAACTAATCCTGGAAACTCTCATCGACAGTGCAGTCCTTCTCAAAAGGAAATTATTTATATTAGTTTTAAACAGAATGAAACCACTAACAAAACTAATTACTAAACTACAACAAGGACTTTGCAACAGACAGAATATCACCAAAGATAGCTTTGCAAACATCTGTGCAGGTGAGTGGAGTCACACCACCAGCACACAGCCATATTTCAATGAAGATGCATACAAACAAAAGCAAACAAATCCAATTTCCATACATAGCAGGGGACGAGGGTATGAAAAGGTTAACAATACCATTATGGAACAAGAAGCACTGCTCACAGAAATATCCCCATCAAACTTACAATCAACTCTCCATTCCACCAAACCAATACGTCCAGTCTACAAATGGCCGTGCACATCAATGTGTAGCGTGCACAAAAAATCGTTCACATCTTTACACCAGTTCCTCAATCAGTATGTGAAAGGCAAAGACAAATTAAACTTTTTAATATTACAAACTAGAGACTCCTGTCCAGTGCGCAAATACACAGGACTATGAGGACATTCATTAGCCTGCATTTCAGGACCTACTTGCAAAAGCACCTTCCACCATATCAAAATGTTAATCACACACCATTCAACTATACACCATTCAACTGTACAAAATCTCATTCATAAACTGTACTATGCAAAAAGTCCTGCGTTAGCACTGGGCCATTTAAATAACATTCTTCTACATGGTACAGCCAAAGAACTACTCGAATAAATAGAACACATCCTAAGCAAATATTTTGGAGGTGAAACCCACTTACAAAATCCAGTACCTTTAGAACAGAGTAGAAACATCCTTGTAGATATCAACCCACTATTACACACATACAACAAACACATACAACAAAGAAATACAAAAGTGTAAAAGCGCTGAAGTACTAAACCATGTGTGTTTACACCAAAACTGTAGACATAATGTACAACATCGAAGACAATGAGGAATCCCATTGGTTCCAATTAGCTCTCTATCTTATAGCAGAAAAGAAATACGATATTACTAACCCCTCAATACTTTGCAGATACTGCACTGCAAAACTTGACAACAACCAAATAGCTTCACGAGCTATAACTAATAACTTGGAAATATTCCCACTGCCAAAACCACTCCAACAACTTAACTTGTATGAGAGCATTATAATCTGAACAGTGCACCCATTTCAAGCAATAATATGCCTTCAACCAAAAACAGGAAAACTGCCTCCCTCTGAATTACTAAAAGGCATTTGTGACAAAGTAGTTTATTTGCCATTAGATCTCAAAGAAAATGTACACACTCTGGGAGTGCAACGGGCAATAGGTCAATCTTTGATTATCCTAGTGAATGGCGTACCTACAAAAGACAAAACAATGGCAGCAACTTGTGGACTTACAAAAAGTTAGAGAAACCCTGCAATATCTAAAAGACAACAATGAATACTACACAGAAATAAACATTGAAGAAAACATGAGAGAAACTGCCGAAATGATTCAAGACTCATCAGGAACTGGCCAATTTCAACTTCTAGATCCTACTACAGCATCCAATATTTTAGACCACTATACAATTCGCACACTGCACTCTAAAGACACCATAGACAATGCACTGAAAACATACCAAATGCATGAAGCATATGGGAAAAAAGTGTAAAAGCATGAGCCTTTCTTCTACTTTTTCCTACTGGAAAAGGTGGAAGGTATGATGAAAGACTCATATAAATAACAGAATCAGCATACTGCTCTTTACGAATGTATTCTGAAGACCTGTTATACTTGAGCTAAAACATGGCGCTGGTGCGCAGTGTATTCTGGGGGCACTCAGAGCCATAATGGATATTTACTTCATGCCTCAGTGAAAAGCTGTACTCATTTTGCTGAGAGCTGAATTACTTTGCTGAAGAAAACATGCTTTCCAAACCTGGTATGCAGTCAAGGACATTCTGCTGGGAAAGCTGGCTTTGTTATATCTTATTATGCGTTATGGGACTGTTTTCCGTGGCGCTTGTTCTTAGAGGAGGGAAGCGCTTTGCTCCTTGAGGTTACTGTCGGTTGACCCAGCTGGCATTGCCAGAGGGTTCGAGTAATTACCACCCCTTTTTGAGGAATGCATATATGCAGAACCCCTCAATGGTCAGACGGGACAAGTACAAAGACCTCAGTCGGAAGGAGGACACCTTTGTCTGCCACACCTGTGGGCTGTTGTGCTCTCGGCCTGGCTGTTATCGGGGTCTTGCAGCCTCTTCTGCCGAGATGAGGGATTCAGTTACGCCCACGGTGATGTATTTTCTTTTAGATTTTCTGTGATTTATTTCTGTGTTATCACTTGTTGCTTCCAAGCTTTGAATAAATAGCTGTATAAGTGCTCATTATTTTCTAAGCGTGTGTGTGGTTGTAAGTCATTGCGTCGTCTACCTGCTCTGCAATTGCGCTGGTGATTAATGACTGTCCGTGCACTCTGGGCGAGCAATACATTTTGGCGCTGTGAGCAGGGTATTTGTGATGAATTGTTCCAAATATTAAAGAATCTGTTTGAACACAGATAGGCTTTGTTTACATTGCAAGCGAAAGTAATTTGGCAGCAAGTGTTGGACTGTGTTAATCTGTTTTATTTTTGGTGTGTGCGTGCCTGCGCGAGTGACTGCAGTGTGGAAAGGAAAAAAATGTATATATATATAAAGAGGTTTTGTACATTATTGTAATGATGAATAGTTTGTTCAGGAAAAAGAGCATTCCCGCTTGCGGTGAATGTTCTGATGTTATCATTCCAGGCTGGGCTAAGAGCCCATATGATAAATTGGCCCAGGTGTGGGCATGCAGCGCGGGGCTAAGTGAAACATGGGATCAGGGATTGGGAGATGCTGATCCGTCTGATGTAATGTTGTGTTTACAACAAGTTTCAGTGGAAAGGGGAAGGGAATGCACTGCACTGGGTAGGCGGGGTTGGGTCCTCCTGCATGCCTATAGGAAAATACATCAAAGGAATTTGGAAATGAAAAATGATATTTTGCGATTGGAAAGAGAGCTGGCTGCAGAAAGGCAGATTGTGTTAATGCAGCAGATTCAAATGAAACTTTTTAAAGATAAAGCCGACACATACCAGGCCGTGGCCGAGAGGGCAGCAGTCAGAGTAGCCTGGTATAAGTATAGGAAAAGACGGGGAGGGGTCAACCAAAGAAAGGTGGCAGCTGTAATCGCTGCCGCCGGTGTGGACTGGGATCCGGATAATTGGGATGGTGACATTTTTAACTCAACCAGTCCAGAGAGCAGTTCGGCAAATGAGTCAGATCCCAAAACGGAATTTAAGCAGAAGACAGTTGTGGCTAAGCCAGTTAGAAGACGGCGAGCCGGGCCCCACCCGCATAATCTTGCGGGCGGGGTTTGGATTTAACCACGCTGGAGGATTGCACCCAGCAGGAGGTTGGGGAAATTATTACCCGTTTGAGGCAAAAATCAGGGGAACCTTTATTGACATGGATGGTGAGGTTGCTAGATGGGGGCGCTGCGGGGTTGCTGGTAGATTCCACGGACTCACCGCGTTTTCTACCTTTGTCAACTGACACCAATGTACAGGAGGTCTTAAGGGCAGGGCCGCCCCCTGATGAGAATGGCCAAGATTCACAGGTGTCTTTGTTGCACCTAGCATCCCAAGCATGTAACCGTAAATACCCCATTACCACAGATTGGCCTAGCGAGGAAACAAAGTGGTATACTTTGAAAGAGGCAATTCAAAAGGTCAGAGAACATGCTATGAAAGAGGCAATTCACGTAGATGCTCCAGGACACATGGGGGCCGTGCCGCTCCCAGTTTCAACTAGAAACATGGTGATCAGAACTGCACCACCCGCATACAAAAGTGTCATTATGACTTTGCTCGTAGGTATGACGGGCAAACCCACTGATGAGGTAGTGGATGCCATTCGGCAACTGGCAGATTTAGGGGAGTGGGACCAGAGTGATGATAATCCACGGGAGAGAGAGGGGAGTAGTGAGAGAAGAAATGAAGGCAGGAGGCAAGATAGTAGAGACTCCCGAGTGTCAAGAAAGGACATGTTTTTGGCTTTGTTAAAAGATGGTGTGCCACGAGAAGAAATTGATGGCATTGAAACTAGGGTAATGTATGAATTATACAAAAAGAGAGGACTTGCAGCCAAAGAGCGTTATAAACAGGTTAAGAAACAGGTAGTAACCAAGCCACAGGGGGACACCTCACCTTCCGCTCCTCCTGAGGAAGAACAAGAAGAAGGGTC
Source organism: Ambystoma mexicanum (assembly GCF_040938575.1). Lineage (NCBI taxonomy): Eukaryota > Metazoa > Chordata > Amphibia > Caudata > Ambystomatidae > Ambystoma > Ambystoma mexicanum. The sequence continues at coordinate 810,793,743 of NC_090924.1, read as the reverse complement.
TATGGGGACACCTTCCCCGTACCAGCCAACATACGCTGATTTGAGGAAGGTGGTGAGTGCAATGCTAGAGGCAGAGTCAAGTCACACTCATTCAAAATTTGACTAGGGTTACGGCCAAGCTCCGGCAGCGTCTGCTTGCATAAAAGTTGATAGGCGGCCCTATGTTAATGTTAAGATTTTCTGGGGGCCAGGAAATACGCAAGGGGTGCGAGCATTGATAGACACCGGGGTGGAGGCCTCTCTGATTCATGGCAATCCAGCACGATTCAAAGGCAGACAATTTACTATTACAGGTCTCGGGGGAAAGGAGACCCCCGCAGTTCAAACTGAAGTGGAGATGAAAATAGGCAATTTGAATAGGCAGAAATACCAAGTGTTGATTGTCCCGATACCTGAGTACATAATTGGCTTTGACATTCTGGAAGAGTTGACTTTGGGACTGGGAGGTAAAACGTACCAGTTTGGGGTGAGTGCATTGACCTGCACACCCATTACCGTAGGCAAAGTGAAGATGCCCCCAGTGCAAGTGCCTGTGGCAACCAAGCGGGTAGCAATGAAGCAATACCGCATTCCTGGGGGGCACAAGGAAATTTCAGACACCATCAAAGGGTATGTGGAGGCGGGTGTATTACGCCCTATCACTACCACATGGAACAATCCTCTCTGGCCTATCAAAAAAGGGGATGGGTCTTGGAGGATGACGGTGGATTACCGTGAGTTGAATAAACACACTCCTCCCTTAGTGCCCGCGGTCCCAGATGCCATTACCTTGATTGAGAATGTCCAAAAGTTTGAGGGGACTTGGTATGCAGTGGTAGATTTAGCCAATGCATTTTTCTCTGTGCCAATTGCTGAAGAGTGCCAAGAGCAGTTTGCATTTTCTTGGAGCGGGCATCAGTACACCTTTACAAGGTTACCTATGGGGTACATACATAGCCTGACTATCTGTCACCGGCTGGTGGCAGAGCACTTAGACAAGATACCATGTAAACCTGACATACAAATCTCTCACTACGTTGATGATATTTTGATTCAGGGCAAGGATGAGCGCAGTGTACAAAACCAGTTAGAAGTCATTATGGAAGGATTGAAGAAGGAAGGGTGGGAGATTAACCAAAATAAAATTCAAGGCCCAGCTGAAACAGTGATATTCCTAGGGATTCAGTGGCATAATGGGCATCGAGAAATGGTGCCGAAGGCCCGACCGAAAATACTTGAGTTCACCACTCCAATGAACAAAAAGCAGCTCAGCAGTTTATAGGGCTTTTTGGGTGGAGACAGCACATTCCCCATTTAGGGCAGATACTGGCCCCCCTCTACAAAGTGACACGAAAGAAATATGAGTTTCAGTGGGGGGAAGAGCAGCAGAAAGCATTTGATTTGGCGAAAGACACCGTGCAGCAGGTGCTTGATCTATGGCCATTGAAGGAAGGCGAAGTGGAATTGAATGTGTCTGTACAAGACAATTATGCTAACAGGAGTGTGTGGCAGAAACAGGACAGGAAACGTATGCCATTGGGGTTCTGGAGTCGTAAGTTACCTGATGCTGGTAACTCATACACTCCGTTTGAGAAGCAGTTGCTGGCATGTTATTGGGCCCTTGTTGATACCGAGCAAATGACGGTGGGCCATGATGTATTGATGAAGCCAGAAATACCGATTATACAATGGGTACTAAGCTCTCCTAAAACACATAGAATAGGACATGCTCAAGAAGCCAGCATAATTAAATGGAAATGGTACATTCAAGACAGAGCCAAATCAGGGATGGGTGGAGTTGCAAAATTACATGAGCAAGTAGCCAACATACCGCCCTCAGATTACATACCACCGGAAGTGCCTGAAAAACGCGAGTCTCCCGTGAAATGGGGAGTACCTTATGGCGATTTGACCGTGGAGCAGACAGAGCATGCCTGGTTCACGGATGGCTCAGCCCGATATGTGGGAGCAGAGCGATACTGGAAAGCAGTTACGTACAATCCCAAGACAAAAAAGATTTTGACTACATCAGGGAAACGGAAGAGCAGTCAGTTTGCAGAGCTTTACGCAGTTTACCAGGCATTGAAACAAGAGACCCCTGTTCGATGTCATTTGTACACGGATTCATGGTCAGTGGTGAATGGGTTGGCGGTGTGGTTGCCAACCTGGCAAAAGAATGGGTGGAAGATTCATTCAAAAGAGTTGTGGGGAAAAAAACTGTGTCAAGATATTGCAGAAATGTTATCACAAAGTGAAGTCACTGTGTATCATGTGGACGCGCATTGTGCTACAGACTCATTAGAACGTTGGTTTAATTCTGTTACAGATGAACACACCAAGATTTCATCTGTGGATGCGGAGGCTCAGGAAGACGATTTGGAGGGTTTGGCCAAGTGGGCTCACCAGAAATGTGGGCACCTTGGAGAAAAGGCTACTATCAGGTGGGCCCAAGCTCGAGGAATCAGTATTCCTTTAGAGGTAGTGAAAACGATCATTTTGCAATGTCCAGTGTGCCAACACTAACAGCATAGGACTATCCCTCAGATTGTTCGGGGTACATTGCGAAGAGGAAAATTACCAGGTCAAATTTGGCAGATTGATTATATCGGTCCCCTGCCAATCAGTAAAGGTTGTCAGTATGCATGCACTATTGTGGATACCGACTCAGGATACATGATGGTTTTGCCGTGCAAGCGTGCCACACAACTGAACAGCATTAGGTTGTTAGATCAGATCATATTGCATTACGGAGTGCCTTTGCAGATTCAAAGTGACAATGGGTCACACTTCAAAGGCAAATTGATTGAGGAATATTGTCAGGAAAAGAGCATTGAATGGCTCTACCATGTGCCTTATTACCCTGCCGCTTCACGGCTGATTGAACAAATGAATGGTTTGTTGAAAGAACAGCTGCACAAATCTGGAGATGGCAATTTGGCAGGCTGGCGTGATCGTGTGTTTGATGCGGTGCAAGTGCTAAACAATAGGCCTGTGAATGAGCATGAAACTCCTTTGATGCGGCTAATGACTCCTGCTTTACAGATTCAACCCAACTCAGTCAGAGAAACCCTATTATACTGGGAAATTACCCCGGGTTCTTTAGCTCCCTATCGGGTGACTCCAGAGTTAGCAGGGGTAGACTTGCATTCCCATGAGGAAATCAAATTAGACCCAAGAGGATTGTTGTAATTGAAACAGGGATTGGAGTACAAATTCCCCAGAGCATATGGGATGGATTGACCCTAGATCTGTCCTAGCGTTGAAGGGAGTTCAAGTGTTGGGAGGGGTAATTGATGCCGATTACCAAGGAGAGATCAAAGTCATCCTGATGAATAGTGGGGACCAATTGTTACTGATCCACAAGGGCGATCGGGTGGCCCAATTAATTATTATCCCCGTTAAATTGTCCATGATTAAGAAGGGGGAGCCTCCTACTGTGTTAACTACCCGTGGGGATTGTGGTTTTGGCTCTTCAGACAGTATGGTACCGGGTGCGAAGGTGTGGGTGGAAAGGCCAAGTGGCCCACCAGTGCCCGCAGATGTCATTGCATCAGGCAAAAACCAAGTAGTTTTAGTAATGGAGCCTGGTAGAAAGAAATGGCAATATGTGCCTGCAGACAAATGTTACCTGAGAGAGTGATTTAAAATACTGATATCTCTTTTCTGGGTTTGCCTTGTAGATCCTGTGTCTGGCTGGTGTAATTGTGGGACTAAATGGACTCCGTTTGGGAGAGTTAAACGGCATGCTGCTACCAATGAAAAATGTCACATCTGTGCCAGCGATCAAGGAGAAACTGATAATGATGAGTAATGATGTCCAAAAGCATCCCTATACCGATGGCGAAAAGCCAGCCAGACCGAAGACATGGTTCGAGAAATGCGGCAAACACGTCAGGTGCAAGTGAAAACAACATTGATGCCAGTTATACAAGAGGCATCTTCAGGACGGCGAAAACATTCTCCCATGATCACCCAAACGGAGAATATGTGGACATACCTAGCACAACAGGTACTTACGCACTTTTGCCTTTCTGACGTGCCCAATGCTGAAGCCTTACTGACTACGTGCTTAGTAGCAGTGCCAATGCCAGTTCCGGTTCTAAAGCATATTTTCGGCATCACGCACAATGATTCTTTGGTTCAAGATTCCGATATCAGGCAATCCTTTTCCATCTATGAGTACTGCAGGTTTTGCCAGGAAACAGATCGCAAATGGAGAAATTTGACACGTATTATGACCTATAATATAACTCAAGGTGATGTGTGTTACCTGATGACATGCAATGCAAAAGAAATTGGCAAATGCCAACAGCTCAATTTAACCAAACAGCAAAATCAAACTGTGTTCGAGAAACGATTGTGTTCACGAATTCCACGCACATGTATCAGTGTGAATAACACTGTCTTGTAATCATACGGTGATAGCTGCCAGTCATTTGAATCATGTGAAACTTCCAACAGGATGGCTCTTTTCATGTGGCAACATCACATACACTTATATTCCAGCTTACATTTCTGGAGGACCATGTGCCCTAACTCGATTAGGACTAATGATGTTCCCTTTACACCCAGCGATATCTCGAGGCAAAAGGTCAACTTTTGAGTCTGTGGGTCTATCCCCCGATTGTGATTCACATGTGCATTTGCTATCAGAAGCTGAGGTTCTAGCATTAACCCTTTCATTAGTGCGAGTTTGGGGTTTAGCTGCTGGGGGTTACAAATATTTAATCAAATTAGCATGTTTAGTAGTCAAAGGACGCTTCTGGCGAGATGAGGGATTCAGTTACGCCCACGGTGATGTATTTTCTTTTAAATTCTGTCTTTTCTGTGATTTATTTCTGTGTTATCACTTGTTGCTTCCAAGCTTTGAATAAATAGCCGTATAAGTGCTCATTATTTTCTAAGCGTGTGTGTGGTTGTAAGTCATTGCGTCGTCTACCTGCGTTTAAAGTATTGGCTCTGCAATTGTGCTGGTGATTAATGACTGTCCGTGCACTCTGGGCGAGCAATACAAGACCCCAGATTCAGACAAAACATTGAATACATATTCCAGCTCTTCTTTGAAAATGAAATAGCAACTCTATGTTACAGAGTTGCGCACACAGTAAAAACAGATTCCAATTTTCAAAATATGTCTGCTACGCAGCTACTTCAAAAGGTAGAAGATAAAGATGAAGTTTTACAGTTAAGTATTACAAATCTTTTAGCAAACATGCATGGTACGAAATAATACTGGTTCCGAAGTCACGCAGATGTACGCTGTATGATAAGAAACTTTGGCCCACCCACTTGGTTTGTAACATTAAGGTGTGCAGAATAGGCATGGTAAGACTTGCAGTAAACATTTACTTAAACTGCACAGACCAATTGTATTTGCAAATGTTAGCCCTTCACAGAAATGCAACAAATAATTCTGACAACACTTACAGTGTTTCTGGAATAAGACAGGAATTGGACTACTGTGCAGGAATGGTGACATTCACTATAAACACACAAGAAGATCCACAAGACTGTCTAATGTACTTACTAAAAGTACTGGAAAACAAAAACATACCTATAAATGACATCTTCCAGATGTCATACATGTGGATAAATACATGCACTCTCTGCAGCCATGTGGGGCATGAACAATTCCCTAATGAGAACTTTGTGTATGTATCTATACCTAACTGTGAATCCACTCCATTTCAGCAGCTCACACATAATGCAAACCATGTCATATTATGTACTACTTGCAATTCTGATAATTCCCCCACCTTACAAATACAGTCACATAGTGAATACATAATAGTAATGCTTTTGCGTTACAATGCAGATGGTAACAAAAACAAATGTAAGCTGACTGGCTTCACACATGGACAAGTATCACTTGGCAAGACAACCTTCACAACAGTAGGCATAATCTACCACACAGGAGCCCCAACCAATGCAGGTCACTGTGCTGCATACATTAAAAAGAAAAGTGGATGGTTTGAATGTGATGATACTTCCATTACTTTTAAACAGAGATTACCAGAAAATCTTGCAAACGCTTACTTAATATTCTCAAAGCCAAAATGTATTCACTAAGTATGAGTGTCTACAAAATGTCCTCAATACATTTTAAAACCAAAAACTGGTAGAATAAGGCAACATCTATCTAACAGTGAAAATGTGCATCCACCAATAAGAAAAAACGGGCTTGAGCACATACTCTGCAGAAGTGAAAAACTGTAAACAGTTAGAATACACCATCTGGTATCTAACTGCAATCATAATACTGCAATATATTTATTTTTTAAGAAACCCTGCAACACTTATTAGTAAAAGCATACCGTCAACAACCTCAAAACTATCAAAAGTTAGAATACTCCAAAAGGTATCTAACTGCCCCTAAATTCTGCAACATTACTTTGCAATTCCACAGTACTTACAAAAGATCAACAACCAAACAAATAAATGAATACTGTTAAAAGTCACCAAGCAATAAACAATTAGAATATGCCAACTGGTATCTAACTGCAACATTAGTACCACCACTTCGAAACCAAAAACCATGCACCTTTTCAATTCCTCCTTCTACAATCAACCACCGAAAAAGACTGTGCCATATTTCAACAAATAAACATAGAAAAGGTTTTTTTAATCCAGCATAATTTTTTTTTTCATACAAACATAATGATTATGCCAGCAAACACAGGAACTGAGCACAATGCACAGTACACTGGTTTGAAGCATAGTACTTGTAAAGTACTAACTATGAGGGTCCACAAAGTACACAAATGTCTGCTATGCAATGCAATAACACATTACAAAGTACATACCCTAACATGTGATCCTTTCTTTTATCACAGAGAATGAACATAAAATGTCTGCTACATTTTCCCATACCAAGCAAAGAACTGCATATAGCCTCAACAATTCAAACAGTAAGTATACAATGATTGGTGTCACAACATACAGTGCATACCTGTATTATACTACGATAGTTGTAGCCAGCCATACAATATCATACACCCAACATTCTAAACACAGTCCAAAAAACCAACTGCCACACATCATGACCACTTTTCTACAAATACTATTACACTACTTGCGGCCAGTGGACAAACTCTTCAGTACATACCCCCGATGCAATCCACATGCCACTGTCAAAATGTTTGCTTGCATGGCTGTCTAATGCTTCGGCGGTTGTGGCCAGGGCCTAGAGATTTGGATGCATGGCCGCTGGCCTACGGCCTTGGGCCATGCGCCCATGCCTCTATGCCCTGGCCACAAGAAATGCAGCATAACACAGCCATGCAAGCAAACGCCTGCCCACTTACCACAACCCAAAAACATAACACAACCACCTCAAGCCCTATCCACTTAACTTGACATACTATTACAGTACTTGCAGCCAATGCACAATCTCTTCAATGCATGCCCTCTCCACGCAATATTCTACTAACTACCCAAAAGCAATACATCATAACATAGTAAAATACCCAACAATCTGCCCAGTGGTGCTTCTGTCCGTGGACTACTGTGATGTCTGGGAACACTGCAATCACAGCACGGCCTTCTTCCACCTAAACAAATACAGCATTTAACCCATCTTTCACTGCCCCACCCTCTCCAGCCCCTCTTCCCCCCAACACACTCCCCAAAATTAGGTTTTGGCCCTGTGCACCGCTGCGCTATCACCATGGTATCCGCGGATCCAACATGGCGGGCGCATCGGAAAATGTGACGCACCTCACTCTTCCCCTTAGCCAATTGACGAGCACGTCATATGTCCGTGGACATGACGCTGCTCTCCCAGCCAATCAAAGTCCTGTCTGCAGAGCGAAGAGGGAAGTGAGTCTGCGTAGCGATCCCAGATATCACTAATTTATTTTGACCTACATTTTGGCAGTTTTAAAAAAGTACTGTATGGATTTTCACAAAATTTACAAAAGCAGGCTTTTGGGACCAGGCCGCTGCTCCTGCCACAAATTTTATGAAAATCAGTCCAGCGGTTTAAGCTGTAGGCATGAGCAAATCTTTTTTCATTCAGTCTATGGAAAAAAATAATTTCAGCCTCCCCTTCTAACTTTACCCACACTTGATGAAACCTCACCAGACTTGCAAAAAAAATCATATATATATGTAACACGGCCTGCGGTAGCGGCCGTGTAGTTATGGCTAAATTGCTCAACTCATAGGAAGACCACTTTTTGGGCTGATAACTTCGCTCCCCCTGCATGAATATTCACCAAACTTTGCAAAAAAAAGCATATGGCCCACTCTGATTTTTATATATATTACACGGCCAAAGGTAGTGGCCGTGTAGTTATAGTTAAGTTTCTAAACCCATAGGAAGAGCACTTTTTCAGTGGCTTATAACTTTGCTCCCCCTGGATGAATCGACACCAGTTTGGTGAGGTTTGGTCCAGGGGGAGCAAAGTTATAGGGGGGGTCCCAAAATGTATTTTATTCTCATAGACTGAATGTGGAAAAAAATTTGCTCACGCCTACAGCCGTAACCGCTGGATGGATTTTCATCAAACTTGCAGCAGGAGCAGTGGCTTTGTCCCGAAAGTGTGCTTTTGTAAATTTGGTGAAAATCCGTCAAGTAGTTTTTTTTAAAAGAACCAAAAAGTAGGTCACAAAAAATGTGTGATATCTATGTCCGCTCCGCGAACACACTTCCCTGTTCACTCCATGGACAGGACACAGATTGGTTAATCGGCTTGCGTCATGTTCGCGGACATGCAACGTGTTCGCTGATTGAATGGTGAAGAGCATGAAGTGCATCAGATTTTTGGAACTGCCCGCAAACTTGGATTCGCGGACAGCAGCCGGTGTCCATGGATATTGCGGTAAAAACATATTAAAAAACACAACATTGCACTTGTTAAACTTATCAAATAATCTCTGGGGAGGTGAGGGTTGATGAGGATGGGATGGCATATGGCTGTAAGAAGCAAAATAAATGGGTGTTTTTGCCGCTAAAGTCCACGAACAGTTCGGATGTTCGCGGACAGTCCTATAAAGTCTGCGAACACCTCAGCATCACAGGGTTGGTGAAATGCAGTTCTTGAATGGCTTATAACTTTGGCACCAATTAATGGAACTGCATTTTGCAAGTATATTTCTGACCTGATTCTGAGTGAGTATGCAAAGTTTGGTGGGAATCTGTCATGAAGGGGCAAAATTAGAGGGGAGGTCCCAAAATAATGTAAAGGCTTATAAATGAGGTGCCATTTGACAAATCTACACTTAATTTGGGAAACTGATAATACATTTAGATATGAATGTTTTTGCAAAGTTTGGTGGGATTCTGTGAGGAGGGGCAAATTAGAGGGGGTCCCAAAATAATGTAAAGGCTTACAAATGAGGTGCCATATGACAAATCTACACTTCATTTGGCAAACTGATAACAGATCTAGATATACATGTTTTTTTTTAAGTTTGGTGGGATTCTGTCAAGAAGGAGCAAAATTAGAGGGGGGTCCCAAAATATTGTAAATGCTTATAAATGTGGTGCCATTTGACAAATCTACACAAAGGTTTGCAAAAAGATTATAGATCTAGATATAGATGTTTTTGTAAAGTCTGAATAGATTTTGTCAAGTGGGGGCTAGGTTATATGACAATTGTATGTGCATATATTTGACACTTTTGAAAAAAATAAAACATGGGTGGATTTCCAGCAAATTTGCATAAGGAGCATTGGCAATGACCTACAAGCATGGTTTTGCAAATGTGCCAGTGTTTTGTTATTTGACAAGTGTCATAATGTAGCTACAAAAATAGTGGTATACCTTTAGTGATTGAGCGGTAGCCTGTGGCCATGGACAGTGGGCAGATTGTCCGGGTAATGGAATAAGGTCATGATCCGGACAATCTGGCTACTGGCCATGACCACAAGGGACAAAACGTAGGATTAAAGTGGCCATGTCCACCTGGGACTGGCTTTGTGGTAAAGTTATTCGAAATTAGGATTGATCTTAAAGGGAAGAAAAATTTGCTTGTGGTGATATGGTCATAAGGTTCTCTTTTTGCCTTCTGCAGGCTGCCATGGAAAGTGAAGAGGGGCCCTGTATGGTACCCTCACCTTCCCTTTCCATGGTGGCCATCTTGGAAAAGGATTTTCCTTCCTACTGTAGGAAGAAAAATCCTCTTTTTTAGCACCCTGGGTTCCCGCTTTGGGAACCTAGGGTGCTAATGACCTTCATTTCCCATTTCAGGGGCTGGAATGGGGGGGATAATGGTCCAGAGACCTCATTATCCACCCTTGCTTCGCTTGGACTGATCACTTGGGCGCTGGGCCGGTATCCACCATTCCAGTCCCTGGAATGGAGGATGAACACCACAATATTCCATTAGCATAACACAAAATGCAAATGGAACTGTTGGAAAATCTTATTGAGTCTATGAACTTTACTGAGAAATATAAAGTAGGTGGAGTCTATACATTTTTTTAGTTCTATTTTTTAACTGTGAAAGGTGGTTCCTAAAGGAATATGTCTTTTGTTGTTTTTGGATGTATTTTATTTTGGCAGGAGACCTGAGAAAGAAAGGTGGGGTGGCAAATGAGGGAAGAGGAACCAACCACTAATATGGAGGGGTAGGTGAATAAGGGAAAATGTTGCATGTGTGTTATTTCTAAGGTAGGGGGCAGTGTTTCTCATGCTCCTTGATTACAGCAGTGGTGGTGGCTCTTGGGGAGGAGGGATGGCATTAGCTAATGCCATTTTAAGATAAATAGCAGTTTTGCTAATAGTATGTACTGTGTACCAGATTGCTAATGGATAATGAGTAGGAATAGGTGTTGGAGCTGTTCAAGTTCCTAGATCAGTAGAAAATGCAGCTCTGAACTGTCCGCGAAGCAGAGATCTTATCGTGAAGTGCGGACGGGTTCTTGGACACGTCATCATGCCACACGCCAGCGTAGGGTCATGTGGCACTGTCCGGAAGGTCCGCTATGAAGTCAGATGTTCGTAGATGTCTACGATGGAAAAATAGTAGAATTAGTTGCAAAAAGTGTATAGAAGTGTTAAAAATTATTCCAGTGGTGGGAATTGGCAGAGTTTTAAGGTTACACTTTGTAAATGGGACACAAATATTGATATTTTGGCGAAGTATGATATTAGTAAGTTGTAGGAAAATAGCATGCACTGTTAAAAACCTATGAAATTCACTGAAAAAACTTTGTTAAAGGGGCATTATGGTTAAGTTGCACTAATAAAAACCTACGAAATTCAATGAAAAAACTTTGTTAAGGGAACGTTATGGTTAAGTTGCACTAATAAAAACCTTTGAAATTCACTGAAAAAACTTTGTTAAAGGGACGTTATGGATATGTTGGACTAATAAAATCTGATGAAATTCAAAGAAAAAACTTTGTTAAAGGGACATTATGGTTTCAAGTAAAATCGAAAAACCCCAGAAATTTTCCAGTTATGGTAAGCTAAACAACCATAACTCGCGCCACCATATACCTAGAATAGAACAGTCTAGGAATAAGCTGTTTATATAAATGTCATCCCTATTTGGAAATATGTAATCAGAACATCCTTTCTTGAATTAGATATTTGGTTTTAAATAAGTAACAATTTTTGTATATACCTTTTCAATATATACTTTTTTAATTTTTAAGGAGCTTTCCTAAAACAATGTACTGTATGCAATAATCACAGGTCTCTATTTTAACATCTATTGGTCCATGTCTCAAATATCTTTGCATTTTGCCTTTGCGCAGATTCTGAAGGTGTGACGAACAAAAAATAGGATAAAGATAGCATTTTTAAAGAACTTAATCATTGAATCCTCAGAATCAAATAGTTATATAATGAGATCGATCAAATGTTTTGTACATTGGTTTTGAAATGTTCAATGATGGCTTTGGGATGAATATATTAGAGAATGTTATATACTAGCTGTATGCCATATAAACTGTCAGCACTATGCACTTTATTGAGGTAGATACTGGTAATAGCATTTTCTCTTGTAAAAAGACTGCTGAGAAGCTAGGCAAATATATTAGTCCAACCAATTTAACATCATTTCCAATTATGTACTGCATATATGCATATCATTGAAGGAGAATAGTTAATAACTACGTGACATATTGTAAATTAATAACATTGCTTCAAATTGATTAGCACCATGCACCTTAAGCACTATGCACTTTATGGTCATAATAAAGCACTATGCACTTTATGGTCACAATAAATTAAATAACAACGGAGGGACATGGATAAAGTATGGTGAAATTGCCAACATAATATGAGTACTAAGCACTTTATGCAAATATTGGGCATCCCAATAACATCAAGGTATTCTCCATGCAGGATTAGATGGTAATGAACTGTCATCAACGGTCAAAACTTTAAATTTCGGAAAAAAATCTAGTTTTAAAAATATTACATGTGTTGGGGGATTCATACAAAGACTATATATATATTTTTTATTTTTTGGTTTGAACATCAGTCACCTAGGGTCTCTCAACGAAATAAAACAATTAAGCCGGTGGGATCATAAGAGCATGAAATGTGTAAATAAGTTGACAATGCACTTTGCAAAAAAACATTTCCAACAAGGCACCCATGTAAAACAGAGTTTGCGCAAACACATTTTCTACATGAAAGTGAAGAGGGACTATAACATCGGACAAATGTTAAAAAGAGATAGCTGTCTTCTATGTTTACAATCCGACGAAGCCCGGAAGGGTGAAACGCGTAATTGTTTGTTCTCTCCTGAAACTGCTTGTCCACCGTGTTTCTTGCAAAATAAAGGACGTGTGATGGAGATCCTTTTTTGCATCTGGTGCATTTTTACTTGGGAGAAGAGTGCCGCCTAAAAAGCTTTGATCAGCTCTTTCCCCTGTTCTTTTCTTCGATATATATATATATATATATATATATATATATATATATATATATATATATGTATATATATATATATATATATATATATATATATATATATATATATATATATATATATATATATATAAAAAACACAGCCACGGTAGTGGCTGTATAGTTATGGTTAAATTGCTAATCCCATAGGAACAACACTTTTGTGAGGCTTATAACTTTGCTCCCCCTGGATGAATCTGACCCTCTCAGAATTTCTTTGCATTTTTTAGTGAGGTTTAGTTCAGGGGGGGGCAAAGTTATAGGGGGGGTCCAAACATTTCTTTTTTTCCCATAGACATAATGGGAAAAAACTTTCCGCACGCATAAAGCTCAAACTGCTGGATGGATTTCCACCAAATTTGCAGCAGGAGAGGCAGCTTAGTCCCGAAAGCGTGCTTTTGTTAATTTGGTGTAAATCCATCCAGTAGTTTTTTTTTTTAAAAATGGCTATAACATAAGGCAAAAAAATTACTGATATCTATGTCTGCTCCGTAGACACACTTCCCTGTTCACTCCGCGGACAGGACACCGATTAGATAATCGGCTTACGTCATGTCCGCGGACAGGTCACTGATTGCTGGGGTGAGGAATGAGGCACGTCACATTGTTTCGATGCGCCCGCCATCTTGAATTCGCCGAGAGCATGGCCGTGAACAGAGGCAAGATGTCTTCTTCTCTACCTGTGGTGTCCCCCAGGGATCTAACCTCTCTCCCTGGCTGTTCAACCAGTATCTGGAACTTCTCGCCCACCACATCGCCGGTCTCTGCCCCTATTTTCAGTTCTATGCGGATGATACCCAACTCATTTTCAGGCTACCCTCGGCCTCCTCTTCTCCTTCCCTCATCTCTGACTGTCTTTCTGCTATCCAGGAATGGTGTGCCGCCAACGACCTCTGCCTTAATGCCAGTAAGACTGAGATTCTACTCATCGGCACTCCCACTCCCTCCTTCCCTGCTGCTCTCTGGCCGGCCTCTCTGGGCCCTCTTCCTGCTCCTACCTGCAAGGCAAAAAACCTTGGGGTCATCTTCGACTCCACACTCTCCTTCTCTCCTCACATATCCGACGTATCTAAGAAGTCACACTACCAGCTACACCTCCTCAGAGGTATCCTTCCTTTCCTCTCCTTCCCCCAGAAGCTCAATGTCTCTAGAGCCCTGGTTCTCTCTAAGCTGGACTACTGTAACAGCCTCTATCTTAATCTGCCCGCCTCTACTCTCCGCCCTTTGCAACTCATCCAGAACAGGACTGCAAGACTTGCATTGGCCTCAAGCCCAGGGACCGTATCTCTCCAGGACTGAAATCACTACACTGGCTCCCAGTGACTGCGAGGATCAAGTTCAAAACCCTCTGCATCGTCCACAAGGCCGTCTGGGGCCTTGGGCCAAAATACCTTCAACTCTCTCTTCCTAAATATCTTCCTTCTCGAGCTCTTCGCTCATCCGCCTCCAACTCCCTCAGGGTCAGCCGCTTCTCCAAACAACGAGTTGGGGGCAGATCTCTTTCCACTGCAGGGGCCTCCCTCTGGAACAGCCTTCCTACCTCCCTGAAACTTGAGGAGAACCACCTCTGGTTCCGGAAGCACCTCAAAACCTTCCTCTTTGCCTCCGCTTTCTCTCCCCCTCTCCCCTGCTAATACTACTGAAACTGCACTGAATCTGCAACTGGGCCATTCACCGTTCTCGGCCCAGCCACTCTCCCCTGCACTGCCTCCACGGCAACCCCTGCACTACGAGACTGTGTCTGTATCCATACAGCCCCCCTTCCCAGCACTTGTCTGCACTTACCTTGCACTTGCCACCAGCTGGCCCTTGTTATTTATCCTGTATGCTGTATGCTAATAACCCTGTACTGCACTTTCCCCTCTCCCTTTCCCCCATGCACTTTTCCCTTCCCCTCTACCCTTGCACTTGCGCGATCTGAATGACACCTGGCCTAGTAAGATCGTTGTCTGTCTCCCCTTGTTCCCCCCCTGCCTCGTCGCGCCTTGAAACACTTGTGTATAGGCGCGTTACAAATGCCTTATCATATCATATCATAGTGTGTTGTATGCAGGAGTGATTGGGGCAGGTTGAGGAGTAAGAGATGGGTCAAATACTGTATTTGTTTATGTGGCAGGTGCCCTTGATGTGTTCACCATGCCCGTGGTCGTGGCAGCTGTCCGTGGACATAATGAATGCACTACTAGCTAATTTACTTTAGTATGATTTTGGTTTTGAGTTGTAAGTACAGCATTGCTTATTATTAATATGATCTATAAGCAGCGCACATACCACAGTCAAAATGTTTGGTAGTATAGGTGTGTTTTGCTGCAGTGGTTGTGGCCAGGGCCTAGAGTCTTGGGTGCATGGCTGAAGGCCATAGTCCGTTGGCCCGGCACCCAAGACTCAAGCCCCTGGCCACAAACACTGCAGCATAACACACCCATAGAATCAAACACCCATCAAATATGCACATGTTTGTGTACTGTTTCATTTGAAGAGTTTGTATGTGAAGTTTTGGATAGGTTATGCAGTTAAGATTGTAGCGTTTTTAACAAAGAGTGCAGTGTTTCTGAGTTTATTTACTGGATACTTACTGGTTTGGTTTTTTGTGGTTGTATGCAGTTTTTTCATGACATGGGTAACTGGACCAACCATACTTTTTCGATCTCTGAGATAAAAGAAAAGATCATTTGTTAGAGCAGGTAGTTCATAATGAGTTATTGCATGGCATAATAGACATTTCTGGTTTTTTTACCCTCATATTTAGTACTTTACAAGCACTGTAGTTCAAACGAGTGTATTTGCTCAGTTTCTGTGTTTGTTTTCTAAATCAATGGGTCTGTGGGAAAAAAGTCAATGCTGGATTAAAAAAAAACCTTCTATCTTGTGGTACAATATATTTTTTTCATTGTTTTACTGTTTATTTCTTGTTTCTTGCTAATTTTCTATCTGTTGGGTTATTGCAGATTTTTTGGGAGTGTTAGATACGGCGTATTCTAACTATATTTCTTGTTTAATTTTAGTAGTATTTGTTTATCTGTTTGCTTGTTGCAGATTTTTGGGGCAGTTCGATACCTGCTGGCGTATTCTAACTGTATATTCCTTGTTTGATTTTAGTGGTATTTATTTATGTGTTTGTTTGTTGCAGAATCTTGGGGCATTTAGATGCATGTTGGTGTACTCCAACTGTGCACAGTTTTGAAGTTGAAGTTTTGCTTATGTTTATACAAATATTACATATTAAATTTTGGTTTTAAGAATATTAAGTAAGCGTTTACAAGATTTGCTGTCAATATCTGCTTTAGAGTAATCTTACTATCATTACATTCGAACCATCCATAATTCTTTTTTATATATGCAGTGTAGGGACCTGCATTGGTTGTGGCTCCTGTGTGGTAGATTATAGCTATTGTTGTGAAGGTTTTCTTACCAAGAGATACTTGACCATGTGTGAATCAAATCAGTTTACAGTTGTTTTTGGTACCATCTGCATTGTAACGTAAAAACATTACTATTACATATTAACTATGTGTCTGTATTTGTAAGGTGGAGCGAGTATCTGAATTGCAGGTAGTACATAATCTGCCATGGTTTGCATTTTGCACAAGTTGCTGAAATGGAATGGATTCACAGTTAGGTATGAATACATACACAAAGCGTTCATTAGGGACTTCTTCCTGTGCCACATGGTTGCAGAGAGTGCATGTATGTTTCCACACGTATGAAATCTGAAAGATTTCATTTATAGGTATGTTTTTGTTTTCCAGTACTTGTTGTAAGTACATTAGACATTCTTGTGGATCTTCTTGTGAGTTTATAGTGAATTTGACCATTCCAGCACAGTAGTCCAATTCTTGTCTTATTAACAAAACACAGAAATACACTTGCACACCAATTTTTTAGTTATAATTCTCTGAGAGGTAAGTATAATTCAATAGAATGTTTTGACAGAATTTAAGGTGCAGGGGAGAAAGACTCAGCCTTGGTATCTAGGCTGGAATATACTAGAGAACAGAGAAATCCAAGTTATTGAAAGTTACGTCCCCTGCACACTTTCCATATGGCAATAATCCTAAGAGATACTTTGACAAGTTTGTTTAGTCCAAATAACTTTTTGACATTAGATATTTCATAATCAAATGAGTAAAGGTGCTTTATAGAAAAGTTCATTCAGAAAATTCATTCAATGACTCCTTTTAGTTAGAGAAAGAAAGGTCTTCTCCTTTTTAATATTTTCGAGTTGGCCCAACGCGTTTCGAGATTCATATTCTCTTCAACAGGGGCATAGATTCCAACAAAAATTTCACAAAGATCTAAAGAGACAGAAATTAATCAAACATTTACTAATGTTGTCAATTATTGAAAGTAAGATAACAGAATTAAGAAACATTTTTGTAAAAAATCAAAAGAACTTATTTAGATGGCCATACTGATACAAGTGTCACTAGGAACCTGATTTTGCTAATGTAAAACATTTTTAGCCATTTTTAGTCAAGAATACATATTTCTTGTGAGTAACTAGCTTCTATTCTATACTCCACAGTTACCTTAAAGTAAAAATTGAAAAATTAAAGAATGTCTGGACCTTAAATCCGGGTAGTTAAAGGGATTTAGTGTGTTCAGTCATAACAATGCCTATATTCATTTTTTTATGAAAAAATAATTTTGTCAAGAATCTAATCCAAATCAGACTCACCCTTCTTCTAAACAGATTGTAGAAGAAGATTTTCCAAAGGGTTTGATAAGAGCTTCAAAACTTAATGTTGAGGCAACATGATGTGGCCTGGTAGTGTTGTCATGTTGAGTAGAAAGGAAACTTGCTCCGTTCTCCTAAGAGAGAATGAGAGCATCAATGTACTGAATTATCTATGGGCAGAGTGACTGCCCAATAATAAAAGCCAAACTTACTTGGAAATGGTGTGGAAGTAGTAATTCATGGCGGGGATGCGGTCAGGAAGCACAGCTCTCAGACCGCATCCACCCCAGATTGTTTATATATGGATTTTCTGAGGTAACGGCATTTGCGCATGCGCGAGCAGCGCCATAAGCAATGACATCACTCGCACACGCGCAAGCGGCATAGTATGAAGAAAACCAAAGGAAGTGGTTTTTAGGTAAAAAGGTGGAGCTGGTAATTTTGAATAAAGTGATGTCATTTGCGCATATGCGGGCAGCGTCATAAGCAATGACGTCACTCGCGTACATGCGAGAGGCATAGTAAAAAGAAAACCATAGGAAGTGGTTTTTAGATGAAATGAGTGTGCTGAGCAGATTGTGATACAATAAAGCAAAAACTGAAGTCTGTAAGTGACAGTGTGTTATGGTGTGTGCACACGTGAGTGGCGTGACGTCACTCCAGTGCGTGCGCACGTGGTGATTGTGAACCCTACTGGAACCAGATGACAAAAACATGTGTAATTGATACCGTGTCATTTCAAAAATGAATAAATCGACTAGGGGGCCATTCTTAAAGGAATGTCTAAAGGTCAAAAGGTAGTGCTAATCCACATCGGATAGGGTACTTAAGACCTGGTGTCAGGCATAAATGAAATTGTTGCGTGCTGGTAATGTCATGTGGCTAAAATTGGAAGTACAAAGCTGATGCTCTGACTTAAAGCTTACAAGGGTAAGTTGGAAAAAGAGATGCTAAATGTTGAAAGTTAATACCTATGACTAGAAATAAAAGCATGTTAATGACTAGGAACGCTGGTTGCTCTATAAGTGAAAGGATAACATTGATGTGACTAGGGCTGACTTGCCCGGTTTTCTACATATACTAGATGTGTCTGTGAGCCAATCATAATCGGAATATAGGCAAATAGGCATTGCTATGACCTAAAATCCACCATCCTTCTATAAGGCCAGTATTTTGTGTGTCAAAAGAGAGCGTATATACAATAAATTTGTCATTTTTACAATTTGTCTACCCCAAAATGGATGGGTGTACAGTTTACTGTCAGCACCTTTGGATGGACTTATTAGATGTTTACACATATTTATACCTTAGATGCTAATACACATGACAGTAGACATAGGACAGTAATTGTTATCTAAATGTGTTTATTACTCTGTGGCTATAAAAATGGACCAAGTAATTGTCCTCATTAAGGCCTAATGGGGTCATTGTGTCGAGTCTGTTGATCCAAAACAGTTCTCTCTGAGCCAATAGTTGGGATAGGTTCCCTTCCCTGCTAAATGGATGCAGGACTTCCAAAAATTACAAATCGCATTTGGGAAACATTCAGTCTCATGTCGTGCAAATGTCTGAAGATGGGTGATTTGATGTTCTGTGTGCTGATACATGATTTATGTTCTGTCCATCTGTCTTTGGCCCTTCTGTTGATTTTGCCGACATAATATTTTCCGCAAGGGCAGCGTATGGAATAGATGTCATTTTTTGTGTGGCACGTTGCAAAATTTTTCAGCATGACCTTTTTTCCGGTGTGTGGATGGTGAATATGGCCTCCTTTAATCAAGTTGTTGCAATGCTGACAATGTAGGCAGGCAAAAGTGGCAACTTTTGGTTTGCTTAGGGTCCTTTGGGTTGTTGGTTTACTCCTTTCTGCTCTTATCAATTGGTCTCTGAAATTCTTTCCTCGTTTGTAAGCCATCATAGGTGGATCTGGAAATAGATGTGATAGGGTTTCATTGGATTTAATTAGGTCCCAATTTTTATGTATGATTCTTTTAATTTGGAAGCTTTGGCTCGAGTACTTGAGTGTATGTATCAGGTTTTGATCTTCTCTCTTACAATTGCCTTGTAAGAGTACATTTCTGTCCTTTGTCTCAGTATGTGTGATTGCTTTGTCGATAGTCTCTGTAGGAAATCCTCTGTCTAGGAACTGTTTCTTCATGGTATTGTATTCCTCCTGTAGTGTATCCATTTCAGAGGTGATTCTTTTAAGTCGTAACAGTTGGCTGTACGGTAGGTTGTCTTTTTCATGTTTTGGGTGATGACTTGCATGATGCAGACAACTGTTCACATCTGTGGGTTTTCGGAAGATTTTTGTTTTCATATGAGTGCCAGTATATTCCACCGTGACATCAAGGAAGTTCACAGAGGGTTTGCCAATTTCCATTGTGAAGCCAATTCTCGGGTTACAGGTGTTTAGGTAATTCCAAAATTCCTATAGCTCTAATTCTGTACTTCTCCAAATTCCAAATATATCATCGATATATCTTAACCAAATTTGTATTTTGTTCTGCCATATTGGGTTGTCCAGTACGTGTGTTTTTTCAAAATAATACATGACAATATTGGCATAGGATGGGGCTACTAAGGACCCATTGAAGTGCCTGAAATTTGGAGATAATATTGTCCGCTGTACCTAAAATAGTTATTGTAGAGCATGATATGTAACGGTTCTAAGGCAAAAACTTTTTGGATGTTCACATCTCTGTGTGCCAATAGGAACCACACCATTGCTTCTGTGCATTCTGAATGTCTTATTCCATGAACACTGTAAGTGTTGTCAGGATTGTTGGTTGCATTTCTATGAAGGACTAACTTTTGCAAACACAATTGGTCTGTACTGTGTAAGTAAATGTTCTCAATAATTGGTGGCAATTGGAATAGACTATTTATTGCTACATTTGCGTAGCAATTTACAGCAGTTACATTTGAACATTTGAATGGACCTGATAGTTCTGTGTGGAAGTCATTTGTTTGGAGTGTGTGTTGCTTCTTTGAAGAAGTAGTTGAGTTACTTTGATCACTAGATTCTTGTTTGATTGTGGTACTTGATGAAGTATTACTTTCTTATTTTTCTTTGGAGGAATTATAGTGATATCCTGTATCATTTTGGTTTGAAGTAGTTTTCTTTTACAACGTTTTGCTTGTTGTGGAACAGGATAGGTTTTCCGATGGGGGTGTGGAGTGAACGCAGCCTATTGTGTTCTAGAATGCAAGGAATATCAGCATTTACTTTACTCGCATTAAAGTTGATTAGAAATAGCCCATCAAGTGTACGGAAACGTGATAGTGCTACGCAGCTCATGCCTTCTTTAAAGACTGTGCTACCAATATCTATTAATGCTTTATCTAGGGTAAGACCTTGTGATTTGTGAATGGTCACTGCGTATGCTAGAGTTAGTGAAAATTGTTCTCTGCGTACATACATGTCTATGAAAAGAAGGAATCGGGCTGTTGAGCGTCCTATCCTTTTAACTTCTGATAGTTTGTCAAAGAGAATATTGACAAATTAAATGTTGTTGTCACGTGGGTATGTTTGAAAGCCAACAACTGTACCAAGTGCTCCATTAACTAGTCCTTGTCCACGTCAAGGTTACGTTTAAGCATTACTCTTCAGTTTATAGATAATTTTAATATTTTCTCCAAACCAGCTGTGTTGGAGATAGGATTTTCTAGAGTATTTAGTCTTGTTGTGGCTTGTTGACACATGGGTAGTGTTATACCATGTAAATCGAGTTTAGCTGTGGAGCAAATTTCAATTATTGGTTGCATTTCTTTTTTCAACATTGTTTCATTGAATTTATTGCAGCTTGCAAGAGTTGGCATCAAGGACATACAATTGACATTTTTGTGTGCTAATTGTTGCATAATATCAGTAGCACATGAGTTATGGCCATAGAGTGAATGAATGTCCCAGGTTTTTAATATTGATTTTGCTTCTTGAGATAGTACACCAACTCTAATACTTTTTAAAATGTTGGCGTATGTGAGGTCTGCAGACTGGCGCATGTTTTCAGTTAATTCTCTGTATTGTTGCCAAAGGTTGACTTTTCCTATGCTGCCAATAGTTTTACGGCACCGTTTGTACCCTAAGGTTAAAAATAGGTTCAGCTTTCACTGGTGTCAATTGAAGAAGATCTCCGAAAACAATAATGTGTTTTCCTGCAAAGATCTGGTCGTAGTGTGTTTTGAGGACCTCTTGTAAACTGAGGTGAATCAAAGCCAATATTAGGTTGGAGACCATGCATTAGCAGCATTTTCATTTGTTTGAAAACTCTGTGTAGTTCCATTGCAGCTTCTGTGGACGGTGTGTAATAGTCTAATTTGTTTTGGTCTTCTACAGGAAGGAGTAGTAATCAGTGTAAAGTGAAACTGCCTATGTTGAGGCAGCTAAACCTTTGGGGGCAGTTACAACAGCTGACAGTTTGTTGTTTGTCAATTGTTGAAGGAACTTGCTGATGATTTTGATTAAGAATGTTTTGCCTGAACCAGCTTCACCACTCACGTATAGAAGTATAGGTTTGTAGTCTTGGCAGGTACAGTTTTTATTTTCATGTTCCACACCATGTTCCATTTGTTTTGTTATTTCTTGGAAAATGCTACACTGCTCATTGTTCAGTTGTGATTTCAGTACATCAAAGTCTTCTGTAGCTTGTTCATACTGACACATGGTGTTTTCAACTTCTGTCATGGCTAATTCTGCCTCATTTACTATTAGTGGCTGTCCAAGTGGTTCTTGGCTTCCTGTTACAGAAGGTTGACTACTGTCAGGAGTGTTCACTTGTAGTTCGGCCTGGAGTTCTTCTTCGTGTTGTTGTTCATTGTGCAACATTGTTTGGTACTGTGTAAAGTTTACGTCTATTATAGTGCTTTCATTTGCTTTGAATGCGTCTTCATAGGTTGTAGCAGGGACATGTAATACAGTTCTTTAGGTTGAGGAGTTTTTAATGACTATTTGTTATGATTAATTAAGTTTCACTAAACTGCCTTCACAATTTACAACTCTGTATCTACCTTTCTTTTCATCTGGTTTAACATAATTTTTGTATGTGAAGTTTTGGGCTACGTGGTAAAGACACATGGTTTCGAAAGTGGTACTCCTGTTTGGGTAGTATGTGTCTAGTATCTTGTTTTTCAATGCTGTTGGGATCATTTTTGGGTATTTTTTCTTGGTCCTCATGTGATTTGAAAACTCTTTTTCTAGATTTAGCAGGACCGAGACTTAGCAATACTATATTGTCAGATTTTCCATTCAAGGCAGTACCGGTCATACAGTCTGCAGCTTCATAGCAGCCACATTCTCTATGAGAGAACATTTTTATGCCTAAACTGTACAATTTCTGTGATAGTGTTTTGTTAGATGATATGTCATCCCGGAGGTCAAGTAGCTCTGTTTTCATTGCTTTGGTTAAATAGGCTGTGATATATCTTGCAACTGCAGTAGAATTGTCTGCAATGTACTGCACATCTATGTTTGCATTCCATAGGAGGGCAATGATTGCATTGTAATCATTGATGTATTTTGATTCTTCTGTTCTTTTTATGTAATATGTGTTCTTAGGTGATTTACCTTTGACACTATGTCTGACTGAAGACATGAAGTTGTTTACTTGACCTGTTGCTGAAACTGGTCTAGGGAAACCAAAGCAGCATTTGGTGTAGTATATCCCTTGGTTTATGTTTGCAACAACAATATTTCCCACATTTGTGTCTTTGCAATTGTACATTTGTGCATGAAGGTCAATATGTGTTGTTTGTGAAGAGATTTCACAAGTGACATATTTTTGGATGAACTGCAAAACAGTGGCATCACCGTCCTGACCAAATTTAGGAGCATCTTTAATCCATAATAGCATGTGGATGTGTGGTGCTCCTCTGGCCTGGTATTCTTTTCTCCAAAAGAAGTGTCCGATGGGAGGAACAGTATTATTACAAATAAAGTGTAGCATAACAATGAGGTGATGATGGAAATATCTTGATATATTTACAGGATCTAGAGAGCAGAGTTCTCCTGGTGTTTTTATATCTATGTTTGTTTTATTTTTCTTTGCTATGCATAGGAAATCGTGTAAATCTTTCCATGCCTATTCTGCACAACTTAATGTTACAAACCAAGTGGGTGGGCCAAAGTTTCTTATCATACAGTGTACATCTCGTGACGTCGGAACCAGTATTCTTTTGTACCACTCATGTTTGCTAAAAGATTTGTAATACTTGACTTTAAAACCTCATCTTTTTCTTGCACTTTTTGTAATAATTGCATAGCCAACATATCTTGAAAATGGGTACCTGATTTTAATGTGTGTGCAACTCTATATCATAGAGTTGCTAGTTCACTTTCAAAGAGAAGGTGAAATATGTATTCCCCATTTTGTCTGAATCTGGGGTCGTCAGAATACATTCGTAGAGAGCGATATTCTGATGCTGTTATCTGTGTGGGTCTATCAACGTACCTTCCTCCTTTTCCAGTAGGAAAGAGTAGCGGAAAGACCCCTGCTTCTATACTTTTTTTCCCATATGCTTATTGGAGATCCTTTGGCTTGTCGCATTTGGTATGTTTCAAGTGCATCATCTATAGCGTCTTTAGAGTTCAAAGGATGAATTGTTTAATGGTCTAAAATATTGAATTCTGTAGTAGGATTTAGAAGTTCAAATTGACCAGTTTCTGGTGACTCTTGAATTACTTCAATGGTTTCTCCCAGGTTTTCTTCAATATTAATTTCTTTGTAGTATTCATTGTTGTTTTTTAGATATTGCAGGGCGTGTTTAACTTTCTGTAAGTCCACAAGTTGTTGCAAAATGTTTTTGTCTATGTAGGTACGCCATTTACTAAGACACTTAAAGATTGATCTATTGTCCGTTGCACTCCTCGAGTGTGTACATTTTCTATGAGATCTAATGGTAAATAAACTACTTTGCCACGGATGCCTTTGACTAATTCAGAGGGAGGTCATTTTGCTGTTTTTGGATTGAGGCGTATTATTGCTTGAAAAGGGTGCACTGTTTGAATTATGATGCTGTCATATAAATGTAGTTGTTGAAGGGGTTTTGGTAGCGGAAATAATTCCAAGTTATTTGTGATAGAACGTGAAGGCGTTTGGTTGTTGTCAAGTTTTGCAGTGCAGTAATTGCAAAATATTAAGGGGTCAGTAATGTCGTATTTGTTTTCTGCTATAAGCTAGAAAGCTAATTGGAACCATTTCGAATCTTCATTGTCTTCTATTTTGTATATTATATCTATAGTTTTTGTGGTACTTTTATAAGAAGTATTGTGGCAACAAACGCAGACATGGTTTGGTACTTCAACAGAGGTACATTTAAACTTTAGTATTTCTTTTTTGTATGTGTTTAATAGAAGGTTGCTATTTGTACAGTAGTTGCTATTTTGTTGTACATCTATTTTATTTTGTAAGTGGCTTACAATTCCAAAATATTTTCTCTGGATTTGGTCTATTTCTTCGAATAGTTGTTTGGCTGTACCATGTAGAAGATTGTAATTTAAGTTGGCTACTGCTAAAGCAGGACTTTTAGCATAGTAGAGTTCTTGGACTAGATTTCTTATAGTTGAATGATGTGTTGATATCATTTTGATATAATGGAAGGTGCTTTAGCAAATAGGTCCTGAAATGCAGGATAATGAATGTCCTTGTAGTCCTGTGTATTTGCGCACTGGACAGACATCCATATTTTGCAGTAGTTTCATTTTGAATTTGTCTTTGCATAATGATTGAGGAACTGGCGTAAAGATTTGAAAGATTTTTTGGGAGTGTTACACATTGATGTGCGCCGCCATTTGTAGACTGGACGTTTTGGTTCAGTAGATTGGGGAGGTGATCTGGAGTTTCCTGGGGATATTTTTGTGAGCAGAGTTTCTTGTTCCATTATGGTGTTATTAAGTTTTTCATACCCTTGTCCACTGCTATGTATGACAATTGGGTTTGTTTGCTTTTGTTTATATGCTTCTTCATTAAAATATAGTTCTGTGGTCATGGTGTGACTCCATTCACCTCCACAGATGTTTAAGAAGCTATTTTTGGTGACATTGCGATTATTGAGAAGTCTTTTTTGTAGTTTATAAGTTTGTTTTGTTAGTGGTTCCATCCTGTTTAAAACTAAAATAAATAACTTCCTTTTGAGAATGATTGCACTGTCTACGAGAGCTTCTAGGATTCATTTTGTATGGTAGGTTTTAAGGGTTGTGCATGATTTGTCTCCTGTTTTTATAAGATTCTGAAGGACTCGGTGGCGGAACATTTTTGCTAAAATACTTTTTTTGGTATTTTTACTTGCCACTATATCAAGATTTATAGGAGCAGTTTTAGCAGTAGTGGTAGCTGCATTCTTGTTAATCATTTTCTGTTTTCTTTTACATTTTGCTAGAGGAGGCAAAGTTTCAGTACTGGAAGCTTGTTTTGTTTTGCTAAATGACTGTATTAGCTGGTTTGTTGAACTTTTTGTACACACTCTGCTAGAGATGGGTGCTTATTTTGGACACTTTTATTTTCATTTGCTATATTTCTGCATTGCTTTCTATGGACTTTCTTTCTGGTAGGCATTCTGTTGGGTCTGTTGAAAGAAAAAAAGAAGGTATGTGTTGGGCTGTTGTGCAATGTACGCTGTATGCATGAGTGTCTGAGTATGATGGTAAAGATGTATGTGGGGGTGGGTAATTGTTCATTGGGCAGCTACAATTAGTTGGGAAGGCTATTCTTCTATTTTTGTGTTACTATACTGCGGTTCCGATGACAGTAGAAAGTGAGCTAGTAGTGAGGAGAAGCACTAATAGTAAATCTAATGGTATAACATTAAAACAGTTCTTTGTTTTGTAATACTAACATTCTAGGGGCTGAGTTATGTTACTTGTGATTCCAAAAATAGGGATTTGTGTGTCATTCTGCCTGTTAATCCCTGTTTAATAAATGGTGATTTGTGGACAGAATGGTGCACAAATCTTTGTTTTTTTGGTGCACAAATTACATGAATCAACCGCACAGCAAAACAGTAAGTATAGCAATTAAACTGAAGGGGAGAAGGAGAGTAGTGCAGTAGAACTGAGAGAGAGAGGGAGGGGTGGGGAGGAAGAGGAGGAGGGAAATGGATGGAGTGAAGGGTGAGAATGGGGGTTGGGGGAGGGGAGGGAGATGATCAAGGAGATAAGGCATGGTGGGAGGGGGGCAGGAAGGCGGGAGCGGTTTCATGGGGCGGGGAATGGAGGAGAGATTTGAGGGAAGTGTGGAATGGGGCAAAGGTAGAAATAGAGCAGAGTGAGAGAGGTAAGGAGTTCCAGTGCAGGGGGGCTAGGAGATGGAAGGAGCGGAAACAGGATGTGGCACAAGAGGAAGGAGGAACAGTGAGAAGGAAGTGGTCAGCAGAACGAAGGGAGTGGGAGGGAGTGCAGAAAGAGAGGAGGGAAGAGAGATAGGGGGAGCAAGACCGTGGAGAGATTTAAAGACTAGGCAGAGAATTTAAGGTTGTATTGTACGTCCATTTTTTTGTGTGGAATGAGCAGGTTTCTTTGGAGTTGTTGTTTGTTGTTCAGATGCTGTTGTTTTCCAGAAGAGTGGTCTTCACTGCAATTGTAAAAGAAAGAAGTTAGTAATTTTGTGTTTTTATAGCACTGATGTTAATTGAGACGTTGATTTTTATGTCTTTGTAGTAGTATTCTTGTTTGATATCTGAACATAGTGTATGTATGCAGTTTCATTTGACTATGTGCAGCATTTATATTTTATTTACAATATTTTAGTTCAACATGCTTTGCAAATGAGTAGAATATCAACTGTATGAAACTAACTTCGTTTTTTAAAGCTGTGTTATAGGATGTTAGGAGAAAGAAGAAATAATGATATATTTATTTTGCAATTTTGATAAGGTAAATGGCATAAACTGTATAGAAAAGCATGGCATGTATGCATTTGTGAAGGTGTGGATAATAAAGCACAACGATGTGATTTACAGGTAGTGGTGTTATTGCAGCAGGGAGCTTTTCAATGATAGTGTCTAAGTGTGAGTGTATGACGATGCATGACCTTTTACTGGCTGTGTGTAATTTTAAAATACACTACTAAGTGTTTACTAAGTTCACACACCACATGAGAGCACCCTGATTGAGGTAAGGACCCCTTCTTCTCTTTTTTTGCTTTTGGTATTCGCCGAAAAGCATTAGTTATGGAGCGCCCTCTTGAATATTTCTCTTGGCGGAGGGAGAAACCCACAGTGATCTACCATGGGGATATATTAAAGAATTTGTGGAGAACGTCCCACACAATGAATGCAATCTAGTGAAGAGTGAGGGTTTGGTCGTACTCTTTATTCTCTTCACAATGTGGGGCTACCATCGCCATATTACTGCTCAGGGAACAGACTGGGGGTAGCCTGCTTCGGGTGCACATATTTGTAACATCAGGAGGACATTCAAGTTATCTGTTTGTCCTTAAAATGTTCAAACGGTGGACAGACTTATGTCTACAGTCGTTGATGATAGACCCCTCCGCACTAGACGTACTATGCTGGAGGTAAAAATAGCCATTACTAAAATTTCTAAAACCCATCAACGTTCCCTATTTATAAAGGTACAGTGTTTTAAACCCAGTGCTACAACATTCCAAATAGTGGTACAATAGTACACCTCATTACAACAAGTGCCAGTTAAAACAGTTCCTAAAACACGTTGCATGTGTTACATGCTCCTTACTTCAAAAACACAGGGAGATGGTTGAAATCTTAATGCACTGATGCATTCTTTGCCTTTCAATAAATTGCTACTAAAAAGAGGCAATTCTTGAGGCAACACTTTTCCTTACATATAAAGAACTAGTCCTTTCCAACCAGTGCTATAAGATCCGATATAGTAACAACATAGTTACCATACTTCAATGCCCCACAAATAACAGACCTTATTCACTAATTTTTCCAATAACTGCTCCTACCATAATAAATAAAAACTATGCTTCTGAAACTATTTCAACGTTACCACATATACTAACTAACTTTCTTTTACAATTACAGAAAAAAAGAAGATTGACACAGTTTTCCGGATAAAGAAAATCTTTCATGTGCTACAAAGTAAGTATATAAATATAGAATGTATGTCTCTGTCATTGAAATAACGTAATTTCACTATGTATTAGCCTAAAGCATTGTTTCGCACTCAACACGCATTATTTGACACTGTTAATCATTCCATTGCACCTGTTACAGTATTTCCAATCCCATCTCAACATTCCACCTTATTCAATAGACCACCATTCCCTGTTAAACTAACACTTAAACGTTCTCTCATAAACCTGCAACCACTCACTTTAACAACCTTCCCAACCACAATTATCATCCCACTACACAATCAAACAGCAATAATTCTCAACCCTCTATTATACTCACACACCCATAATCTCTATACAAAAACAAATGGATAAACATTCCATAACTTTAAAAATAAATACTCTCTTTTTTCCGTCAGATACAACAAAATGCCTACTAAAAAACAACTTTGTAGAAAACAAAGAAAGGATAGGGCTGCTGTGGTTTACAGCTACAAGGTGCAGGAGTGACAAGAACCGACCACCCCCACTGCAGTCTTGGTGCCTGCAAGTCTAGGCTTACACAGGCCTCCTCAACCCAAGCAGTGAAGGAGGGTTAGGGAACGCTGGTTGGATAGGTACCAGGATTGAAGGTAACCGGAGAGAGGGTTAGGAAGAGGTAATGGATTGGTTGGGGAACATAGGGTAGGTTTAGAAACAATGAATGACAGAAAACTACAGCATACTCATGCCCCGACATGCATAAATTCCCTACATTGCTAAAACAAGCACAGAACACTGGTCTGCACCAGTAAAGGCACTTAGCTCTGATTGTGAGTGCTGGGATGTCACTTGTTGACTCCTGCCTGTGTGCTCTTAGGTCCAGGAAACAGGAGCAGTTCAAATGCTGCAAAGACAGCTTACATTCAGTTACACAGGTTATGCTGCGCATGGCTCACATGTGTTTTATGTAGCTAAACTCCGGTCAATAGCCTGGGGGGGGGGCGTTAACACAATGTGGGAGCCGCATCTGGCTTTTGGTATGCAAGCGTAGTATTCTGGGGGCCGCCACTGGCTGCAAACAATGCAGCTTCAAGGCCGCACATGGCTCTGTTCATGCGGCTTTCTGCAGCCTAGCTACACTTGGCTTGGTGCATGCGAGCCGCACGTGGCTCATCTGCATGCATTGCGATACTCTGGGTGTCTGACAGCCAATATGCTGTCCAAGCAGTAAGAGGCTGCCTACTTTTGGTTTGCCAATGTGCGGTTCATGCAGAGTGGTTTTTAGACAGTGTTTATCTGTGCGCAGCACTTAGCTTTCAGAGAAACGGGGGGACTTCTAAGATTTGGGCTAAGCTCCCTGCGCATGTTCCCCAGTTGTTCCTCTCCCCCTCTGGGCCCTGCAGTGCTTATCTGTAGTAAGCGAGAATGGAGATTCCTTGGGTGTGGCCCCGCACAGAAATCACTGTGACCATAGCTCTTCAGGATGCGACTTGTCAGGTTGGATTCTTGAGCACAAGCCCCATGCTCTATTCAATGCGAATGTGTGTGAACGTGCCACTCCCAATGTGGCTTGTAAATTGTAGTCCCTGGCCTTAGGGCTGCTGGGTAATGAAGTCTGGAGTGCTTTTCTCCTACAATGGGGGCAGAGAAGCCTTTTATAAGGCCTACAAGTTGTAAGACAAACCATATAGGTACCCACCACTAAAACAATTAATAGAAAACATTCAAACAGACAAGCTAGAAAATTTGATAAAGCAAACAAAACCAGTCAGCACTAAAAAAGTGAGTACCCTGCTTAAAAAATAAAACAAAAAAAGTTATAAAGAAATTAGAACTAAAGATGAACGTCACACTATGTCTAACAATGTTAATGTAGCCACAATAAAACAATATAAAACGTACATTTTACAAACAAAATGACATAGTCAAATTCTTTGCAATCTAATAAAAAATCTGTCAAGTGACATTCTGCACTTAAAAACGACACACAAAACTGATGCTTCAAGCTCTGATTGACAGCACATTTAAATTAAAGAGAACATTTTACATAATGATTTTAACCAGAATGAAACCACAAACAAAATTAATCAAGAAACCACAAAGACTACTTATAAACATGTGCAATGATAATATAGATACCCTTTCCAAATTCTGTGCATAGAACCATATTACAAAGAAACCCAATTGCCATAGACAATAACGGGGTGACGCTATGAAGTTGTACTAGACATCATTAGTGCAAAATAAAACCTAATCGAAAAAAAATGTCACCCAAACAAACTTTCAACCAAATTTTCCTTCTGTCTAAACCAGTCGTCCAGTGTACAAATGTACGTGCAGCTCAATATGTAATGTGAGCCAATAGTTGTTCAAATGTTAACGACAATTCCTCAATCACTATGTCAAACTAAAAGACAAAATTAGAATTAAAACTTTTCAAACCATGGACTCCTTTCCAGTACACATCCACATCAGACTGCAAGGTCATTTATTAGCCTACATTTCAGGAACTGCTTGTAAAAGCACCTTCGATCACATCAAAATGTCAGCACCACACCATTCTGCTATGCAACACCTTGTCCATAGATTGTACTATGCAAAAAGTCCTCTCACATAATTCCAAAAATTAAATAACACTCTCCTAAATTGAACACCCGAAAAACTCCTTTGAGAAATAGAACACATTCAAAATAAATATTTTTGTAACTGAAGAAGACTTGAAAAATTCAGTAACTTTGGAAAACATTACCGAGCACCTCACCAAAAGCAACCTCCTTACAAATGCATACAAAATAGCAATAGCAAAGACAAAGTATGCATCTATTGTCGTAGAACATTTTATGATGAAGCCGTGGAGCAGACCCCCTCCTTCACCAGAGGAGCAGGAGCTCCCCCGGACCCTGCAGGAGCAGTGGTCTCCCTTTCCTGGATCCATCCTGAATTGCCCTCGAATTCGGGTAAGAATCATTATTCCGTGCGAGATTCGTTTTTTCTCGCTGCTAATTGCACCAGTGATCCGCCGACCTGCAAGAATATCTACACAGCCTGCATGTTTTAAACTTGATGCCAACAGCTGCTGTGTTTGCCCCTGCCACCATTAGCCACCACGAGGTTTTTACACTTCCAAGATGGCCGCCCGCCATGTCTCAAGGAACCCCAGTGCCTAACTGAGCACAGCCGACTGTCCTCGCATCCGATTGGCCATTGAGCCACCTTAAGCAGCCTATCGCCAGCCGGTAGGCGAAGCCGGGCCACTCCCAGCAAGGCCCAGGATAATAAGGCCAATACCTGTCTTCACCTGTCCTCAGCCTTCCTCGCCGTTCGCCCGGACCCCCTGCCGGATTCCAGACCAACCTCAACGGTAAACGCCACTTTGCTTTTAAATTGAACTGCCTAGACTCTGGAAAAGGCTTTGTTACCACAAGCTACTTATTGCCACTCTCGTGCACTCAGGCCTTATTGCATGCTGTATCTGTGCCCAAAGTTGCTGCCATTTCCAGTACATAGGTGCTCAGTCGTATTTAGACTATTGTGTCGCTAGTCATCCCTGTAACATATAACTGCACTGTGCCTCACTGCTGCTCGGCTACCCTATGCAATTCTAGTTGCCATTTTTAACCGCATTGTGACCATCTGCTCTGTTCTGCTGATCTGCTCACCAATTGCCTCTAGATCTGTTGACCTGCAGCCCAATGTGTCCCCGCTCAACATACTTTTATAGCCACTAAACTCAATGTTGTGCTTAATCTGCTCTAAGTGCTATTCTGAAGTTAGGGGTTATTCTGATTCTAGGTGTTATCTTGAACTAAGTGTTACTCTGAACCTAGGTGCTATTCCCAATCCAGGCGCTATTCTGAATACATGCTACTCTGATCCAAGATGTTAATTGGTACACTGGCGCAATTCTAAACCTAATGCTGTGCTAATTGACAAACGCTTACTATGACCACTTTGCTTACCTGTACCTGAGTCAGATGCCAATCTGCAACCTTGCACTACATGGATTAGGTAGTATTCGGCTACTCCAAGCAGGCCGCACTGTCCACTGCTAGATTTCGACCCTAGACAGGACACACACTGCACCTTACCCCCCTCACACAATGTTCCTCCCGGGCCTTTACTCTATACTACTGAGAACCATTCTCCACATCACCAATTCCGCATGCCTGCCCAGCTCACCCCTTAACTTGACCAGCCTAGGCACCGCATCACCCACCCTCACAGAGCCCAGCACCACAATCATGCTTACCCTACTCGCTCCCCCATGCCTTTCGGACAGGCTGACCAGATTACGATCCAGACTTCCCAAAATACACGAGCCTAGAGCCAGGGACTCCACACAATCCATACTCACACACCGAACATCCATTAGCTCCTGCGCTAACCTTACGCTAAAAAAACCCGAACCTAAACCCGTCAACTCCACTACAACCAACAATAGAGCGCTCAGCACAGCTACCACCCCCACCCCTGCCAAAGCCAAAACCTGTTACTCACCGGAATGGAGAGTACGTAAACAGGCCGGACCTCTATTGCTGGGGAGTTGCTTGAAGGAGCTAGGGTTGGAGCCTCCTACCCAAGCCTCCTCTCTGTGAGGGAATGAGCTCTTTAAACCGATATGACCACCTGCTGAACTGTACAGACAAGGGGACCGATCGATCAAAAAAGCGGGGAGAACAGACCGTCTCAAACCCAGGCTGTAAAGGAAAGGATAACAAGTTAATAATCTGCCAATAATGAAACTGGTTTATTCCCAAGACTATTCCCCTTTAGTAGTACCTGGTTTAATCTCCCCTTAAGCCAAAGGAACCGGAGTAACCTATAAAGTAGAGAGGTCTTAGTGTATGGCTAATGTATATGGTTAATGTATAATTCTGCAGTATGGAAAAACCAAGAAAAACTATACTGTACCCCTGATGGAAATAGGATTGACGTAAAGAGTCCTGGGAAACAACGAAAGTATAAAATAAAAAATAGGGAGGTTAGTAGGGTAGCTATCCCCGAACGGGATGAGGGTCGCACTGGTTTCGGGATGGTGCACCACAGCAAAGCGTTCAAAAGATGCACTTAGGAATGAAGTCGAATTCCACAGGATATGGGATTCCAATTAGAGTCTTTCTTACCGGAGTAGTTACTATCTCAGAGTCCAGGAAGCAGGCAGGGGTCTGGTACACAGGCGGTCACGAAACACAGCAGAATCAGTGTCCAAGAGTTCCGGAAAACAGGCAAAGGGTCTGGTACACGGGTGGTCAGAAAACAGTTCAATCGGGGATTCAGAAGAAGGAGTCCGTGTGAAGGCAGGGTCGGTACACGGGAAATTCACAATTCAAGATACAGGGAGAGCACTTCGGAAAGTATGCCGGTTGTAACTTTAAACAGAAGCAGCGTTCTGTATGTCGCTGTGGAATAAATAACAACAAGAGGCGTATCGTTTGAAAATGAGGCTCCCCTCTCAACGCCGAGAACTACAACGTAGCAGGTTTTCTGGATGCTGTAGTTCGTGTAGAAATCTGCCATGGCAGCTGCCAGCGCGATAAGAAGGGCGCATGCCGGCGCCGTAACCCTTTATGAAGGGCGATCACT
This sequence comes from Ambystoma mexicanum, assembly GCF_040938575.1. Classification (NCBI taxonomy): domain Eukaryota; kingdom Metazoa; phylum Chordata; class Amphibia; order Caudata; family Ambystomatidae; genus Ambystoma; species Ambystoma mexicanum. Next base: position 810,759,616 of record NC_090924.1, on the reverse strand, counting down.
TTCCTGTCCCTTATTTTGGTTTTAACCGGAATTCCCCAATTGTTCTTGCTCATACGAGAGCAACGAGGCAGAACCCGGGAAACGTGGCGCGGCCGAGGGCGAGGTGTAACAAAACCCTACCTATAAAAGGTGCCCTCATCAACGCACGCTCCATGATTGCCCATGCCACGGACATCGCTGATCTCATTTTAGCTGAAGATCTAGACTTCCTAGCCATAACAGAGTCCTGGCTTCATGCAGCCGCAGGCCCAGCCCTTTCGCTAGCCATCCCCACTGACTACACCATCATCCGAGCGGACAGAACTGAAGCTAAAGGCGGTGGTTTGGCCATCATTGCCAAGACCCACCTTAACATCAGACTCAACTCCGCCACACACCTCCCATCATGTGAATCACTTACAGCCAAACTACCCATCGCTAACTCCCAAACAATATCCATTCACTTACTATACAGACCGCCCGGACCCCCGGGATCTTTCGAGGAAGACCTCAATGCCATCCTTACCGACAACCTAAAAAACTCCTCACAATGCCTTCTCTTAGGAGACTTCAATTTAGGCTACAAAGACCCCAAAGACAATCAAGCCACTCTCATCAGTAACACCCTGTCTGAACTAGGCTTCACACAAAAAGTAACCAGCCCCACCCATAACAAAGGGAGAACCCTTGATTGGATAGCAGACTATAACTGTGCCGTATCGATCACTAACAACACTCCCCAATCCTGGACCGACCACCATCTCCTCTCTCCTCTCCTTCTCACTTGAGGCCTCAAGCCCTACAACCAACATGGCACTAGCCCCAGCCATCCCCACGAGAAGCAAAAAAAATATTACAGTAGAAAAACTGATCCCACTCATTCTTCCTACACAAAGCCAACTCCAAGACTCTAATCCCTATGACCTCGTAGAAGGCTATAACAACACCATGCGCATAGCCTTAGACGCCATTGCACCATTGAAACTTAGAAAATCCAAACCAAAAAAGCACCTCAACCAATGGTTCTCCAGCCATCTTAAAACCCTTAGATTGGAAAAGAGTAAACTGGAACAAGTGTGGAGACAATCTCCGACTGACCACAACAAACTATTGCTTAACAAAATAACGGCCAACTATAAAAAAGAAATCATAGCGGCCAAACAAGAATCCTATAACCAGAGAATCTCCCAATCCAACTCCAGCTCCAGAGAATTATTTACTATCCTGAAAGAATTGGAAACCCCGGTAACAATCCCAGATACTTGCGTTAAAAACAAACAATGGTGCACCAGTGTCCAAAATGCACTAAACAACAAAGTCACTGGCCTTCAAACAAAAATTAAAAATAAGAAAGACTCCCTCACCAATCTTACCAACCCCATCAACCCCCACTCGAGCCCTCCACCCTCACACCACACACCTAACACTGCTCGCTTCAGCTTTTCCAAAGTCTCTTCCCTCGAAGTAGAAAAAATAATTCTTGGCCTTAAACCCTCCAACTGCAAAGGTGACCTCTGCCCCCCACAAATCATTAAAGACGCGGCACGAGACCTCTCGCCATTCATCACCAGACTCATCAATGCCTCTTTTTCCTCAGGAACAGTCCCCAGTAACCTTAAAGAGTCCTGGGTCCTCCCTCTCCTCAAAAAACCCTCCCTTGACCCGTCCATCCCAACCAACTACAGACCGATTACCACCGTCCCATTCCTGCTCAAGATACTAGACAAGACAGCATACCAACAAATTCAAAAGTATCTTGAAACAAACCACCTTCTAGGAATAAGACAATCCGGCTTCAGACCCCAACATGGAACTGAAACAGCCCTGATAGATCTGAAAGCCCAAATAGACGTCCTTAGAGATAACGGGAAAACTGCATTACTACTCCTGCTAGACCTCTCTGCGGCGTTTGACCTAGTTGACCATAAAATCCTATGTAATCATTTAGACTCAGCTGCCCACTTTTCACAAGAAGCCATCAGTTGGATTGAGTCATTCCTCAACAACAGATCCATGCGAGTCTTCTCCTCTGCCGCCGCCGAACCCATCCCCATTACATGTGGAGTCCCACAGGGCTCGTGCGTCTCCCCCACTCTGTACAACGTGTTCACAAAGCCCCTGTTTGATGATCTAGATGGCCTGGGTATCACCTACACTAACTACGCCGATGATACACAGATCCTCATCCCGTTGACGGGAGATTACAACCAGGATTTGGCCTTGGTGAACAGGGTGTATCTCATCATCCAGGCATGGATGGCTTCGCACAGTCTATGCCTGAATGATGACAAAACTGAACTCATCATCCTTGGTTCCACGTCCAACCTAACCAAACTCGACCACAATTATGCCAACTTCATCATAGATGGGAACCTAATCAAGGTTTCGAAAGAAGTAAAAACCCTAGGAATATACCTCGACTCCTCCCTAACCTTCCACAAACAGGTTAGCTCGATGGCATCCTCTACGGCCTACACATGTAAGCTCATAAGAGCAGCCAAACCCTTCCTCTCCACCCACAGCTGCACTACACTAGCCAGAGCATTGGTATTATCCAAACTGGACTATTGTAACGCCCTCTACATAGGAGCCACCAAACAAATCACCAACAAAATTCAGACGCTACAAAACAACGCCCTTAGGGCAGCACTCAATATTCCCAGGAGGGAACACATTTCCAATATCAGGAAATCCCATAACTGGCTCAGCACAACAGACAAAATCCTACTTAAAGTAGCATCGCTCACCCACAAATGCCTGAATAATGCTGCCCCACGCTATCTGGCAGACAGAATATGCAAACACACCCCCATCAGACCCACCAGAACCTCCAATGCTAATCTGCTCACTGTCCCCAGGTTTAAACGCACTAAAATGGGTGGCAACAGCTTCCAGGTGAAAGCACCTCAACACTGGAACTCCCTACCTCCATCGCTCAGAACTCCCCAACCTTACTCACTTTTTAGACGCAACTACATCCATTGGTTAAAGAACACGAACCACTAACACCTCTAACACCACACGGCTGCTCTCCGCGTTGCATGCTTTAAGAGATTCTGTAAATTTGTAATACTAAACTTGTATATATTTGTAATTCTTTAAATACATCTACTGCATTCTCTCCTGCCAAACTGTACACATGTTCCTTCATCGTCACACTGTTATTATGTAATGTAAAGTATAATTATGTAATGTAAAGTATAAGCATCCTGTAACCAAGCTTTGAATCACCTTGCTGCTCATGCGCCCTCATACCCTCGGGTCTGGTGCGCAATACAAATGAATAAACTAAACTAAACCAAACTAAACTAAAGAAGAGTACACATATAGTAGATATGGATACAAAATACAAGACAATAAGGAATCCCAATCATTTAAATTAGCTCTGCATCTAACAGCAGGAAATATATACAAAATAACTTACCCCTCAATAGTTTTCACATACTGCAATACAAAGCTTGACAATAAACACATGCCAACACAGGCTACAACTAGAAATCTTCCCACTTCCAAAAACACTCCAACAACTTTACTTGTATGAGAGCATCATAATTCAAACAGTACATTCATTTCAAGCTATGATACACCTTCAACCCAAACCTGCCAATTTGCCACGTGGCAAAGTAGAATATTTGACATTAGATCTTAAAGAGAATGTAGAAACCCTAGGAGTAGGACAATCAATAGAACAATCGTTGATGGTATTAGTTAATGGTGTCCCAACAAAAGACAACAAATGTGGCAACAACGACTTCTTTTTTTCCCCTTCCTTTATAACTTTATTCGAAAGATAGGCCTCCATCAAAGTACAGTTTACAATGCAAAACATTAAAAAAACACAATTTACATCGATAAATACGTTAGTCTCTGTGACTAAAATCATTTTGTTTAAAATAAACATACAGTAATGAAACCAATGTCCAATTGTGTGGGCCACAGCCTCTCTGCACGCATCCCGCCCGGGCTTCTGCTTTCCCATTTTTGCGCTCGTAATAGTCCCCAGCATTCTCTTCTTGATTGTGGATCTTAAAAATGTTGAGACTGATATCACATATTCAGGGAGGTGGCAGCGTTTCAAGGCTAGGATGGCTATTGGAGTTTGGAAGTGTGCTAGGTGGCTCCAGACCAGGGCGAGCCAATGCCTCCTTGCCCAAGAGTGGGCCTTGTAAAAAAATAAAAGATGCGCCTCATCCTCATGCCCCTTACCACAGAGGGGGCCTACAGGTGAGAAACAAGACCTACTATTTCACTTGTAAGACTCATGGGCTAATGAGAGTATGCCTAATCAGAACTTGGCAAACCAGGATTTTATTTTGCTGCCATCAAGAGGTCCAAACATATCTCTGACCCCCACACCTGCTTAAGCAGCAGGTAAACCCTCGCTTTTTTCCCCTTTAGGCAGTTATCAACCATCATGCTCCATGCCCATTCTCTAAAATTGTTCTTAACTACCGCCTTGTATGCACTACCAAGCCTTGTAGGGTCACTCCAAAGGTCCCCCAGTCCAATGTTAAAGAGCATAGTTCTTACATGCTTGAACCAAGGAAGTGTCCTGCCCCGTGGCATCACAAGAACCTCCTCCAGACCCTCCCTAAACAAAGCCAAGACCTCATTGTTCCAAATTCACAGCCAGTAAAACACTGGCTGCATCATAATGGCATAATGGCATATTGGATCTCAATAAGGCCAAATTCACATGCCACTGGGGTGGATGGTGCATTGTAGGGTAGGCCCAGCAATGCTTTCAAAAATATATTTTCTGCTGTCTGAATCGTAGTGCAATAATTTGCTCCCCATAAATCGGCACCATATGTTATCCATGGGATTGTCTGGTCCTGATAAATCTTTAGGAGCCCCGAAAGAGCCTCACCCTCCAGTCTTGTCACTAGATTTCTAATGAGGCCACACTGACGCAGGTTGACTTAAACAAAGTTAGAAAAACACTGGAATATCATTAACGAAAGAATGAATACTACAGAGATATAAACATAGAAGAAAACTTAAAAGGAACCACCCAAATAATTGAAGATCAAACACAAACTGGCCAATTTCAACGCGTGGATTCTGTTACTGCAGCCAACATTTTAGACCAGTATACACCCATTACATTCAAAAGACACCATAGAATTGGCATTAGTAACATATTTCATTTGTGAAGCCAAAGGATCACAAATGAGCGTATGGAAAAAAGTTTAGGAATGTGTTCTGACAACCCACGATTCAGACAACATGTACAATATATTTTCCACCTCTTGTTCAAAAGTGAACTAGCAACTCTAAGTTATGGACACACTAAAAACAGGCTCTCATTTCTTTACCATGTCAGCTACCAAAATCCTTCACACGATAAAAGACAAAGATGTAGTTTTGCAGTCAAATATCACAAACCTCTTGACAAACATGCGTGGTAAGAAAGAATACTGGTTCCAACATCACAGTGATGTACGTTGTATGCTAAAGAACCTAAGCCCACCCATATGGTTTGTTACTTAAAGTTGTGCAGGGATGACTTGCATGACTTCCTACAAACTGCAAGCCAGAATAAAGGGGGAATAGACAGACATAAACAACCCAGGAGAGCTTGGATCTCTTGATCCTGTTAATGTTTCAAGATACTTTCACCATCGCTTCATTGCCATGCTGCTCTTCATCTGCAATAAATACACGCTTCCACTCAGAGAAGTAGCACACTTCTTTTGGAGAAAAGAATATCAATCCAGAGGAGCACCACACATCCACATGCTTTTGTGGATAAAAGATACTCCCAAATTTGGCAATGACAACAATTCCACTGTTTTACAATCTATTCAAAAATACATTACCTGTGACAACCTTTCAGAAACCACACATCCTGCACTTCCAATAACATAAGTGTGGCAAATTAGTTTACTTTATTTTCTTTTATAGTGTGCCTAACCCAAGTGTATCTGGGTGCTTAAAACTTGTGTTAGCGGGTGTGTTACAAATCACCCCAAAGACTGTCACAGAATAAATTACAGGTCAAAAAGAGAAAAAAGTAGGTCAGGCGTGCACTCTAGTTCCCAGTCAAATATTCTTAATGCAAATAGTAACTAGGTTGAATCCCAGCTGAAAAGGAACACAGCCTCCCTGAAGAGTGTCTGAGACTTGAAAGTACTTGGAGGAGTAGAACTATTGTGCATTTCAACTGCAGCAGTTGGGAGGCAGCGGCACCAGGGTTATTATGCTCCCACTTTGGAGAGCCATAGTCATGGTTTTCCCCCTCCCCCAATTTTGGGTAAGATTTGTGTGTTCGGAGGGGAGTTGGTTCCTGGTCTCCTGAATGAAACAATTGTGCCATCACTACAGTAACCAGAATCCCTTGAGACTGAACTTGAAAAAGTAATTAGCAACACCTGAAAAGGAACACAACCTCCCTGAAGAGAGTTTGAGACTTGAAAGTACTTGGAGGGGTAGAACTATTGTGCATTTGAACTGCAGCAGTTGGGATTTAACCCTGGTATATTTTGAACATTGTTGGGATTTAACCCTGTTATTACTTGCATCAGGATTAAATGACATATTTACCATGGTACAGGTAGAGTCAGCACAGACCAAGACATATTTACAATGGTACAGGTAGAGTCATGTTCACAGATTCACAGTATATATATATATAATATTTACAGTCGTTTCATAGGCAGAGTGATCAGATTAGCTCTGCTATCATATGGTTTGGGCAAAAAGCCAAGATTTGTTCTTTGCTCTGAATGACCAGAAAGAGGGTTCTGCTCTTATGTCTGGGGGCAGGGAGTTCCAGCAGTTAGCCGCTAACACTGGGAAGCTAGACCCACCTGCAATTTTTGAATTGTTTTTGGGCATGGTGAGTTGATGGAGGTATTTGGATCTGGTCGGTCTGTTAGACTGATATCTACAGAATTTGTCTGTTAGGTATTTCGGGGCAGCATTAAAGCGGCATTTGTGTGTGATGACAAGTGATCTATGAGTGATTCTGTCATGCACAGGCAGCCAGAGCGCTTCCTTTCTAAGGGCTGAAATATGTCTGTGACAAGGGCTATTTAAGGCTGATCTTAGAGCATTGTTCTGAGTTTATTTAAGTTCAGAGGTGAGGAGCCTACGAATAAGGTGTTATAGTAATCCAGCTTCGAGAGGATCAGAGCTCTGGCCAGACTAATACAACTGTTGGTGGATATGAACAGTTTACATGCATTTATGAGTTTATTTGCGTAGGCCGTGGATGAGGGTGTAGTGTTGACTTGTTTTTTTAATGACAGAGTGGAGTATAAGTAGACCCCAAACGTTTTGACTTTGCTGGATACTTTTATGGTGTTCCCATCAATGACGAATGCTGAGTAGTGGTTATCTAGTTTGTTTTGGCAGGCTTGGAAACTGATGATCAAATAGGTAGAAAATACTGCCGATGCAGATATAAAAACAGAGGTAAATACTACAACAAATGTCGCTTTGGCCTGCCAAGACCAGTTTCCACTAAAGGACAAGTAAATAGCTTGATGTTTTCTGTTAGGCACAGTGTAAAAGCCAGATCCCCTTACAACACGTACAACATTAAAAGAGGTGAGGCATCCAAGTACATCAATGATTGCAATACGATAATTGCTCTCTTGTGGAATGCAAATATAGACATTCAATACATTGCAGACAATGCAACTGCAGTTGCAAGATATGATACAGGCCAACTCATCAGAGGTGAGAAGACTGAGCTAAAAGACCTTTGTGATGACACTTCAGCTCAGAAAACCCAGTCACAAAAAGTGTACACCTATGGTATCAAAACATTGTCACAGAAAGAATGTGGGTCCTTTGAAGCTGCAGATTGGTTATCAGTTGCAGCCTGAAAACATTTTCTGGCTAAACCATGGTCCAGCTTTATCCCAAAACATTTTACTAAATTCCTATCAAGAGATATAAACAATAGCCATAAATGATCCCAACAGCCACGATATTTAAAAAAAAAACAATTTAATTGACACATACTATCCAAACACAAGTACTGCTTTTGAAATCATGTGCCTATATGACATAGCCCAAAACTACTCGTACAGATATCATGCTATGCCAGATGAGAAAACTGGCAAATAGTCCATCTCAATTTATGAAGAGCGCCTACTAAAACTTACCAAGTCCAGCCTAATGAATAATGTAAAGTTATTCATTAAATCTCCACAGCATATATATCTTTATTACATCTCCCTATTACAACTATTCAAACCTTGGCGAAAAGAGGAAGAATTGCTAGGTGACCATGACACATTTGAACCTGCATTCAAGGCAAATAAAAGCATTATAATAAATGTCAATCACATGTTGGACAATGGACGCCAACAAGAGGAAGCAATTGAGACTCTACTAGATAAAGACACCCCTGAAGGCAGTCAACACTCTCTTACAGGAAGCCAAGAACTCAATGAAATCTAGCTTTGGTTATACTAAAAAAGTTTTTAGTTTTTTCATTGTATTTATGTATTTATATGTTATATGTATTCCTGGGTACACAGTTTTGGGGTTCATAGAGTGTAGTATTTTATTACATTTGGGGTACTGTTTTGATGTTATAAAGAAGCGTTTTGTTACCTTCATCTGTTAGGTGTACTCTGTCATGTGTTTAAAAATTGGTTATGTAGAACTGTATGTTGTTGCTTGAAATCCATTATAGGCTGTGGTCTGTTATGAATGCTTAAACTATTTTATTTACATTTCTCTGTGATTTTTAATTGTACCAATAAATCTGGAGTTGCATCTCCATTTTTGCCTCTGAGTTAGATTGGAAAAGATAAAGACGGTGTGAGGAAATGTTCCATTAGTTTTTCTAAGTCTTGTTTCATCATCAAAGCAAGGGACACACCTCTCACATTACCCACATCATATCGCCTCCACAATGAATAAGGATGATGTCTGGCTGCTCTGTACTTCTAAGTCTGATCAAATTTGGAATTACTTGATGCCAACACATTCCCGGCATTCCAATCACTCAAACCTAGGTTCATGTTAATATTTAGTGTCTTACAAAAAGCCAGTAACCAAAATAGCCAACTGTCTCTGATCATCCACACAGTTTTATAAACAGCCTTGATATCTGCAGTCTTTCTCCGTTTCCAGTAAAATTACCCCTAGTTTGAATTTTTACTAATTTGTAAGGATAGGGTTTGTATGATGTGTTTGTTTTTTGTACTTGTCTATGATAAATTACAGTCAAAATATGTCAGCCATTTTAGTATTTTGATTAGTAAATGTAATCCTCTTTTTGTGGTTTTGATTTTGGAAAGTTTAAAAGGCACAATTTTTATGCAGTTTTGATTGAAGAAATCATGATGCACCACGCGTTCATTCTTTGAGTCCAACACATCCTTTACCTGTTTTTGAACCATATCCACCATACCTAACTCCAATCTTGTCTATCCTAACCACCGTGCATACTTTCTTTATCATCATCCACTTTAAATAACTCCATGAGCAGTCATTTATTGTATGGACACGTTTTAAGTTCTATTGTATTACTACTGTTTCTTTTATTATTTATACTAAATACTCAGATTTTCCTTTTAAAGATTTTGTATAGCTGTGGCTACTAAAAAAGGGGTGTGATTTGTGTATTGAGGATCATGCCTAGCAACAGCCATGACTGGGGTGCTTACCTGCGGGTATCCACCACCCATTGTTGTGTGGCATTGCTATACGTGGGCAAAAGTGGGACCCTGTGCAGCTGTGGCTCTATATCAGCAATTGGCATTTTGAGTTTGAGGACATGTGGTAGAAGTGGCTATGAGAGATGCTGGGCAAGTATCAAAAAGATTTCAGCACCTTTGATTGTTATTGTTTGTTGTTATTTGTGTAGCTTTCTGTGATAGGTTGTGGTGAAAATGTGTCATCCATTTTAGTATTTGTATTACTATAAAGTCCTCTTTTTGTGGTATTTATTTTTGAAAGTATAAAAGCCACCATTTTCTGTAGTTTTAACATGTTGATTCATAACACACAGTGGGAAAAGTGTGGCTTGTGTGAAAGTAAGGGGTAATAAATATGTACATACTTGAAGGTTTATTTGCAGTGTTGTGTGTTAGTTATATTAACCACTGCTATTAGATGCTGTTCATTGTAATTTTTCATCTGCTGTGATTCTGTGACAAGTTTTTTAAATGTATTTTTTAACTTTCACTAACATGTACCTAGAACATTAGATTGGTCAATCAATGGCATTTATATGCAGGCATTTCATTTTTGTTGTCATGTTAGTGAGTTTGCAGGTTTATTTGATTGTCTTTGTTGTGCACATTTAGCTATGCAGTACTTTTAGCTGTTTTTAGCTTTCTGTGAGGTAGTACAATTGATGGTGTTTTGCAAGTTCATCTCGGTCATGTTTTATTTATTTTCTTCTGGTTGCTTTTTTAGTATCTGTAAGTGAGGCTGATGTAAAAGTAAGTGTTAATACATTTGTATCAAGAAATTGATGCAGCATCACTCCAGACAACCTACACCCTTTGCTACAACCTCTAACAGCCTACACACATACCCACAATGACCCTACAACCATGGTCACATTGTACAATCAAAATCTCCTAGAAGCCATTAACTAAGTAGCACTGCTAAGCAACCACAAACCAAATCAACAGCCCACCTAAACTTGTGGTACACCCCTAGTCTCAAAGCCCTACGCTCTTCAAAAAGAACAGCTGAAAATGCCTGGAATAATAAACCCTTCAGACAAGAATAAACAACACTTCGCTGCCCTATCCAAAAACTACAAACGAGCCATTCTACAGTCTAAAGGTGACATATACAATGAGAGAATTGAAAAAGCAAACTCAGGCACAAGAGAGCTTTTCGCTACACTACGCACACTCAAAAGACCAACTCTTTCCCCAGATAATTGCATTAAAGAACTCCCCTGGTGCAGGAATATCCAAATTACCTTGCTCTGCAAAATCTCACTACCCACCAACAATCAGCAGCCCCCAATACCACTCCTAGGTTCAAATTCTCTCTGGTCACGGATACTGATACCAGTAAAATCATCAAAGGTTTGAAACCTACTAGATGTTAAGGAGACATCTGCCCAGCCTCTGTCATGAAAGACTGCACAGAAGAGCTTGCCCCTCTAATCCCGGAAATAAGGAATGACTCTTTTTCTTCGGGCATTGTACCAGAGAACTTAAAAGAAGCCATGGTAAACCCACCCTAGATGCCAACATTCCCACTAACTACTGCCCTATCACAACTGTACAATTTCTCCTCAAAACACTGGATAGAGTGGCCTACCTTCTAATACAAAAATAACTTCAAAGCCACAACCTTCTTGGCCGTCATCAATCAAGCTTCCGCCCCGGTTACTGAACGGAAACTACCCTTCTGGAAAAAAAAGATCCAAATGGGTGTAATCAAAGACAAAGTTAACCTAGCCATCCTCCTTCTACTAGACCTTTCAGCACCCTTTGAGTTGGTAAATCACAAAATACTATGCCAAAACCTCGCCCTAGCTGCCCACTTCTCAACCAAAGCCATACCTTTGATATCGTCCTTCTTGTCCAACCACACATTGAGTGTGCTCTCCTCCACCGTGGCAGCAACCCCCCCCACCAGCCCCAGTCACTTGTGCAGTGCCTAAAGGCTCATGTGTATCACTGACACTTTGAAATATCTTCACCAAGCAACTCTTTGACCTGCTAGAGAAACTGGGCATCACCTACACTAACTACGCGGATGACACCCAAATTCTCCTATACATCACCAGCAACTATGACCCAGACTTCACCGCATTGAGCGAAAGTTACCAAACCATCCACCCCTGGATGGCACAACATGAGCTTTGTTTAAAGGATGAGAAAATGGAACTGCTCCTTATTGAAGCACAATCCTGACTAAACAAACTCCCCAACTCCTACAAATCCTTTACTATTGATGGTAATACCATCAAGGTATGCAAAGAGGTCAAAACCCTAGGAGTCTATCTAGATTCCACATTATCCTTAACAAGGCAGGTAAATGCAATCACATCGACTGCAGCATACATTGCCAAAGTAATCAACAACTGCAGGCCATTCCTGACCACTGCCAACTGCATTACACTTTCCAGGACTGGCTACTGTACCTCCCTCTTTAAAGGGTCCAACGCCAGGAATATAAATAAATTACAGATCATCCAGATCAACGCAGAAAGAGCAACACTTAACATCCCTAAAAATGAAAACATCTCTACAGCCAGATGAAACGTCCACTGGCTCCCAGTACGAGAACGCATCATGTTCAAAACACTATCCTTAACCCACAAATGATTAGTGAACAGAGCCCCTACCTATCTATCCAGACAAATCACCAAGTCCCAATCCAGCAGACCTACCAGTTCTGCCTACTCGCACCTTCTTGCCATCCCCAGATACATATGTCAGAAAGTGGGAGGCATTAGTTACCCTGTGATCGTGGCCAAACAATGGAACGCCCTGCCCCTAGCGCTCAGATCAGACCCATCCTTCTGGTCCTTCTGCAAAGGCCTAAAACTTAGCTCTTTTCCTACGAAATCCAAAGAAACTGAACTTGCTCAACTTAGCTCTTGTAAACCTTCAGTTGCTGTAAGTTGACTGTACTGCTATACTCATGTCCATTTCCATGTTTGTCTCAAAAAATACCTCTGTATGTAACTTGTAACCACCATTCCTAGCTAACATAGCACCTACTGTTATACTCACGTCTATGACCAAGTATGACTCTAAACTACCGTTGTATGTGACCTTGTAACTACCAATCATACGTAATCTAGTGGCCAGTTGGTCCTGCGTTCGGTGTGCTTTACAAATGTCAAAATAAATAAATAAATAAATAAATAAATAAATAAATAAATAAATAAAATGCTAGGTTTATTACAGCCTTCGTCATGGCCAAGTGCATGTCCTAAATTGTTATTAAGATAATCAAAGTTTTTATAAGCACATTTATCAATTACGTTATGTCTAATGCTGTTATTGATGTAATCAGTTATATACAATGTAATTAGTGTTGCCACCAGTGAAGTCATTATTGTGGTAGTAGGCTCCTCAACAGGGGTTGCGAAGTTAAGGTGACTTTAGCTTAATTTTCAGGGTTTTGTTGCGTTAAGTTTTCACCTTAACGTCCCTGCAACTAAAGTTTTTTCCTGGAATTTCAAGGTATTTTTTTTAGAATGTATCACTCATGTTAACGTCTCTACAACTACATTTCTTTTCCTTGAATATATGCATATACATGCATAGGTGTGTGTGTGTGTGTTTGTGTGTGTAATGATATGTAGTTCAGCTGATCATCTACAATTTTGTAAATACTATTACAGAACATATTTTCGCTTTGATTCAATGCCATCTGTTTAACAGTAAACCTTCTCTTACAGTGCCGTCTTTTGTGCTTCTGCTTTTGAAAAATGTAAATGTCACTTTTTGGGTTTAAAAAATTAATAAGCGTAGGAAAAGCCAGAGTTTTCGAGTGTTTGCTCTGATGGAAGATGCAGCAAAATTAGCATTGCTCCCGAGAACTGCCATTGGTTAGCTGGAGGGGAAATGGATATCAATTATACATAATCTAAGAAGTCTCTGCATAGTAATGAGGGCCAGTGGGGGCTTTGGGGCGGCTTCGTTATTCTCTTGTAAACACCAAAGCCCAGATAGACATGTCAGTCATGAGTGGCGTCGGTGGCAATTTCTCCTTCTTAACGCCGTCACATTCTATTTGCTTCAATATGCAAACAGGGCTGTTTGGCTGAGGGTTGAGCAGTGCCTAATGAGCCCCGTGCACTAACCCTGAAAAAAGAAAAAAGGCTGTTTCACTGCTCCTCTGGGCATGCTCAGGTAGTCGGAAAGATGGGCCTTTAAGCTGTAAAACGTCAATCATGATTTTTTTTACATGGTTTTGCTTTCATGCATGTGGCAGCGCAATTACCTCATAACCTATGAACTTCCAAATTGTTGCAAAATACCAAGGCTTTTAGGTATTGTAGGTGTTAGGCCACAAAACAGCCTTCAAAGATATGGGATGCGAATTGCCAATATGGATAATTCCCTAGGGAGTGTGAGGAGGCTCTTTCTCATCTGTTTCTATTGTGGGATGCCATTCCCTATTATTTGCTTTTGTTTTCTTTTTTATATGAATTTAGAGCACTCGTCAAGCTGGAGATTTCAAGTGCAATGCTCTTGCAAGGATTAAGGATGTGAGAAGGGGCTGCTGTCGACCTCCAGCTGCCAGCTGGTCACAGTGGGTCAATTACAGAGGTCAGTGAGCTGTTTCTGAACCTAGAGCTTTCCGGCTCCTGCTGAAAGAAGGCAACTGGGTTGATACCTGAGTTATCAAACATAACACTTCACAGGGGATATCTCCATATCACCTGGCAAATGTAAACCAAAGTTGCCTACCATGGATTGGAAAACGGGTGATCTCGTGGCTGTTAAACCGTTTTACTCATTTTGCCAAATTATGATTACATACATTTCAGACTGCCCTACACTTAGCACGAAGACCAGGGATAAATATAACCCAAGGGGTCATACACAAAATATTGTTTGTGATTAAAAGTGGCGTTAACAATTAACTTGGTAAAAGCAACCGCGACTGATTATTGCCTTTCACTGTTGCCTCATCGTTCGATATGTTTAATTAGCGGAGCAGAATAAATCCTGCTCAAGGTTAAGTATTCAATTCAAGAAGTTCCCTCTAGTGAGGAACGATGATTAGGAGTTGAACCGCAGTGACTGCAGTCCTATTTGAATTCTATGGCATGGCATGAAATCTTTTGGTCATGCAATCTCTTTTTTGTATTTATTTCAGCAATAAGAAGACAAAACAAAAACAAAGAATAAACGTCAGTTCCATGGTTACTCTAATCCCATAAGACATCCCTGCTCCACCAATCTCGTGTTGATCTAGTCAAAATAATCCACCTAAATGTGCAGCAAATTCTCTTTTTTCTCTTAATTGTGTGACTCGAGTTTTGGATTGGTTTATTATCCTTCCATTTTACAAGAGAAACAGCTGTGTTTGGGTGAGGAGGTAGGGTAAGTGTCTTCCACGTTGAAGGGTGCACTAGGCGCTCCAATGTATGACCCTTTGGCCCCATCAATTGCAAATTCTCGCATACAGGGATGATTATGGAGATCAGCCTCAAGTTAGGTTTGGTCAGGGTTTAAGGGTTCCACTTCTACTGACTGTGAGGCAATTGTTTGACGTGAACTTAGTTGAGGAATTAGGAAGACACATGCTCACGTTCAACTCATTAGATATAGCTAAGACTTCACTAAAATTAATGTTTGCGCCACAGATTTCTTCCAAGGCCAGAATCAGTAGGTACCAGACCTCCAGCAGGGACTCTACATCTTCAGGTCCACCTGACCATTAGCATAAAACTGAAGAGCACTTTTAACCTCCCAGGCCCATATTTTTCTTACAGTGGGACAGTAGTTTCAGGGAAAAGGCATGAGAGGAGATGGTGGACATGTACCCACACTCAGGGCACGTTATTTAGGTAACACCCAATTTGATCAAATAAAACTGTCTGTATGGACGTTTTGTTCGCATTGGGAGTTACCGTTTTGTGCACGGCCGAAAATACTGAACATGAGGAGCGGGGCATTCAGGGGTGTTCCCCAACCCCCATGTTCAGTATTTTGGGGTTTTGGGGTGCAGTGGTGTTGCCCGCATCCTTGCAATTGGTAGGGTGGGGGACAAAAATTGCTTGGGCCCTCATTTTTAATGAACATTCAAAACAGGGACCCAAGCAATTACAATGCGGGCAGTTCACCCGCAAACAAATCATTCGTGAATAAACAACGCAGATCTGGTTATTTATACTCTGGGCTTCCTTTCAGGGGAATGATTTCACTACTTCTAAAAACTGCACTCTCACCCTTCAGGATCCTAGGGTTTTTTCAGACTGTCTTGTGGTCAGGTTTGATTTAGTAGCATCAGGTAACTCGCAGGTGGGAGAGCAGGTTTTCTAAAGAAGGATTCCGTCTAATATTGCTGGAACATATAGGGTCTTTTCAAGAAGGAGACAGCAGAGTGTTCCCCTTTTTTTCCTTTGGGGGTTGATGTCAATGTATTTCTATAGTGGGGAAAGGAGAAGGGTGTTGGCTTGATCAATCTCTGGGATATATAAGTTCATTGCCTACTATAATTTCAAGACAGAGACAATTGACTTGTTGAAAGACGTGTTGCGGCCACGGGACTGGGTGCTTTGTCTAGACAAGAAAGATGCACACCTATAGGTGCTAATCTGGGAGGAGCATAAGAAGTTTCTTCAATTCAAATGGCATGGTGGGTATTCTTGGTTTTATGACCTTTTAACTTGGCCATACATCATCTCCCTAGTGGTTTAAAAAAACTCCTGAGGCTAGTTGTTGATTTCCTCAAGACTCTAAGCATCTACCTTCTGATCTACACAGATTATTTTTGGGCATATTGTGGAGCGAAAATACAGCTCGAGAATGACATAGACAGAGAGGACATGCTAGGCCCCTACTGTGGGAGTGAAGCTAGCTAATGTGGAGTTCCATTGAAATATAAAAGCTAGTACGAAACAGTGATTTTTGACATAAGGCGTAGTGAAATGGAAAGAAATGGGCCTAGCCAACTACGCTAAAATGGAGAGGTGCGCAAATGAAGGGGAATCCACCTGAGAGCTTAAAGCTAATGGATATGCCCAATGAATGGGAAATAACATGAGGGGCTGCAGATGCTGACTTTGTGTACATTGGGAAAATACACCTTTGACAGATTTAAAACTGCAGCAGTGCACGTGGAAAAAAATATACATTTGAAACACTGGGCATTGCATTTCGAAGAAAAAAAGAAGGAATGATGCCTGACATTTAAGAAATAAAGTCAAGTGACAGATTGTGTTATCAGGAATAAAGAGACTTACTTTTCATCATATAAAATCACAGCATGTAAAGAGAAAGTCCTATTTCGTTTTTGTAAAAGTGAACACTGCTTTCCTAGGTTAACTGTTAAGCCTATCTGTGTGCATAAGATTAATAATTAATCGTCCTCTGTTCTAATAGAGTATAAAAGAAACATTGTATTTATGAACAGCAATGTCAATGTAAAATGCTATTCTGTTACAATAATGTATGTAGCTTGTTTTTCCCCATTGAACTGAAAGGTCTGGGCTCTGAAAGCTTTCAGGTCTGGGCGCTGAAACTTTTACTTCAAGACCTTTTGCTGCAGACCTCTAAGAGAGAAAGGTCTAGTTATCAGTTTAAATGCTAAAAAAAAAATACAGTGGAGTAGATGGGAATTGTGGAGGTGAAAGATGAGCCAACTGGCAAAAGTGACCTTAAGGTTGGGTCTCCCCATTAACTGTGCCATATCTTCAAACAAAAAACCTTTGAAGCTCAGGAGGGGTGGGCATGATCACATGGGCCAGCCAGATGTCCTAATCAGGTCACAGGAGAGAAATGAAACCTAAGAAAGGTGGGGGCTGGTGTGAAACTCATGGACACTTTGGGTGCCTTGCCATTGACTAACATTGAATACATTTTCCTGAATAAAACGTGCATCCTATGTTCCACTGAACTCATCCTGGGTTCATATTAAAGGGGATCAGAAGCCCGTCAGGACCATGTAAAAAGTCAATTATGATTCTGGAATTCCCATAATTCTGAGGGAATAGAAAGTGGGTGTAGAAGTAAGGTTTGAATCAGGAAGGGACAGATTTGTGACTATTTCGGTTCAGGAGTAAACCGATAAAAACAGTAACTCCTCCCAGGAATGTGCGTGTAATTATCTGAAAAATTAGGGAAGATGCCATATTGTTAGATTTTAAGGTCGCTGAAAAAGGTAAACCCACTTGTCGTTTTGGGATGATGAATTGTTCTCCTCCCTCAGCCTCCATGAGTCACACCCCATAACTCATTGTTCTATTAGCACGCAGAGGGCACGTTGGGGGGAGGGAGAGGGAGAGAGCTGCCAATCTGGAGCATGGGAAATATGATAATAATGTAATGTCACCAGTCCTATAAGAGATCAGTTTTCAATTTGAGAGGGATCTTTGACTTTTCGACTCAGGACCTTTCTTTTGACTTTTGATTTTTCACTTGACTTTCCCACTCTATTGTTGGGCCTTAAACGTTCTCTGGGCGGCAGAGACTGGGAAATCTAGAAGCTAGCTTGGCCTGCCATTTGAAGAGCCAGAGGAAGTCTGGGTGCCGGTGATGACCCTTGAGCGAAGCATTTGACCCGATCTGTGCTGTCCTCAGAGGAGCCCTGCTGTTTCCCTGGAGGCCCCATAACCAAGGCCTCCCGTGCAAGTAGATTAATCCAAATACCAACAAAAGTGTGGGGGAATCTGTCAGCCTTAATCTGCACCTCACATTGCGGGCATCAGGTTAGAACTGGGGGATACCCTTGGTTCATTTTATTAAATCCAACTCAAATTACTTCCACTATAGAAAATCACCCTATCCATTTATATTGAATTGTGTTGGGAATTGCCTGCCTTAATCCTTTCAATTAAATTGTGGGGAGGGCGGAAGCTCATTCAATTGAAGTTAAATCAATTAATTCCCATATAAAAAAAATCACAGAATGAGTGTTGTTAGAGTTTGAAACTAACAAAGTTCATGCCTAGTGTGTTAGAGACGGTATAGACAATAAAGTACTTGGGTGACTCTACCTTTCTGAAACCCCTGTCTTCTGTACAGAAGGGGGGTGTCCATAATCCCAAAATAAGTAACCCTAAAACACTGACATTGAAGTGAATGTAAAGTGTGCAAAACGAAATTTCCCATGTATTTACTTTCATCCCAAAAGGTTTCCCATGGGCCTGCATTTCATGCAAATAAAAAGCCCAAAACGATTTTCCCATTGAGGTCTTTCCTGCCTTTGCCTTACAATTTAAAAAAAAAAAAAATTTTCATTGTGTCGATTTTTCAAACCCACCTTTTAATAAAAAGCCAACATGATTTTACTACTGTAGTTCCACTTCCTGTGCCTTGCCTCCTAATTAAGGGGTCATACTTAACTGATGCCTCGGAGTGGGGTTTCTGGGAGAGAAGAGCATTGTGATAATCCAAGCAATCACTGGGGGTTGTTCAAATTTCATGATTAATAATGTGCAATAAATTCTGTGTATGTGTATGTGTTTGATGAACAGTCTCTAAATGTTACTTGTGTGTTTAGTATTTGAACGTTCATAAGAAATACAAGTCATTGGTGCAAGTAATTTGACATTGTGACATTGTGTTGTGCCACTGGGTTGGTGGTTGATGTTTTGCTTGCTATTATTATTTGTCAATCCGTAAATAAATATGTATTCTTACTAAACACTGGCCTGGTTGCTAGCTCATTGATGGTACAGATGGTATTTGCTTGGATGGTGGGCAATAGTTTGGAGGCCTCACTAAAGTTAAACCTGTATAAGCACTTTGGTTGCATGCCACCTTGCTTGCGGGGGGGAGGAACTCCCTCAGTTGACAATGACCGCCTATTAAATCACGACAATAGCAGGGAATTTTCAAGTTAATGTGGGTTTCCTTTCATGGCTAGGTTTCAGTCTCAATTAGGAGATGTCTGAGGGAGTCCTTTCTCACAGTATGTTTTTTTTTGTTGGTTCCTGGTGGATTTCTGGAGTTTGGTTCTCAGGCTCTCCTACTCTAAGATCAAGTCCATCAGAAAAGCATTGTGCAAGGTGGTATGAATTCCAGTAATTTCTCTAAAAGATACGACCAGGGTCATAGACCTTCTGCTATTTTCCATTCAGATGGTCTTCGTGAGTGCTCTATATTAGGGGGTTCATAGGGGTTAAAGATTTGGTTGCTGAACAAAGAGGTAGATTATGGGCAGTGGGTCCCACATTCGACAGAAGAAAGTCTAGAGTTAGAGCATTGGATTTCCAATCTTAGCACCTGGAACAAAAGAGCAGTTTTGTCATCCTTGCCTGACCTGTACTTAGAATCCAATATAAGTCTAAGTGGGTGGGGAGCCACCTATGTTTCTCTTTGGTCTGATGGACCATGGTCTCCCCAAGTCTCTTCAGCGTATGAATAGGACAAACATGACTACTGCTCTTATAATAAATCAGCAGTGATCCCAATAACCAGGGTGAAAAGGGCACAGCCAGAAAGATACTCCTCCTTTGCCTCTTAGGTTTGCACACGCCAAGGGAAGGCTATAAATGCTGTTAAGCAGAGGTTTAAGCTGGTACGAAGCCAACGAAACAATAAAACAACAATGTTCTATAGAAATAGGATACTTTACCTAAAGTAGAAAATAAACACTACTAATGGAAACACCAGTGACCCAACTCTGCATAGGAAAACGCAAAATGCAGTCTTTGGAGTAAAAGGGCATTCTGGGTTTGAAGACATGGGTGCTCAGGAATTGGTTTTAGCAGCAATATCAAAGTTACTGAAGTTGTCTTTAAAAACATTTATCGAATGGGATATTACAAATCACTAGAGCCCTTTAATGGTGGCAAGTGTGACAGAACCACTGCAAGAAACTTTACATGCTTGCCTTTAGTCTCAACAACATCAAGCTTATCTTCTAGATGCTTTAAGTGGGCTGAGTTGGTGTCAAAACATTTCTCGTCAGTGATTCCCACTGCATCGCTGGGAAAGAGACTGTCAAATTGGCTTCTGATGGTCCAATGATAGGGTTCAGTCCTGAAGTGGTGCTTGTCTCAAATTGGATGAATAAAACACGCAGTTATAGGTTGAGTCACAGTCTCAAATCAGTTTAGGCTGTTTCAAAGAGCCCCATGAATCAATGCAGTTCCACTTCGGAAAGGCGATGGATCTAGTCAGAAGCTTGACTGCTCAACGGCAGATCAGAAAACCGGCAAGAGCTAAAGGCAGCTCCGGGTACTCAAAGTGGTCAATCTGGTTCAAAAACATATCAAAGCTATGGTCAAGAGCTGCTACTTGATATTTGGTTTCTGAGGGACCATATTCAAGGGTGCACAGGTGCAGATCATGTACTTCCTTCTGCACTTCCCAGTCAGGAAGGTCTTAGTGAGCACTTGCAAGATTCTGTCTACTACAATGCACATGTTTCTGGGTACCAGTGGTCTCAGCTGCAGTAGGTCTTGTTGGCAGCCTGTTAAAATATCATCCTAAAAGAATATGATTGGGTGTACAATATATTGTTCCCACTATCCGGCACTTTCTCTACGAAACCTTGGACTGGAGTTGGTTTATATAGTAATACCAGTACTAGAATATTTTAAGATTTCTGTTTGTAAGGAGGAAAAAACATGTTGGTCCCAGTGATGTTTTTTTTCTAACAATAAAAAATGCCATTTAACTAGCCTTGTCGGGTCACCACAAATGTTCCCTAAGGATGAATAGGTGGGAGAACTTGCAGATCTTGATCTTCACCTCTATCACAGAGGACTTTGGAGCAGACTGTACTTCCAAACAGGTTCCAGATGTATCCTCTTCAAGTGTTCAAAGTTAAATCAACAAAAGGGAGGCTCTACACCCTTTTCATATAAGCAAACAGCTACAGTGATTGGTTGCCTACTAGCCTTCTGTAAGTGGCCCAGTCAGGCTGTTGCTTCAGAATATTCCGTCTGGAGACATCATACTCAAAGTGCTTTGTCCACAGGAACCGAGAAAGAGGTTACAGGTGACAGAATCCAAAATGGTAGGTCCCTTCTGTCCACTGATGACTCACTCGTTGCTACTCTAACTCTGCTCCATCTGCCTGCCTACATCAAAGAGATCCTGTTACTTTCCTCGCTTTGATGAGTTTTGGTGGCCTAGCAGATCCTGGCCTCTAAAGCACTGAATCGTTAGCTGTCCCCTGTGGCTTGTTCCTGTCTTCCTTGGTGGTGAAACCCTTTCCCAGGGAAGACAAACTCATTCCAAATGCTTTTTGGTGAAGCTCAATCCCAGAGAGTAAATAGACAGGAGGCTCTGACCAAGAGGGTCACTAGAAACCAAGCTGATAATAAAATGACACCAAATAGGTTTGACCAATATAATTGAGGAGTCCTAGAGACCACCATGTGATAATCAGTCATGGCTCATAACTAGAATTGTCATCTGCCAACTCTTAAGGGGAGATCTTGGCTGCTGGACCTATGGTTCCCTCCATTTGCAGGCCGGAATGCACATGGCTCAGAAGTTCTAGAGAGGTTACCCAAGAACTTTACATTATGTTTCTTCTTCCCTGGTATGTGTTATCATTCCAAGATTATCAAAGAAGGTACCTGCACGTATTGCTAGTTCATGACTACAAAAAAACAAACTCACAATGTTTGTCTTCACCACACTTCATAACAATGTATTGTGAGTACAATGCTAAAAATGCATTAACATTTGTATACAATCTTTAAGTTAAGATTCATAAAAACGTATTTTTTAATTAATCAGACATATGTTTTCATCATTTATACCATAAATTGACCGCAATGAAAAGGAGCAGAGAGTGTGTTAGAGACGAGGATCTGACAGTGCTGGCAACATTGGAAAGGAAAGTAATTGTTTTATTTCCAATACCTTTACTGAGAAAGGAGCAGGCAGTGAGCGGGAAATGATTGGAGGATGTGAGCAGCCAACAGCTTGCTCAGAAGGAGGGATTATACGGTTAAGTAAAGGATAAGAATGAATGTAGGTGTTGTCTTTACTAATTTCTCTTTTTTATCCCACTCATTTCTAAAATTGCATGTTCCTGCAGTTTTAGCTCTATGATAGACGTAAAGCCCGCCCATACTTAACCTTTCATGTTACTAAATTACTCATCTCGTGTTCTCTCATCATGATTATTGTCCTTCACTTCTTATTGGTTTACAAGACTATCAACTTGTCTACCTGTGTTCTGTCTATAACCCTGCCATTCATACGGTCCACAGTCTCTCTCCTCACACCTCTATTTCTGCATCTTTACACTTTCTTTCCTGGCTTTTCATTGAACGCTGTTTCCTTTTTTTATTTTCTTTGTATTGTTTTCAAGTGTAATCATGGTATGGCCCCGTCGTATCTCTCTTGTTTACTTTTTTTATATTCCTCTCCCTCTCCTTCAATGTGAATCCCGCTTCCTTCTCTGTCCTTAAGCACCTTAGACGAAACGTGCTTCCTTTCTCATATTAAAATATTTATTCGCAACACTAACACTTCTCCCTGCTTCATGTCATTTGTATTATACTAAATGTGTCGTGTTAAATTCTTTGTCTCAATTCTGATCTTTAGCCATTTTATTGCCTGCATATTGAAATGTGGGCTATTCTAAATATTGTCCGCATAACGCTTTATAAATGACAACATACAAATACAGGGTTCTTATGTTGGATATTTATTTGCCAACAGAAAACCATCACTGTTCTCTATGTTGTGTATGATATATTTCCTGAACCACGTCTGCTGTCTCTTTCTTCTATTTAGTTGGTATGTTGTAAAGGCATGGACCCGTTTTTAAGCGTGATACCCAGATTTGAAACTGTGTTGCTAGGATTCGAACCTGTAATCTGGTGTCTTGCTTCAGAAGCAAACACGTTGCCCCAGAGCTATCCTCGCAGCCTTGCTCAGAAGGAGGGATTATGCAGTTAGGTAAAGCATAAGATTGAATGTAGGTGTTGTCTTTGACTAATTTCTCTCCCCCCCACAGCCCCCCCCACATTTCTAAGATTGCCTGTTGCTGCAGATTTAGCTCTATAATATACATAACGCTGTGCCATACTTAACCTATTCCATCCACAGGAGCATCTGAAGAGAACTGGTTTTGATAGGTTCCTTCATATCAGCGGATTTCTTACCGGGGCTCTATTTGCTCTGGCAATTGCACACTTGTATTCTGTCTTGTTGTGTGTTCTGTGATTATGATCTCTTCTACCCCCGCTTTTGCACCAGCACCAGACCTTTTGAACTGGATGTTCTGTGCAAGATGGTGTGTAGCTCCGGTCTGTTCTCTCCCTTTCCAATCTATCAAAGGTGGAGGGGCCATTTCAATACATGAAGGAAGTCAGGATTCTGTTCCAGACTCTTTTTCTCCTAGCAGGTTTAAGCAGGTTAAGCACCGTCAATTCTTCGCCGTGGCTCTGCCCATACCCACGCATCCTTCTTGTTTTAGCCTGGCATTAACTTGCTGCGTGATTTTACTCACAGGTTGCCCCATAAAGTGTCTGGTGGCATGTGTAACTGGCTTCATTTTCCAATGGCTGATTTGATATGCTTGGGTCCTTGACAAGTTTTCTGCAATTGCAAAATCTAGGTAGGGCCAGAAAGGAAGCAATCTGTAGGAAAGAGACACCAGATTGTGTCCATTGTGTACCCTGTTACAGGGTTGTCTATTACCAAGGCATTCTAACCTGGTGGCACTTACATCTTTG
Source organism: Ambystoma mexicanum (assembly GCF_040938575.1). NCBI lineage: Eukaryota > Metazoa > Chordata > Amphibia > Caudata > Ambystomatidae > Ambystoma > Ambystoma mexicanum. The sequence goes on along the minus strand of NC_090924.1, from coordinate 810,735,360 downwards.
AATTTCCTGTTTTGGGGGAATCCGGTATCTGAGGGGCTCGGTTTGACTGGGTATCAGTCCTGTGCATTCCAGATTACTAGTAAGGCAACCATAACAATCTTAGTGACCCCCTTGGTTAATATGAGTTACAGGTATGCAAGTCTAAGTTAATGGCAATGTTGTGAAAGTCTGACACAAACATATATACCTGAGTAACTTTCTGCTGAAGCCATCCACTGCTTGGGAAACCATATCCCACTAACGAGTGAGGTCGACTGAACAAGTAAGCAAGGGAAAACTGCACACAACCAATTAAGAAGCACACAGAGCCCCGGTTATCTGGTTGAAATGCACGATTTTGTCTCAGTCCCTCAGAACGCCTTATCGTTGAAATAAAACGCTTACGTTATTGCGCTGCTGGTCTTATCATAACATTTAAACATACTCGTTTACCAATAAAAAGGCAAAACCTTCTGATCATTAAACATGCTGAAGAGAATACATTTCAATGGTACGTACTAAAGCATTATTACATGTTTTATTGGAAAATAACTGCTATGGTTAGGAAAATGTGTTGCCATTGCAGTCGGCCACAGGAGGGTAAGTGAAACGCCGTGCTAGTTAATCCTTCAATGGTTTAAATAATTGATCGCACTGCCCGCGCCACATATCAAACCCTAGTCAGGCTGTTGGAGCCAGTGCAAGTCCCTGCTGCCTTGCTAGGCCTCATTAAATAGCCATCACGAGCGCGCGCGCTTAATTATATTTCCCAGATAGCTCTCCTTCATGGCTCAGTATATGCTAAGCAGGAATCGCCGCCGTGCTCTTCGCAGTGCCATTTAAACATGTCCCGCCACGACTGGCGTGATGGGCCATTTCAAGCGTTTATAAAAACACATTGGGAGGGTTCGAGAGGCATCTGGGCCACGAGTGAGTAAAAGGAGCAGCAAAAGTAGAGTGTGGGAATGTTAACATTTGTCAGGCTGGAAAACAGGATTAGTCCGGAACTGTCAAACGTCTTCGTTTGTTGGACAGGCATGGTAACATACAATAATTGATTGTCAATCTCGTGAATGGCGCATTCGGTAACTGTTGTTTGAACGTTTATGTTTTAAAATCAAAAGCGCATTTTTACTTGTGCAGTTATCCGTGAAATATTAAACACACGCCACCAATCCACATTTAAAGTAGCCTGCCTGCCAGCCATTTTTAAGTTTTGGCTATTTGGTGGAGCAGCCATCTATAAAGCAGAAACTGTTGATATGGGAATAGCAAATACAGGGCAGATAGCATGTGAGGATAGACACAGCCTGCACATGTTTGGTTAATTGTCTTTCCTGTGAACGCCCGTGGCTATGCTAAAGTCTATTTTACTTCCCGCCCCATCCATTCCCCTCACCACACCTATTGCAGACTCATGCATCGCTCTTAAAATGCACCTTGGCAAAATCATGTAGGTCATCCCATAGGAAGACAATCAGGCACCTTGGACCCCTCGCTGGTGGTTGGCACTGCATGTAACTCTAATGCACAGGAGGGTGGGTCATGCCGCCACATTCATCCATGAAATGGGGACCTTGTTTGTATACTAGATGGAACTTGGGATGGCAATCTCTCACTCTGAGAACCTCTCAAAGGGTATTATGCATTCATCTAGCACTTAAATCGCCTGTGAAAGGTAGCACTACTCCTTGTACATAGATTAACCCATGAAATAGACATTGTTATCTGTAGAGCTAACCCATTCCCCCTCTTGCACACCACACCTTCACAACTTAGTGGAAGGCACGGTCTCACTCAACACACCTTGGATTCAACGTATAACACAAACACTATTGCACAACACCTCTGTCATAAGACGAAAGCTACTTTTAACGACAAAAATGTGAATGTTGCTTCCCACATAACAAACACAAACCCCCCCCCTTCAGTCCATAGTTTACCTCCGCTGTGCCTATACACAATCCATTTAGACATGGGTGACTAGCAAGACCTTGCCACTCTCAAATAACTTGCCCATACGCAAAATAGCACCCCCCAAATTCTCCCACATTTTTGGACTCCGGTCCCTCTGTGGGCATTCAACCAAAAGCACGTTGGGACCATAATTACGGTGAAAGGCGCTATAACAAACGACAAAATGAATGAATGAATTCATTAATTTACGTGTTGTTCAACAGCTGCATGCCTTACAGGATAATCAGCAAGCCTGTCATTTGCAGCTGTTTGACACAAAGGAAATAGGAAACTGAAGTGTGACCTCACAGTGGTGTCACTACGTGGGATTAAGAGATCACACACACGGTCAAAAAAGTAAAAACACAACTTTAATATGTTCTTTATCAAAGGATCTCAATGAACATTCCACAATAGGAAAAAAAAAGATACTGGTAGCTGCAGTCTCTTTCCAGATGTATACGACCTTCTGCAACACTTCGATACAGGATTACTTATGATGACTCTCATGAAATTTGACAGTCTCGGCCAAAGTCACATGAAGGCTTCCCTTCTTGTTCAATACAGCAACTTGGCCCAGTGAGGTGGAACAATAATGTCAATGATCCTTGGAAGGTCTACTGGCTCATTACAAAGCATGAATCATTTGGTCTCCCCCTTCATGTGATCTTCTTTCAGGAGTCTTGTTTAATTCTTAGTTCATAAGTTCCTTATGCGATTAAAAACATTTACTTCATACTCCTCAACGTGACTGTCTCAGCGCACGTAGCATTTGTACATCCAAAATAAGCATCTTACTGTTGGCGAAACATATACTCCCAAAGAAACCTTCCCCTCTGGCTATTTGTTTCTTCAAAAGGGATTCTCTTCTCTCAGTCTTTTAATTCCTCCGATATGCCAGCTCAACATGCGGTCATGAATTCCACTCACTTACTTGTCATTCCGGTCTGCATCACCTCAGCCCTTGTCATCGTCTGAAAGCGGATAGCTTTCCTCCTCTTACGCGTTACAGGTTGTCTACGAACAGCTGTTGGGGCTCGTCCAGATACTTGCTGCTCATAGGCCGCTCGATCAGCCTCTCCCGCAGCTCTGTGGCATAACTCCACCTCTTTTCTTCATAGGGGTTACCGGCAGTTTCTGTCATCGGCGAGACTCCGTAACGTTGGAGACTCGTCTTGTAGCCACTCCTCGTAACATTCAGCGCCGCCCTCCGCTCCTTCTCGGAACACCAGCCGCCTCCTCGACGAGCGGCTCGAGCCGGAGTTTAGCTCACATACGGCTGCTTCCCTTCTTCCAAGTACTTTAACACAGCTCGCCAGGTATACACTATGAACAAAACTCAACTAGCGCAACAGCGCTTCATAACAACGAAATTAACAGGTTTTCGTTTCCTTCGCCTTAATACGCCCACTCACAACGGCCGGGTTCGTCCTCAGCCAGCTGGGCTGTCTCCTGGCAACCACATACAGAGAGAAAGAAAAACAGAACATTCCTCCTTGTTAGAAAAAAGAACCTCAATGTAGGTGAGAAGACACCATAAGCATTATCTCCCTGGAAACGACTAGATCCTCCCTCCTTCCTGCATCATCCTTTCTTATTCCTAACCCGCCAATCAACACATATGACCTCACAGTGGTCAATCCTTGTCTACCCTCTGTGAGGTCTCTGCACATCACCAACAATACCACTGATACCTGGAAGCTAGGACTGGCAGGTAAAGAGCCTTTTTAGTTTGGTCTAGTTGTCTCTCGTGACACCTATATGCCTAAACTACTGCATTAGAATAAAGATAGGCAGACATGGCACAATGAAGAGGAACACACAACTTGTAGGTGTTTGGTTATTTGCCCACCCATTGACTGGTCATGGCCATGCCAATCCCCTATGGCAATACCCACCCAGTTCCTACCCCTCCCCGCCAAAAACACCTCCTTATGGGAACTCTTTCAGCTCCCTTTATTTAAGCCTTGCTATGAAACTGTGCACTCGAAGTGCCTGCCAGTGTTTTTTCAAAGCAGTTTTCTGAGATTTAATGACTTAATTGGAGTTGTAAACCAGCTGCTGGTGTAATAAAAACATCTTAATGAGGTTTCCTCCAGCCACTTGATTTATAAGCACTCTGTATGTTCTTCACTGAAGTCCTGTTAAAAACAAGCATTGGCAAAGCCAACAGTTTTCACTTGTGTGTAAGAGTTAAGCCTTTTCCGGGCACTGCTAATAGGTGCCCAGGTAATCACACCTTTTTGCACTTGCTACCATCCATGGCCAGTTGATACCACTGTGGCTGTGCCTGGCAAGTTCCTTTTACCATTCCTACATAAAATTATAAAGTGTTGCCATTGCCAATGCTTGTTTTATTTAATGTTTTTATTGTTAGCCCATTTGAATCGTTTTGTGGGGCTGGTTTGAGTGGGATTATAAGCATGTTTGGGGAGTGTGCAGATAACCCCTTCCAAACATCTAAGGCCCGCACACACTGACTGTCAAACAGTGACCCGACTCTCACACACACACACACACACACACACACACACACACACACACACAGATCACACTGCATCCCCACACACTGGTACACAACACCACCAGTAACAATGCTCCCCAACACACATTACTCCCCACCCACACTACCTGCCCCACACATACTGTCAATCTGCCATGGACACAACCTCTGTACATGCACTTCCACACCATTCAAACACACACTGCCCCCCACATGTTTACCATCTCACAAACACTGCTCACAGACACTGCCACATGCTTCCCAAACAGCACTGTCCATTTCCATAGCCCAACTGTATTGGAAAAACATATTTTCGGCCAAAAACGCTATGGTCTTTTCCGTCACCGTTTTTTACATGACATTAAAACAAACAAAAATCGTTCTATGAGCCCTGATAACCATTAACGTCCCACGTTTGATCTTTTGTAAATATATATGTCTACAACTTAACATTGCTACAAAGACGATTGCCTGTATTCACCTGTCTTTGTACCCAGAGTGCCCCTTTCAATGAAAAATCTACACATTTTGTGTATATTTCATTACATGGGTTGGCTACTACCCATGTAACGAAACATTTGTAACATGTAATAATTTGATTAAATTCTTGGCTTGTATTTTTTAATATAACCTTGAGTGGACATTTCTTTTATTTGGGTACCACAGCACTATTGTTCTTTGGATTCTTGCTTGCTTGTACACTCCCATCCTGATGACTATAGCCTGCCCTCATCCCACTCTACGATGGGAGGTGTACCATTCACATTGTGGCTGTTTCAGCTTTTGATTTGAATCACTGCTGGTTTAGTAATAGGTTGGGGTTGAGACTATCCCTCCATCAACATCTATGGAACCCCAATCCATTTGCTATTGTTTGCATCTAAATGAAAGTAAAGCCTTGTTCAGGTCATCATTATTGGGGGTACTGATCAGTGCCCATGGCTCTCAGTGTTGCTTTTAAACTGTACATATCACCTTACAGTGGGGTGTGGCAAGGCTACCCTCCATTTTTCCTTGATTTTTACTAATATTTCTGTTGTGTGAATGATGTGTCCAAGATGGACTGGTGGCAGCTAATCATTTTCTACCATGATTTACATTGTTCTTGCGTGCACTATTGCATTTGACCACATTGTGCATTTTTGAGTACTATATATTGTAAAATAGACACGTCATACATGTTTGTCTGTTCTTTGGCCACATCTTACTGCACTGACAGGTTTGGAAACAGCATATAGTGAAAGCCCTTTCCTGGGCAAATCCTTGACGTTCCTGTGCAAAGCAGCATTACATGTCCCTAGCTGGATGGAGGGGTTGGGATGGTCTGAACATCTTGGCCAAAGTGTGTATGTTGCTGGCAAGATGTGAAAGGAGGTGGCTGTCCATCATTAGACAGCTCCTGCCAATTTGAGTGGTGCAGATATGATTTGACATGTATGATGTGGCATTTATAACGCACCTGTATGCAAGTGTTTCTAGGCATGACAAGGCAAGGAGGGTGGAAACAAAGGGGGGACAAAATAACAATCAGACTAGGCTTGTGTCATTCAGATCATGCAAGTGCAGGGAATAGGGAAGTGGAGAAGTGCAAAGGGAGGTGAACAGGGAAGTGCAGTTAACTCACAAGTGCAGCCAGTCGGTGGCTCAAAAGTGCAGCGAGATGGGACTGTAGTGTTGCAGATACAGACCCTTAAATGCTGGGTTGCTTGGAGGCAGTGCAAGGGCAACTAGACATGCAGGAGCCTGGGCTGAGTTCAGAGGGTGACCAGGTGACCAGTGCGTGGAGCAGTGTGTGGGGCAGTCAGGTGCATCAGCGAGGGAGAGGAAGAGAGAAAGCAGAAGCAAAAAGTAAGGTCTTGAGTTGCTTCTCGAATCAGAGGTGTTTCTGCTTGAACTTGATCCTTGCAGCCACAGAGAGCAAGCAAAGAGATTTCAGACCTGGGGAGATACAATCCATGGGCTTGAGGCTAGGGACAAGTCTCTCAGTCATGTTCTGGATAAGTAGTGAAGGTTGAAGGGTAGAGGCATGACACTTTAGAAAGAGGATGTTGCAATAGTCCAGCCTAGAGAGGACCA